>NW_024423344.1:53358069-53463540 GCF_017311325.1 Ursus maritimus
AGTGTGGTTTCTAGACCACAATTTCAAACCGAAAAAAATGATAAAACTTCTAGAAAAAAAGATAACAGAAAATCTTTGTTATTTTGTGTAAGGTAAAGACTTTTTAGATATGATGCCATGAGCAGAATTAATAATAATAAATAAATAAATAAATAAATAAATAAATAAATAAATAAAGGAAGGAAGAATAAGTTGCACTCCATCAAAAAAAAAGCAAATCACTGGAATAGAGGAGTTAAGGAGGGCAAATCATAGTAACTGCAGTAATATCTGCAAATCTGGAAATATTTCATCCCTTCCCTAAACAGACATAAAATTTCCTATTTATCACACTTCTTAACTTCTACTCCCATAGTATACAACCAATGATATGTGATTATATTTTAATATAATTTAAAACTGGTTATATTACATACAAATTATTAGGTCATAGAGTTAATTATCAAAATTAGAGGTCACCAATATTTTTCCTTAATGATCCAGAGAGTAAATATTTTAGGCTTTGCAGGCCATAAATCTCTGCGGCAGCTAAACTTCATTAGACTCCACGGCAGCCAGAAGTAAGAAAGAATAGACATGGCCAAGTTCCAACGAATTTTACTTACAAAAATAAGTGGCTAGCCTA
Organism: Ursus maritimus; assembly: GCF_017311325.1. Lineage (NCBI taxonomy): Eukaryota > Metazoa > Chordata > Mammalia > Carnivora > Ursidae > Ursus > Ursus maritimus. The sequence goes on from NW_024423344.1 coordinate 53,358,695, forward strand.
GGTTCATAGTTTGTTCAAAATTGCTAAAAGATCAAAAATACCTACAAAAAATCTCTTCTTGGTTACTAACAAGTAACATAAAAACAGGAAAATGACTTACCACTTTGAATATTGAAGTTTTTTGTAAATACGCTTGAGTTTTTAATTGTTTTGTTTACTTTTATTCTTCATGTATTGTAGTGAAAGAGTGCTAAGCTAAAAGAGCTTCACATTCTGTTTTTTCTACTTATTAAATTTATTTTGAATCAATTAAATTTTCTGAATCTTAGCTTCTTCTGCAAGTGGAAAAATGTGATAATAATCATGAGGATTACAGAATTCAAATATCACTTGTGATCTAAAAAGCATTACACATAACCTGGTATTCTTTTTTTTTCCCCTCCTCTTCTACCCATGATCTTCGTGGTTGCCTCACTTATAACTCTGACTAAACTCTACTAAACATGCTGACCGACCAATGGTGTTACCTTGAATTTCACCTTATCTTCCCAGGGGCAATTCTCTCTTCATTGATACAACTGCTACCTAATACCAATGTTATTTAAATCAATGTCTTTAATTTTTTTTGATGTTTCTTTTTTTTATAATAAGTTTTTATTATGTTATGTTAATCACCATACAGTACATCCCTAGTTTTTGATGTAAAGTTCGATGATTCATTAGTTGCGTATAACACCCAGTGCACCATGCAATACATGCCCTCCTTAATACCCATCACCAGCCTATCCCAATCCCCCACCCCCGTCCCCTCTGAAGCCCTCAGTTTGTTTCCCAGAGTCCATAGTCTCTCATGGTTCATTCCCCCTTCTGTTTATCACCCCTTCATTCTTCCCTTTCTTCTCCTACCGATCTTCCTATTTCTTATGTTCCANNNNAAAAAAAAAAAAAAAAGAAAAAAAAGAAAAGAAAAAGAAAAGAAAATAGTTTTTTCAAATGACAGCATGTCTATGGGAAGTTCTCCATATAACTATCAGATGCTATTTTTTTTGTCTGTTTGTTTTGTTTATCTTTGGGCTTAAAAGAAAGTTTGTCACTTAAAAAGCAATTAAATTTTTAAAAGAAAAAAAATAAAAAATCAATGCCTTTAAGAGTCTCCCTTTGGTTCAAGTAATTCTTCCCACTCATACTACCAAAATTATTTTCCTCAAACCTATGACTTATCTGCTTAAAAAAAATACAAAGTTTAACTACCATCAAGGATAAAACCCAAACTCCTTGTCATGGCACATAGAAGCCTACCTGGCTCCTCAGATAGCACCCAGTTTAACCTCTGCCATTCCATGCTCCTGGGCACTTAATGCTGATGGGGTCTCAGCTGGCATAGAGTCACATAACTTGCCTCTTACCCAACCCTCCCACCATGCAGGGGGCAGGCAGGCACAGCTGCTGAGTCCCTGCCCTTGTGTGTGTCTGTCCACACTTTTAGGTGTCACACCAAAAGCCAATTTTTCAGCTCCTTTTTCGGAAGGCACTTGTGGCCATATGTATGTGGGTAAGGTATATGGGTGTACAAAATAAATTCTATTTATTGTTATTGTATCCAGGGCAGAAAAGTGCTTCAACTCTTTTATTTAAAAAAATAAAAATAAAAAAAATAAAAAAGAGGTGTTATCAAGATTTTCAGGTTAAAAACAAACTCCTTGTGGCATATAGAATTTTGTCCTAAATTAACTTAAAAACCTTACCTCATGCCACTCTCTCCTTCTTTACTTGATATATGTCCTATGGTCTAGTCACTCCAATATACTCCTTATTCTTTAAATAAACAATAGACATAAAGTGTTCATTTAATTCTTTTCCCTCTACCCTTCAGATATCTACTTACCCATTATGATGTTTTTTTTTCCTAAGATTTATTTATTTTTTGGTGGGGGGGAGAGAGCATGAGCGGGGTGGGGGGGGGGAGGCAGAGGAGGAGGAAGAGAGAGAATCCCAAGCAGACTCCCTGCTGAGTGTGGAGCCCAAAATGGGGCTGGATCCTATGAGCCATGACATCATGGGTCAGGATATGACCTGACCGAAACCAGAGTTGGACACTCAACCAACTGAGCCACTCCAGGGCTCCTGATGCTATTTCTTCTGTAAGTCTTATTTGTATGTCTCCTATGGTGAAAATCGACTATTTTCTCTTTTGTGCAACACTTTGTGTTTATCTCTACAGGAGGACATTCTTTCCATTATACTCTCAATCTCACAAACCTAATCCACTACAAATCTATTGTTTTCCTATGTTGGCCCTGATACTCTTTTTAAATCTGCCTCCATTTTCTAGGTCAGAGCCTGGAACAGATGTTCAAGAATATCTGTTAAATATGAAGTCATCAAAACACATGATTTTGCCTCACTGAACACAAAAAATCTATTCCGGCATTTCCAGGTTTAGTGTCCTTCTTATACTTGCTTGATGTGTAAGAAATGATTGCTGATAACTCCTTTATAACTTGAGGTAACTATATATTCTATGCTTGAAACCACTGGGGCTAAGAATTTAAATATATCCAAATAGTTTAAGTGATCCACTGTTCACATTTTCTTTATTTTTCTCTGAAATTATGCTTCCTTATCTCTTATATGTCATATTTGGGTTTTCTGATAGGAGCTGACAGTTTGGGTAATGAAAGAAGAAAAAGAAAATTAAAAGTTACTGCCTATTTAGTACCATCTGCTATTATATTTCTCTTTCCTTGTTACCCAAGGAAGCAAGCTTTTTACATTTTACTTTTGGCAATGTTTTTTTATGCTTTTTCAGCACCCTTTCCCTTCCTTTTTTATATGTTGTAAGTCTCTAATTTGGCTTCTCAATTATATTGCTACATTTCCTGCTCTGATTAAAAGTTTAAGATGCTTCTTAAGGCAGTTACTTGTCAACTTTGATAGGTCTAGACCTGGACTGGATAAGTATTTAAGAATTAGTCTGGAAATGTAGGTCAGGGCAATTGACATTCCCCTGCTTTCTATATCCTTTCTGGCATCTTGGTTTCAAAGATTTAAAACACAAAGGAAGTTATAGTAGTAAGTATTACTGGGAACATCTTTTCCCCAGAATCCTTTTATCTTTCATTTCCGGTAACTTAGATATATTGTCAAAAATGCCCTGAATTTCCCAAAGTAAATGAGCATTGTATCTCTGAGAACAATGGCTATCAATCTAATAAGACTGTTTTATAATTATGGGTCCCATCTCTATTTTGGATGACTTAATGTACTAAAAAGCAAAAAGTAAAAGGTATATAGACATGCTAAAATATTTACTGCAGAATTTTTTTCTATTTATTTTGTTTGTTTTTACATTTCCCAATCTTTCCAAAGGCATAAACTACAGACACACACACACACACACACTAATTGTACTACGTTTTTCCTCATGGTTGGCCAAATTTACATTTCTATGGCAGTTCCGTAACTGCCATACCCATCTTTCCGCCAATGAAATAGTAAATCCTGGACACCAAAGAGGACTCCCTGAAGAAGAAATTGACATGGGAATGGAAGGGATTATGAAATAGTTAATTTGCAGACAATTTTGAATGCCAGTTTAGGAAGTTAAAACACAGCCATTAAAACAATGGTATTAAATATTTTGCTCCGGTAAATGATTTAGGAAAATCGGTTTGTTGTGAATATAAGAGAGGTTGGAAGACAGAAAAAAGGGTGGAAGTATTAATCAGACGGTTGCACTGGGGGTGACTGGGAGAGGTGGTATGCAAGCTATACTGGCTGTTGTAAGAATTTTAACTAGAATGCTGACAGGTAACAAAAAAGAAAAGAAAAAAGAGAAAAGAAGAGAAGAGAAAAGGAAAGAAAAAGGAAAGCAAAGGACATGTAAAAGAATTTGAAGATTGATTCACCATCAGGTAAGAGGAAAGAAGGGTTTAAAGATGTCCCCTTGAAAATCTGAGGGAGCTGTTTCTCAGAGTCATGACAAGCCCTACACTGTAATAAAAGAGATTTCAACGCCATGTTCCCAGATCAACTCTATTACAACAAAAGCTCATTGGAACTCTTGATCTACACAGAAATACTAGGAACAAAGATGAATAGAATAATGCAAGTTTGGGCAATATACAGAGGATGACATACAATGAGGTGTGAAATAGTTAAAATTTTTGGAAATTTTAAGAAATCTGATGCAAACAAGCACTGTTTTCCTTAATATAAGTTTTAATGGTTATACATTTTATGGTTGCAAAAAGAATATCATTCAAACATTTATTTTAGAGTACGGAACTATACTACCCGTAATTCCTTTCCCTGAAGTGTTCTAGGTTAGAATGAGCCTCAAGAGACATTTTGGTAATGCAATTTGGAAGGTAGATTGCACAAACACCCGTTTTCAGAATTGAAGTAATACATTTATTCATCTTCTGGTAAATCCTGGGAGCTAACAATTCTTTCTGTAAATTCTAGTGTTATCGTTTAAATATTTGCCGAGTTTGGTAACTATCTAGAAGAGCAGAGAATTAAAGTAAATTGAATTTGTTGATTTTACTCATGAGTGGCCAATGGAACCAATGGCATAGAAATAGTCCACATGTGGTGATATTAAAAATAAAAGATAACATTAGTATTTTGTGGTTTCCCAGGTATAAAATGGTTTTAAATCTTTTAAAATTAATATTTCATGTATTGGTTTTCCATAATTGCTAGAAATCATTGCAAATACTCAAAGCTCATTTCTAGTTTTGTCCTAAATTCCCAATACTGGTATATCCCAATTCCTAACTTGGTATCTTTCTCTCTTTCATTTCTCTTTATTTTGTAGCTTCAGGAAGAAAAATAGTAGAAGATTCAAAAGGTTTTATAAGGTAATTAAAAGAATCTTACAAATGCTGAAGGCTGTTAATAGATTTTATCAAGATATACGTGAAAAGGAGGGGAGAATCATGTATTAGTTGAAAACTATTGGCTTCAAGTAGAAATTTATGGTTAATTTTGGAAAATATTTGACCATATTACTGACAAAACGCCTTGGATACCATTTTTTAATTTCTATTTATCTAATACTATTACTGAAACATAATATATATTTCATTTACCAACTGGTAGAATTTACCAATTTGTGCTAAATTGTTAGTATTCACCTTGCACTACAATGGGCACGGATATGGAAGCTGGTCCCACAAAATATCCCCTGTTTCATGAACGTGGCTATTTCTTTTAAATGTCAATACTCTTGAATATGCTCTTTATCTGGAATGGCATTCCCTTTCACTCCCTAACTGGTGTACTATTATTCATCTTCACATATTTCATTTTTCTCGTTCCTAGGCAAAGATACTTGCACTTTTTTATTTGCTTTCATTGTACTTTACAAATCATTGTTATAGTACTTATTTCATGGTTGTAAATTTTTAACAGCACTTTAATGTCCTGGGAGCTATGCGAAGGCAGGGCACTTTGTTTTGTTAACAATGGTCAATGACATTTATCAAGTATGTGCCTGCTGTGGTGCCAAAATAATTTCTGGCACAACTCAATTACTCACTGTATGCTGCTCAGTAAATGGAAAGATTGGCTAAATGATAATTAATGTTGAATGAACAATTGTTCTCCAAATAAATAGTCTGGAAATAATATTTTTGTTAATGATTTAGATGAACAAATATATTCCATTTCAGAGGGGGAAATGTCTATGCTTTTTAGAATATTTCATTTTGAGAGGCATTTGATGATTTAAAGTATTTGAATTTCTGTTCTAGAAATATCAGAATCTTTAAATTTCCCATCTCATGGGCAACTAACTTGCAATCATGTTTTTGGGACCAGAAATCTCTATTTAAAAGTCAGAATCAGTTGAGACACCTGGGTGGCTCAGTTGATTAAGTGTCCAACTCTCAATTTCAGCAAAGTCATGATCTCAGGGTTGTGCGATCGAGCCCTGCATTGGGTTCTGCGCTGGGCATGGAGCCTGCTTAAGATTGTCTCTCTCCCTCTCTCTCCTTCTGCCCCTGACCCACCTCTATAAAAAAATACATAAAATTAAATAAAAGTCAGAATCAGTTTATATAGTCAGGATTTCAGGAGTTTAAGCATGGAGACAAAAAGAAGCATATAGTCTTGGATAACTGCAGTCATTCATAGGAGTTTCAGGTAGATATTATTTAAATAAAGCAGAATTTCCAAAGAGATAATATGAAATTTCTGTCATCAATGATACTAAAATATATTTTAGCATAAAGGTCAAAATGTGTATTCAAAATAATTCTGTAAATAACAGAATGAAACCAATTTGCAAAAATCAGTCTGCAATTCAATATTTATGTACTTCGCTAAAAATCATTATAACATACCTTACTTTAATTTCATAAAATTTACACAGGGATGCCTCCTGTCTAGAACATGATTGAGTTATTTGATTTAAAATTGTACTTACAAATTGCATTATCAAGTTTATAATTCTCTGATGAGAAAAATGAATTATTTACTCAGCATTCCAATGACCTTACTGTTCACATACAAATTTTTTGGCAAGCTTCAAGGAAAGAATCTCTAAATTTCAGAAGTATACAGAATTACAATTAATAAGCAAACTAACACTGGAGTATAAATATATCTGTCCAAATAGCAGACAGTTATTATAGTGATCATGGGTATGTCTATTTTTAAGACCATATTACTTTATCTAATACATATTTTTACATTATCTTAATAAATGAGCCATACTTTAAAATCAAAAGAAGATATAACTACATAATAATTAAATGTGACAATATGCATTTTATTTTTTCAACTGCTAATTTTTATCATTGCAAATTTTATTTGTAGCAGTATTCTAGACATAGAAAGAATGAAAATACTTACTCCATGAAATAATGCCTATCCTTCTCAATCAGATGTAAGTTATATGAGGGCATGAATCCCTTATTTTTCCACTTGATTTTCTCAGCTCCAGGAACAAGCCTTGCCACATGGTAAATGCTTCATTGACTGACCAAATGACTGCCTTTTCATCCATTAAATTTCAAATAGAATACCCAAGTAATTTAAATAAACAACATTGTTAATGGAAACAAATATGTTAATTTAAACATTGTGATGAAGCTTTGTAAAGTTTGTATCTTTCATTACTTGGGCAAAATAATTAGCAAATATACAAAGAGAGATGGTAGGGTGCTTTTTAATACAACTCATGCCATTTATATAAGAATGCTTAAAATGCCAAGATTTGTCCTGGGTTTCATTAAATGCCCATGACAGGTGTGCATCCCATGTGAATATTTGGAAATAACTCTGAAAAAAAGTACTAATTTTATTTTTACACGCATTTATATTGAATTGCTATTCCTTCTATAGTACTCCAAAGAGGATATTTTTTTTCATAGAACACTAATAAATACTAAATAAAACTGTAGTTCTGTAAATATGCTTATTACAATAAAAATTTTGATTCAGCAAATGAGAGTGTACTTGCTTGTTCATTTCTGCTCAATTTTGCATGTTGCAAAACATACACATTTAGTTTTTTTAAATATGTTTTCTCTGGAATATTTTTAATCAGCTCATGATCATCTCCTTGTAATCATCCCCTTTTATATATCTAACAAAGTAATTTCAAGTTTCTTTGAAATGTTTATTCTTTTTATTTCTTCTAAGTAATGCTTTGTGGTTTGATATTCATTTCCCAGCTCTGTGACTCCATTTATTTGAGTTCAATTGTCCAGTAACATTTTTATAAAAATTTAACCTTATATCCTATACTGAAACAGATTAATATTGACAATGAAAATTTGGTATAAAAATTTCAGCTATCACAGAGAATTGCCACATGATATATTAGGTAGAAGTTATGTTTTATACATTCAAACATTTGGGTCAGTTATTTTGATTAAGTATACTTTTTTGAGACAGTAGAAAAGATATTTCATGAATAAATTAATAACTTTCTGACTAGAACTTGCATTCACTGATTCCTGCTGTTTTGACTCTGGGACTCTTCCTTGTCTGACATTATTGGACATAAGGATAAATAAAACATGGTTACTTGTCCAGGTAGGTAAATGCATAATGGAGGCAACTACATATTAACAAACATCTAAAATAAAATGTGTTCTGCTATGGTGTGCTGAAAATGAGAGATTAATGTAGTCTCTGCTAGAGACAGTGTGAATGAAATCCTCAGAGAGAAGGTACGATGACTTTTTAAACTCAGATTTCAAGGATAAGTACACATACCATCTGTTTTCACATATTTCATAAATCAGATATAACTTAGCATTTGGCCATTAAGCTCTGTCCAGAGAAATTTTAAATCCATAACATTAACTTTCAATGCATTAGAGAAAAGTTCATGCACTGGATATAAGAGACTTGGGGGTGATTGCCCAGTCAAGAGCATATGCTTTCTAGGAGCTAGGAGTTAGGGGAGGAGTAATGGCTAGTGCATATTATAAGGGTATAAATGGCAGGTGGAGAAGGAAGGTTGCTGAAATTTTCATCTTGCATGGTTTGATGATGCTTTCAATCCAAACATACCCTAAAATTATGTGACTAAAAAAATGAGCTAAATAGTAGGAAAAAAATGTGGGCCCAGCACCGACAAGTCATGATTCATAAGATTTATTAATATTCCAGATATGACCTGACAAAAACATTTTGAGGAATCATTCATAGGTCATAAGAACATAATCTTTTGAGTACTGACATGGCATCAGGAAGATGTCAATTGCTGTTAATACTTTTTTTTTCTTTCTAAACTCAATAATCAGTGCTGTTTTCCTCCATAAAAATTCATAGTAAATACAGTTCTCAGACATGTTGAAAAATATGAGTGAGGAAAAGAGAATTTTAATAGGGTGTGCATTATATTGACGGAGCTGGTTCTGAAGCCATTTGTTGATGTTGGCAAGATGCTAAATTAAAAGCAGGCTAAAAGTACTTAATTTATTGTTTCTACTTCCTTGGGCTTTGAAAACAGAGATCTTAGATAAGGCCTTTAAAAATAAGCAATGCATTTAATTGCTTCTGCAAGGAAAATTTTTCATGTTGGTAACCATAAATATTAATGCGTTATAAGAATAGAAAATAAGATAATGGGAATAGAAGCCTTCATCAGAATAACAATACATTAAAACCAATTTGGGGACTTCAAATTTCAGCCCTGAGTAACATTTACCTGACTAATCTCCTACTGAAAGTAACTATGAAAACTAGATAAAGAACATGAAAACAACTAGTTAGATATATCACAATATAATTAAGGCAAACTGATTTTAGTGATTAAGAGCACAGAAAAAGGTAAAAGTCACTATGGTAAGCTTTCAGTATTTGCCTCTGACTTTTAATCTGGATTTGTTTTTATGTTTTTTAATTCACACATAAAAGTAGGAAATTGTCTTTTAAACTTAGTCATAACAGAAAATGGTAGTCTGGGCATATGAAATAGTTGCTGAGATTAGAAGCCAGAGATTGCTATTATGGAGTTCCCCCTGGCCTTGTTCTGCAAAATTCTGTGCTGCAGAGTAAGGCTAGCCTACTAAAACTGACAAAAGTAAAAATAGAAAATAAGAATAGTCCTATATTTATTTTGGAATCTGAGTCAGTAATTTAAAATGTCTCCATAAAGAAAACGCCAAACGCAGTCAGTTTAACCACTTATATCTGCAAATGATTAAAAAAGAAATAATTCTGGTCTTATGCAAATCCATGAAGGAACAGACAAATAAAAAGAATCTCCCCACTTCCCATACGAGGTAAGCATAATCATAACTAAAACTAGACAAAAACATTGTGTAAAAAAGAGGAAATTATATTCTACTCTTTTATATGAATATAGATGCACGAATGACTAGAGGAAATATTGGTCACGTAAAGACAGACATAAAAAATAGATAATATATCAAGACTAAGTTTGGTTATTCCAGACACTCATTTTTGGTTTAATATTCAAAATTAAATTTCACCACACTTACAGAATAAAGGAGAAATGTATATGCTCCTATCTATACCTGTAAAAGCAACATATGACAAAACTCATCTTTTATTTTATTTGCTGAGGGTCAGCTCTATAGTCCATTTGTAGACTTATGTGATATGATAAAAGTGATGACACGTTCATCAGTATTTATTTTAATTCTACATTTTTTCATGTTGAAATATATTATCCAATAATTTATTGATTTCTCTGTCCCTTTTACCCATATTTGTTCATTACTCTTTTTTTTTTAAGATTTTTAAAATTTATTTATCAGAGAGACAGACAGCCAGCAAGAGAGGGAACACAAGCAGGGGAAGTGGGAGAGGAAGAAGCAGGCTTCCCAGCGGAGCAGGGAGCCCAATGTGGGGCTCAATCCCGACCCTGGGATCATGCCCTGAGCTGAAGGCAGATGCTTAATGACTGAGCCACCCAGGCGCCCCTGTCCTGCTACTCTAAAACATCAAAAGCCCAGATATGCCTGATAATCATTTCAGTCCAAAATCCATTTTTTAAAGGGGTTTCACATCTCAATTTTGTTCCATTGGACTTTTTGTTTTGTTTTGATTTGATTTTTAAATGTGGAAATGTTTAATGAGTAGGTTGTTAAAATATATTTCCTGAATTGCATGTTGAAGAAAACTTTTTCTTTAATTTGTTCTTACAAGTGCTAAAGATGTTAATGAAATTTGTACATCAAGATATTAATAAGAAATGGACTAAAAGAATGTTTCAAAATGTTATGTTAGAATACAAAAATAAATTCAAAATGGATGAAAGACCTAAATGTGAGACAGGAAACCATCAAAATCCTAGAAGAGAACACAGGCAACAACCTCTTTGATCTCAGCCACAACAACTTCTTACTACATATGCAAAAGCAAAAATGAAGTTATTAGGACTCCATCAAGAAAAAAAGCTTCTGCACAGCAAAGGAAACCATCAAGAAAATTAAAAGGCAACCTACAGAATGGGAGAAGATATGTGCAAATGACATATCTGATAAAGGGTTATATCCAAAATATATAAAGAACTTATCAAACTCAACACCCAAAAAACAAATAATCCAGTTAAGGAATGGGCAGAAGACATGAATAGAAACTTTTCCGAAGAAGACATCCAGATGGCTAACCTACACATAAAAAGATGCTCAGCATCACTCATCATCAGAGAAATAAGAATCAAAATCACGATGAGATACCACTTTACACCTGTCAGAATGGCTAAAATTGATAACACAGGAAACAACAGATGTTGGCAAGGATGTGGAGAAAAGGGAACCCTTTTGCACTGTTGGTGGGAATGCAAACTGGTACAGCCATTCGGAAGAACAGTTTGGAGGTTACTCAAAAAAAGGTAAAAATAGTACTACCCTATAATCCAGCAATTGGACTACTAGAGATTTACCCAAAGGATAAAAAATACAGATTCAAAGGGGTACATGCACCCTGGTATTCATAGCAACATTATCAACAACAGCCAAACTATGGAAAGAGCCCAAATGTCAACTGACTGATGAATGGATAAAGAAGATGTGGTATATATACACAATGGAATACTACTAAGCCAGCAAAAAGAACGAACTCTTGCTATTTGCAATGACATGGAGAGAGCTAGAAAGTATTATGGTAAGCTAAATGTGTCAGTCACAGAAAGACAAACACCCTATGACTCACTCAAATGTGGAATTTAAGAAACAAAACAGATGAACATATTGGGGCAGGGGACAGAAAAAAAGAGAGAGGGAAACAACAAGAGACTTGAAAGATAAAGAACAAACTGAGGGGTGATGGGGGGAGGTGGTTGGGGGATAGGCTAGATGGGTGATGGGTATTAAGGAGAGCACTTGATATGAAGAGCACTGGGTGTTATATGTAGGTGATGAATCACTGAATTCTACTCCTTAAACCAACATTGCACTGTATATTAACTAACTACAATTTAAATAAAAATTTGAAGGAAAAAAAAAAGAAGGAATTGTGTAGAATGAATTTAAATATTTATTTTGGAAGGATATTTTTAAATATGTGTTTTAACATTTATAATTTGAGAAATATTCACTTACTATAAATTTCAATATATTTGTACTGTATTTATATCCTAGCATGTATGTTGGATGTTGGGTTGCTGTAATTTTTCAAAATTCTGATATTTTTAAAAAGTATTGCTTAAAAAATTAATTTTTCTTAAAAGTGGGAAATAACTCCCACATACATATGTATGTGTGTATATTTATATATATATATTCTCTTTCTAATATATAACTTTAACCTATATTAACATTAGAAAATTATAGCATTAAGAGAATCATTCCAAAGTGATTGATAATAATTAAGAACATTTATCTTGCTGTATGTATTTTCTCTTAGTTTATATACTAAAGACACTATATACTTAGTGTATATACTAATAATTTTGGTTTTGTTAAAAATATTAATCATGTATTTTACAATTACTATATCTACTAGGGCTTCTATAAAATATCTATTTTAAATAAATATTCATGATTATAAATACTCTAAAAAGTGTTAATTTTTTGTAGGTAAATGTGGATGCACATTCATGTATTTTAACATCACACACGTATCTAATTACTTTAAGACAAAAATAGTGACTTTTCTGATTTACAGTAATGATTGATAAATAGCCCCCCCTCACAGATATGAGTTTCTGGATATGACTGGAAGAGCGACGACAATAAATATAGTTCTTGATTCCCTGCCTCCTTGGCATTCAATATAATGAAAAGGAAGAAATAACTTGGATGGTCGACCCAACTTAATTTATCTGATACCTCGTGTTTGGCTGCTCCTGGTTATTTTTTTACCTCTTACCCCTTTAAGTGCCACTAGTTTTGCCTATTTTCTTCTGTTATGGTCAATCTTAAATGAATGTGCACATCGTTCAAGTATTTCTTTTCATAAACTTGCAATTTTAAACCATTGCATTAGTTCCTCTTTTCGTTCTCACTCAATTTATACCTGGTATTTATGATGACTTAAGTGACAACACATCTACAGAACTGTGAATAAAACAGAGGTATTTGGTACTTGGAAAGAGGGTATTAGAACAAAGATTTCCTCCATCCATATCAACACTAGTTTCATTTTTAGTGAGGGAGCTATTTAAGATGGTGAGACAGTGTAAGTAAGGAAGAATTTTCATACACATACAAACATTATAGAATCTGGTATCATTTTCTTAAAGAAAAATCCTGTTTTTATAATCATAATAATGAAGCAAATCACTGTCTTTTCATCCCTTTATAATTTATTCTTATTTCAAAGCCTGCAACTCAGCATTAAAAATTTCATCATTTTTCCAAGAAGCAAAGTGGTCTATGGTAAAAGTTAATTTTCAAGTTACGCTTTTTCATAGCTCTTTGGATGTAAACATGAGGAGTCATTAAGTTCACAGTTCCACCCTTATTCTTTGACCTTTTAATTTTCACATTTTCTTTTTGCATTAGAGGATCAGAGAGGATGCTTTCAGTAAATGTGCCCAGTTATAATCCTTCAGATTTAATCTACAGGTTCCATACCCCTGCTGTTAAGGCATCTGCTTCTCTAGTAAGCTATGCTTGTTTGGATCAAACTTGAAGAACATTTCTATTAGCCCTTTCCTAAGTACACTAATAAATTCTTTCTAAATACTTCTATAATATAGAAAAATAACAACAGGTCTTTAACGCTTCTCAAAAGAAAAGACTGTTTTGATAATATAAAAATAATATATTCATGAAAAAGGCAAGGCTAGGGAGGTTAATCACTTCAAAGGTCTAATTTAAGATGCAATTATGGATCACTCAGTCTGTTTCATGGAGACCATGAGAATTCTAAATCAGAGTGGATGCAAGTTATAGCTCTTTTCTATTTAATTTACTTATTTCACAACGTAAGTTTTTCATATCTAATGTGACTGTGTATCATTCTGTCCTCCGAATAAAATGTTTTTAGTTTCATAAAAATAAAATTATTTTTTCTAATTTTTTTTTGTAAAAGAGGAGAGTAAATGTTTTTTTTAAATATTTTATTTATTTATTTGTGAATGAAAGAGAGAGCACAAGCAGAGAGATTGGCTCAGAGGGAGAAGTAGACTCCCTGCTGAGCAAGGAGCCCAATGCCAGGCTGGATCCCAGGACCCTGGGATCATGACCTGAGCTAAAGGCAGACGCTTAACCAACTGAGCCACCCAGGAGTCCCAGAAAGTAAATGTTTTACCTTTTCTGAAAACAACTGCAACATTTAGATAATTACTTCTAAGAAGAAATGTCACAGAATTATTTAAGATTTTTATAAAGATTTTTTAACTCACAGCTAAAATGATCTTTCTAAAAGATTGAACAAGAAATTAGGTATTTTCATAATTAATTTGGTCATAAGCAATTGCTTTATTAAACATAGTATATCTAATTTCATGTAATAGCACAGGTAAAGATGTGCTATCTGCATAACTTCCTAGTTATCTAGTATTCAAAACATTTCATCAGGGGCCAGAATTTTGCTCCTATGGAGAGAATAACTACAGTTTTAGAAAGTGACCACTTCCTCAGAATGCGGCAAATCTTTACAGATCCATCCAGGACATTACTACTGCTACTACCAAATTTGCCAGACACTAATCCTCCCTTCCCAATTGTTTATGCTCTTATTCTAGTAAAATAATGTCTGTCTTATGTGCAGAGAATTTTTCTTCTCACACTTTTTATTCTACTCACACAGCCAACATATTCAATTAACATAGCACAAACACATGAAATATAATAGCAAAATATTCCTGTAATTTTCTAAACATTAAATCAATCATTCAGCTTTAAATGACAGCAAATGCTTTATTATCCATCAAGTATATACCAAGTGTGAAGTAAAATAATCTAGAGATTCATCCTTCTGAACTGATTGTAAGATCTAAAGGAAGGAAAGAAATATATAAGACGAAAATTGTTTCTGAACTTACTAATGTAAATTTGAGTCTTTCATTCCTGATTGCATTCTTAATGTATGGAGACTACTAAAACCTAACCTGATCCCATTATTTATTAGCATGGGTATTTCTTCACATTTTTTGCAAATATAGCTATAATAAACAACTTATATGCCATATTTTAAATAAAACTATATGAAAATGCTACAGTTAAGATGTATTATTGAAGCCTTCTGGGATGTATATCTTCCCTAGTGAACATCACTTTTTCGTCTACTCAATTGTCTTGATGTACTTACTTGTATAATTCAAAGTTCTGTGAATTAAATTAAAATGTTCACATAGAACTTCAAAAACTTTAATCATTTTAAAACACCAGATTTTCAAGGATGAATTTATAACTATTCTCTTAAAATATTTATAATCAATTCTGATGAATAATTTCCATCAGTGAGTCACACTAAATCAAATTCTTGACAGGTGGCTCGGGCAGTAAGATTTGTTGTAACTTACTAATATTTGAAAACCCGGCTCTCTGTAAGAGTTGATCAGTAATTTCTATCAATTTCTATGAAGATGATTCATTTGCAACTTTGTACAGCTATGATTCAAAAAAGTAACAAATCTCAGGTAATGTAAACCCAGATTCACCTAGATAATGAATCACGAAGATGACTCATGACAAGTATTTATCAGAAAGTCAAGGATGGCCAGAAGATGATTATTACAGCACAGACCTCATCTTTAAAAAATAACACACCCAACAGCCAAATTACTAATGTATTGTCAGTAGTGTATAAAAGAAGCTTCATAAAAATGCAAAAAGGAATACAACAGGGAAAATAAACCAGAATTTAGACATTCTGATCTCTCAAAAGAGTGTAATCTCTGATACCCGTGTGCACTTGGAAATAAAAGGACGGCATTTCAGAACTTCCTGACTTGGGATCGCAGACATATACTGACTTTATCACAGAGTATCTTTTGACAGACAGCTAAGCAGTTATGCATACTGTCAATTCCAATTTTCTTTGTTTTCTTTTCTGGTTTTTCAGGTTAGAGAGTTGGTGATCAAAGCCAAGGATGAGTTGGGCTTGAGTTGTGGATGCTGATAACCAACGGCCTCTTGGGAATTCGTTCAGGTCAACAAACCAGGAGCCAGAAAGGAATTCAGGCCTGAGATCAAATATATCAGTCAGACAACTCTCAGGTGATGAACTCATGGGAATATGGTCACGGATCTATGATCTGTCAGGTCTTCCATGAGTGACAGCAGGAATGAGCGAAAGCTGTCAAGAGACATGCCAGGTAGATTCAAGGGTCAGGGTGCCAGCATGCTAGAAGCAACATTAGTCAAGTTCTGGCCAAGTTGTTGTCAAGTAATTTAGAAGCATCTAATGCCCTTTGTAAGACCTAGCAAAGAAAACCCCTAGGTCATTAGGAAATAATTCTGTAAATTCACACAATGGCTAGAATGATACAAAATTTTGTATGTTAGATACAAAAGAGATCTTTTTTACCTTTAAAAAAGGCCAACACTCAGGTGAATCCATTAATAATTTTAAAAATATGAAATATCATTAGAAATATTATAAATTTAAAACAAATGAAATTTCTAGGTCATGGAAAATCTACCTTACACCCTGGGCTCCTTTCATTTGGACATCCTTACAAACTCTGGGAGACCCTCATCAGCCATTGAACTAAAATCTATACAGTAGGCAGTCACCTCTCACACTGACACTTTGAAAACTTTAAAGGAAAAATTTAAATTCCAGAAAAGTGTTTTAAATATTAAACTTCTAGAAATTTATTATAATGTCACTGTATAATATCTGTTTTCAATGTTATTTTTATTAAAATGAATCCAAAAGACTCATTTGTGCTCATTAATTCCCTTGGAAAATCCTTATATTTTTATTATTTTTACAAACAAGGATGGAACATATATGACTATATTGTTTTAGGTTTTAATGAGCAGCTGTTTTTCCCAAAGAGACTTAGCCTTCTCACATATTCAAGTTCACACACACACAAAAACTTAACCAAAGGGGAAATACCAGATATTCGTTGTACTTCAATTGCCTATGGCATTTTGGGATAGCTAACTAGCTCCACAAACCACACTCCCTCACCCCCATATTTCTTGTCTAATAGCACTTAAAAATGAAATGGAAATATAATAGGAACAAAAATGAAATCTGATCAATAAAATCTGAAATTATCTTAATTTATGAGCAATTCTATAAGTCAACTGATATACTATCTAAAACATTATAATCTAATTGATTTATCTGAATCATATTTAGTATAATTCATATTGAGCAAATGATTAAAAATAATTTCAAAGAAAGCTCATGACTCATGTTCTTAGTTATGCTATGTGGACAGTCCTAAAACAACAATTAGCAATGAAATCATGCCTCTCCTTGAATTTTGTATTTTTTTTTTACTTATTCATCAATCTATGAATACTTTTTGAATAACTAATTTATGTCAGAGGACATATAGTGAACAAAATAGACAAAACTGGGGACTTTATAAAGTTTACATTCTACTGGAAAGGAGACAGCAAATAAACATATAATAACATTATATAATATGCATCTAAGCTAGTGCTCAGTGCTCAGAGAAAAGTAAATTAGGAAGAGGAGAATAAGGAATGCTAAGGGAGAAGGTTGCAATTTGAAATAAGGTTATGAGGAAAGGCTTCAGAGAGTGCACTTTTTGAGCCTGAAGGAGATGAGGGAGGCAAGTGTTGCAGATATACTGGAGAAGAGCATTCCAGACAAAAGTAACAGGTGCAAAAGCCAATGGATAAGACCTCATAGGTGGATACTGAGAACAGTAAACTGATTAGGGTAGAAGGGCAAAAGAATTAAAATCAGCAAAACTGAAAGGAGAGGAGGACAGGTTGGTGGGAAAAAGGCAAATTTTGAGAGGTACATTTTGACTTTTATTCTGAGTGCTGTGGGATATCATTTGTTTTTAACTAGGGAGCCTGATTTTATTTAACAGTCTAAAGTTAAATTTAAAATATCATTGCCTGACCCTCATAGATGGATAGATTGGTAGATAGATTAATAGATGTCCCTTAATATCAATATGATATTACATATTATGAAGAATATACCTAACTTATACATTAATATATATTTTAATAAAGCATATTCATATTAAAAAGACTAATTCCACTTTAGGTTCTAAAAAAATCTTTAATAATAATGCTCTCTCACACACAAAAACAATTTCACTCAAATCTATTCTTAAAAAGAAAAGCAATGATTTTTACACAAAATTTTTATAATAGTTCAATAGCTTACACTAATATATGGCTGTGTAACAATATTGGAATAATAATGCTATTTATAAAAAATCAAAGTTGTATTATTTATGTCCCCTTTCCATTAAAAAAGAAATTATTTCATGTATATATAAAATGGACTAGAAGATAAGCTACAAAAAGATGTCTTGAACTGTATTTATCTTAGAAATACTTGTCATAAAGAGGTCCTAATAATTTTTTTAAAAAATAACTTCTAGGGGCGCCTGGGTGGCAGAGCGGTTAAGCGTCTGCCTTCGGCTCAGGGCGTGATCCTGGCGTTATGGGATCGGGCCCCACATCAGGCTCCTCCGCTATGAGCCCGCTTCTTCCTCTCCCACTCCCCCTGCTTGTGTTCCCTCTCTCGCTGGCTGTCTCTATCTCTGTCAAATAAATAAATAAAATCTTTAAAAAAAATAAAAAAATAAAAATAATAAAAATAATAAAAAATAACTTCTATTTAAGAAACATGTCATTAACTTAAAAAAATAAGTGATAATATAATGTTATATTTAACTGAACTAATCTTTGTATCTATAGTGTTAAAGTCTTTGATAGTCCTTTGCTATAATCAATATTAATCTGATTGACATTAAGATCTTTCCAGCCATCTTTATAGTGAATGCTGAAAGATGCCATAATATATATATATATATTTAAGAATATATATATTTAAGAATATATATATATTTAAGAATAACCTGTGATCACAAGTCTCATTTTCTCACAAAATAAATGCTGATATTGATAATATAATCTAACTTTAATATATGCTAAAACATGTAAAACAAAACATCTTTAGAAATAACTTCATATTAAATATACCATCTGCTTTTGACTTAGGAAAAATGTATTTTCAAATGCATTTTTAAAAATAATTTTGTCCTTTACTGGATGTGAAACTTAACATTGATGTGTTAAAATGAGCTTGTGTTAAAAAAATAAAAAGTAATTGCATCTTTACAAACTGTCTAGATTTTGTCTAATTAAATTACTCCAGTTTCAGAATCAAGGAAGATTAGAAATACTTATATCAAAACTATAAAGATTATGAGGCTATGAGTTAATAACCATATTCAAGAAATTATGAGTAATTTGTTTAAGCCATGCAAGCCTATAATTTACAGAAATCTAAAATGCTCCCAGAGTCCCCTGTCTTTTCCTATCAAAATTATGAGACACAAATGTTACCAGATCCATGTGGAGATGTGGCCATCTACACAACAGCAGCCAAACCATGGAGGCCCAGATTTATATATCTCAACATTAAAATATTCTAACACAGAATGGACCAGATTTATTGTACCTGTTAGGTGGGCATACTAATGCTTTCATCCTCCTTCAGTATGTCAAATGCTTCGGCCCAATATTGCTACCTGCTGAGACAGCTTGGAGGTGGCTTCAGCAAGACAAGAACCATATTCACATTTTTCTTGAGAAGGTGAGACCTGATGAATGGAATACATGTCTTTTCTTTCTAGGTAAGCCAATATTTGGCAACAAGCTATAATTATTAATCAGTAAAAAGTTGCAAATGAAATATTAAAGAAGTATATAAGCCAAATTTGACTCCTAAATATTTATCCTTCCATTCCCGTTTTTCTTTTAATAAACTAAAATTTATTTAGTTTATTTTCATGATCTAATACTTTATTTTCATGATCTAATTATCCTCAGATGTTACGTTTTCCTAGATACAAATTCCAAACCTAAGAGACAATGAAATCAAAAGCCAAATCAGTATTAAAAAATTAAGTCCAAAGTAACTCAATCACAACTTAATATTTGTATGATTTTATTGCTATTGATTCTTGTCCAAAAGCATTCTAAATGACTAGTAACAAGGAAACACTTAATTCTAGAATTGTGGAACCTCTTGCATATATTGGATCTATTATTGGATCCTATATAATGCCAATACTGATAAAGAATTTTGATAGGAAACAAAAACAAAAACCTCTTCGAAATTTTATCTCCTATGATTTATTAGGTTAATTTAGATGTCAGAACAACAAAGGAGTAATGTTATCCATGTTTGTTTCATGTTGTGTTTTCTGATTAATTTGTAAAGTGTTTCCCTTAATAATGTATGTGTTCCCAGTGGCCAGTAAAACCAACCAACAAAAAGCAAGAAGTTCTCCAGATATAATATTAAATAAGAGCAGTAACAGGATACTATTTATATAATTTATATTACATTTATAACCAGCTATATATTAACAGTTCTTGATTTTATAGGACTTAAGCCTTTGTGTAGTGACTGACGGCTAATATATAAAGTGGTTTTGCCTGTTCCAGTACAAAAATAAGATTCCCGAGATTTTTGAAGGATTAGATATGGGAGGTGAAGAAAAAAAATATAAGGATAATTTTACAATATTCTAATGTGTGTAAGAGAATAAATGTATCTTCCACCAAATGAAAAAGCATGGGAATATAAACCAGTCTGGGAGCAAGAAATATGAATTCGCCTTTAGAGATAATGAGTTTCAGGTGTCTTTGATGCATCCAAGTACAGGTGTCCAGAGCACATTAGGCATTCATTTCTTAAGCTCAATGGAGAATCCTCAGCAGGAAATTTATATCTAGTAGTCTTCAGTATATGTATGGAAGTTAAAACCAGGACAGTCAATTACATCCTTTTAATAGAGAGGGGAGAATAAGACCAAAGCTGAAAATAGAATCCTGAGGTAAATTAACATTTTAGGGACTAGACAAAGGATGAAAAAGAGCTTTTGGTTGCCAAGTTAACCATATGATATAAATTTGCAATACCCTGTCTAGAAAAGGTGTGTGTAACCAAATAGATATTGGACATGAAATTATAAGTAATGTCAAGATTCAAGCTGAACTGTTCACTGATTAAAATATAATATGATTTGGATTAATAATGGACCCCAAATAAGGGTGGTATTTACCCCACCTTGAGAAATACATGAAGGCATTTTCAGATCTCATAGTAACAGGGAGTACAACTTGTGTCAATGAACAAGCCCAAGGATGCCAGGAATGGACTGGATAGTCCCACACAATGAACAATTTGCCCTCCAAAATTGTTGGTTCTGTGTTTAAGAAGATTATTATTGGAAGCCATTCTTACTGAAAGACAAAGCACTGTTCCTCCCCTTCTCTTTCTCTTTGTCTCTCTCTAAAAGAAGTCAACTGTTTATACTGGGACTTTAGAAGTAGCTGTGTGAAAAAAAATCTTCCCACCTTTTTTCTCCAAAGGATAATTTCTGTGTCAACTAGGACCAAGAAGTTTCATGAATGCCACTCTGTAGATCATTGCCTGCAGTGTCAAGCACAGCAATGCATTACTTGGCATTGCTTAACATCTTTCCCCGCATCACTTCCTTATTTTCTCACCTTCACCTCTCTGGTTTTTCACCTTCTTCTTAAAGTATAAGCACTTTTAATCCTTGCCTCAGACCCTGTTTTCTAGAGAATATGGGCTATAATAACTGGTCACCATTATCTATCTTCATTAATCATTATCCTATGTATATACATCATGCTGTTCTCTCTCATAAACACACATATGTGCATGCACAGAAATGCACATACACACAAAAATGCAAGCTATTCATTTTTCCATACACATCATCATTTCTAATGGGAGGAATAAATTTTATTCTTCACACAGGTAAACAATTCATTTTAAGGAGATATAAATCTTTATAGGAAAAAAAAACAAATAAATGTGTTATGGAAGCTCTGACCTCAAGAGCTTGAGAGGAAGAAGGAAAATACTGTGCACAATAGAGGGAAGATAAATTGTAGCTAGAGAAGAGGACAGATGGAAAGGGGAATGCATGAAGGAGTTGGTGAGAGGATAACAGTGATTTGTAAGATGACAGAGGGTGTGTGATAAATGGCATGACCCTTTATGGATTTCCCTGTGACTTTCAGTTGTTCATGAATAATTCCAAATGCATAGTATGATGGATTTCCTGTTGAACCAGTGAAAGTGCTGAGTTCCATGTTTAAATAAATATAGACTCAAACAGAAATAAAATATATGGGTAAAAAAAAAATGACAAGACAGTCCCCAGATGACATGTGGTGGCAGAGATGTGATTTATCTAAGGAAACTAAAAAGCAATCTTCAGCTGTATCTTATCATTACTATAGAACTTACCTAAATGTATCCCCTTACAATGTCTGTTAAATACCTGGCTGTATGTGCAGAAAAGTAAAAATAAATAATGCTTAGGCTAAATATCAGAAATATTGAATTTTGGAATAGCTATGGAAACTCCTCCGAGATTCATATTTTTATGCCATGCAAGAAATATACTGTGAGATATTATATATTTCAAAAAAAAAAAAAAAAAACACCCTCTGAAATTAGACTACAACTTTCCACAATTATCCAAAAATAGAGTGTTCCTATGAAACCCTTTGTAAGCTGAAATGGGGAAAAGCAAAGAAGCAGTTACCATATATTTATATATAAATTTTTTTAGTATTCCCAGACCCAAAAAAATAACCTCTCTTAGGCTTTTCTAATACCTTAGGACACATCTTGCTAATGGATGCACAAAATGAATATAAATAAAGCACAGATGCTCACATAGTTAAAGCTTAATACTGAGATTCTGAATGTGATTCCTGGGGAAGGAGCCTGGCAGGGCCATTCCTGCTCAGGGTGCATGATGCCTCTATAAAACCTCTATAAAGGCTCACTGCAAAACAAATTCTGATGCTATTTTTGCTTTTTGTCCTTTTTCATAAAAGAAAATCTTCTTCAGATTTCTTTCAGTTAGTGAAAACAGGTACTAATGTATGTCTTTTCTAACAGCAAAATGGCATAATACAAACTTTTGTGAAAAAAAAAAAGATCTTAAAAGCAGTGAGAAAAGGGGCGCCTGGGTGGCACAGCGGTTAAGCGCCTGCCTTCGGCTCAGGGCGTGATCCCGGCGTTGTGGGATCGAGCCCCACATCAGGCTCCTCTGCTATGAGCCTGCTTCTTCCTGTCCCACTCCCCCTGCTTGTGTTCCCTCTCTCGCTGGCTGTCTCTCTCTCTGTCGAATAAATAAATAAAATCTTTAAAAAAAAAAAAAAAAGCAGTGAGAAAAAAACAACATGCTATGTACAAGGGAACCCACATAACACAATCAATTGATTTTTCAGTAGAAAATTTTGCAGCCAAAATAGAGTGTCATGATATATTCATGCAAAGTGTTGAAAAGGAAAAAAACATCTATCCAAGAATACTCTACCTGGCAAGGCTATCATGTAGAACTAAGGGAGAGATAAACAGTTAAAAAAAAACAAAAAAAAAGCTAAAGAAGTTCGATACCACTAAACTAGCATTACAAGAAATGTTAAAGAGACTTCTTTAAGCTGAAAAAGGGGCACAAACCAATAATAAGAAAATATATGAAAGTAAAAATCTGATTGGTAAAGTTGAATATGTGGTAACAAACTATAGAAAGGATCCCTGAAAGTACAGTCTTTCAATTTGAATATATAGTAAAGGTAGTGGATTAACCATTTATAAAGCTAGTATGAAGGTTAAAAGGCAAAAGTTGTATTAACTATAACTACAATAATCAGTTAAGAGATACACAAAATCAAAAGGTGGAAAATATGACATCAAAAACATAAAGCATGGCAGAGGTAAAAATGTAGAGGTTTTAGAATGTGTTGAAATTTAAGCTGACATCAACTAAAATAGACTAGTGTGTGCATGTGTGTGCAGGGGGGTGTATACAGATACATACTGTTATATGTGAACTTCATGGTTACCACAAAGCAAAAACCTATAGTAGGTATATAAAAGATAATGGGAAAGGAATCTAAACATAACATTAAGGAAAGTCATCAAATCACACAGGAAGACAGCAAGAGAAAAAGAAAAGGGAAGAACAATTAATGAATAGCAATAAGTACAAACCTGTCAATAATCACAATAAATGTAAATGGACTAAATTTGCAATCAGAAGACATAGAGTGGCTGAATTAGTTTAAAAAAAAAAGTTTCATCTATATGTTGCCTGTAATAAACTCACTAAGGACACACTGTAGAGTGAAGTAAAGGAATACAAAAAGATATTCCCTTCAAATGGAAATGAAAGAAAGCTGGTGTAGCTGTACTTATATCACAGAAAACAGATATAACAAGGACTGTAACACAAGAAAAAGAAGGGCATTACATAATAATAAAGGTATCATTCTAACAAGATACCATTCATAAATATTTATGCACCCAACATAGGAATTCTAAAATATGTAAGGCAAATATTAACAGACCTAAAGGGAGAAACTGACAGCAGTGCAAAAATAGTAAAGGACTTTAATACCCCAATTACATCAACAGATCACCCAGACAGAAAATCAATAAGGAAACATCAGCCTTAAACAAAACAGTAGACCAGATAAACTTATATACAGAACAATCTATCCAAAACCAACAGAATACACATTCTTCTCAAGTGCACATGGGACATTGCCAGGATAGATCACATATTAGGCCACAAAACAAGTCTCAATAAATTTAAGAAGACTTGAAGTCATATCAAGCTCTTTCTGTCATTATGGTATGAAACTATAGATCAATTTAAAGCAGAAAACTGGAAAAATCACAAAACTATGCGGAGGATAAAACACCAGACTACTAAAGAACCAATGGGTCCATCAGTTTACTGAATACCCAATACATCAATGAGAAAATCAAAGGAGTAAGCTGAAAATATGTTAGGACAATCAAAATGGAAATAAAATAATCCAAACTCTATGGGATGCAGTTAAAAAGTTCTAAGGGAAGTTCACAATACAGGTCTACCTGAAGAAACAAGAAAAATTTCAAGTTAAAGATCTAACATTACAATTAAAGGAACTAGAAAAGGAAGAACTAATGAAAACCCACATGAGTAGGAGGAAGAAAAACAAAATAAAGATCAGAATGGAAACAAACGAAATAGAGACAAAAAATAGAAAATATCAATGAAACTAAATGATGGTTCTTTGAAAGGATAAAGAAAATTTATGAATGTGAGTGAACAGAGTGAAGGGAATCAATTATATGGTGATAATGGTAACTAGACTTACTGTGGTGAGCACTCCGTAGTATATACAAATACCAAATTATTATGCTGTACACTTGAAATGAATATAATGTCATATATAAATTTTACTCAATAAAAAGGGAAGAATATAATAATTATGTATTAGCTTAATCAAATTTGAGCTCAATTTCTGTAACTTCCGACTCACTAAAATTGTGCTATGTAACAAAGAGGGGAGGTATGAGGGAGTTTTTGTGAAGGAGGAAATTTTCTCAAAATGAATGCCACTTACTTTGTGGAAAAAAACTTGGTGGTAATGAAGTTTTCCATAGATAATTAAGGAAAGCTGCCCAGAGCAGTTCAGCAGCCAGACTTCTGGCACTGTGTCTACATGAAACTATTTCTAACATATTTGTTTTGGGCCAAAATCAAACTTCGTTTGGATTATATGAAGGTCTTCCTACTGTAATACTCCCAATTTCTTTCTCTCATTACTATAGATAAGAAGTTAGAAATTAATGGAGTAATCAGTATGAGGATTTAACAAGTGAGATCTGATCTGTTCACCTGGGAGTATTCACAAAACAAAATGGGCTCTCAGTTGGAGGTCAGAGCTCACCTAGGCTGTTCATCCTTTGACAATGGGATAATTTTAATGGAAAAGCTTAAAACATAGAGAGGCAGCTAAAATTCCTCAAATGACTTACAACATTAACATACATTTTTGTATACTTAATGTGGTTCAGGTCTATGCTAAAAACACACACTATCTCACTTGATGTTCAGAATAGCCTGTGATTTTAGTTTCCATCCTCTTTATAGTTAAAGAAGCATGCTTAAAGAGAAGTGACTTCTCAAAGCCATGCAGAAAGTCAGTGACACACTAGCACTCCAGCTTCATCATGAGCAGTGTTGAAACCCACACTCTTAACCCAAGGCAGAGCTGTTAGAGACTTTTAACTAGTAATAGAAAAAGGTTGTGACTGTAACATTTCACCACTAGGAACTTTATTTATCCATGTCTCTCCAGAGAAATGCTGAATTACGAAATATTTACTATATATTTTGGAGTGATGTAGCATATACAGAGGAATTATTTAAATGAAGATATGTAACATATAGAACATTTATACATTCTACTTATGATCATCTCTGGGAAATTAAATACAACAGGTATGGTTGATGGGATCTTCATGTTTATTGAATATACAAGAACAAAAAATGAGTATTTGGTGAAATAATAATTTTAGAATATGTCACTGGAAATAAATGAAAGGGAAGATTTTGTGGGGCAGCATTTTTATGCTGCGAATGTAGTGTGTGTTTGTGCATGTGTGTAAACTATAGTAGTTGTGAGTTTGAATTTCGTTAGCTTTTCTTGGTGTTGTAAATGCTGTGCATGCACTGTATTTGGGTACTTTTTTTGTCAAACAAAATACAGATACGCATCACAGCAAGTGAACGGCTCTTTCAACATGGTGAGTATGAAGCTTTTTTTATGATAGTGGTAATGATCCAGAACCGATTATGACATTGATACATTAAGTATTTCTTGGCATTCAGCAGCTCTGTATCAAACTGAAGAATTTTTTTGGTCTTCATAAGATCTTATTTGATTGGGGAGACTATAAATGACATACAGGGCAACTGCATTGTTTTCACTGGCAACTTCTTTAGTTAAACTACAAACTCTCCGCATGATTGGAGAAGGTAAGGGGCCAGAGGTTAGTATTTTCAGTTGGCTCATCGTGTCTACTAAAATGAGCATTATCATATTACTTTTTTAAAAAAATCACAGTACGAATAGAAAGGAACTTCATTTAAAATATTACCTGATGAGTCATGCTTGGTCAAATTCACTAGAGAGAATTCAAGAGCCAAGGACTCTGAATATGACAGAGCAAATTTGGTTGTTCTTACATCAAATGATGCTGCCTCTTGTATTGGCCTACACTGTAATTTGCATATGAAGTGTTTTTGTTTGTTTGTTTGTTTGTTTAAGCTGTCCTTTTCAAAAAGTGTATATGTATAATAAATTTCACTGCTAGGGAAAATCTCTAAAACTTCAGCACATCTCCAAGCACCAAGTAAAAAACACCTTGTTAATAACTCACATTTCAAATGTCAATACATGTAAAGAAGTGTGCCATGAACAAGTAATACTCATAAGTAAATCTATCAGACTCATAGCTACTTTGGATTCCACTCAATTGAATCAATTGAAAAAAAAGGAAGTTAAGGTGATGGCTGGGGATGACTGTTTCTGTCTACCAAGGGGAAACTGAATTACTACTGCACAATGGAGGTAAAGAGGAGTCTGTCTGTAGTAGGGAACAACCCTTAGGGTGGGTGTCCTTCAGTATTACCATGTACTATGAATAAGGTCAACAGAAAAGTATTAAGAATGCAATCCAAGCAAGACTAATAATGGCCCACACCCTTCAGAATGAAGGTTTGGGTCACCCGACCATGTAAAGATGCATAACTAGCTGAGGTGCAGGCTAAAGGTAAAGAGAATACAGAACAGGTAGTGAAAGAAGGTAGTTATAAATACCAGGGATGACCACATGACCAATTACAGAAATTAGAACATAATTATCATATTTCCCCCTTACTTTGCTATACTTATGTGTGTATATCTTTGTTTTATTTCCTTTCTTATTCCTTTATCATGTAATATAAGATCATTGATTTTATATCATAGTGTTTCAGTTCTGTTAATTTTACACCATAGCTTTTAAATTACAGGGTATCAAGGAGAAGAGTACACATGGCATCAGAATTTCACCTCCTCTTCTGGAGAAGATGTTAGTGCATTTTTTGTTTATACGGGACAGTCTGAATCATGTTAGGCAGAATAGTTGTATCACCTATTGTATCATGTTAGACAGACAGTGTATCATGTGAGGCAGAATGATGATCTTGTCATTGTCTTTATTTGGAGATTAAATATAATTTAGGGAGATGTACATTGTTGTCAAATTGACAAAGGGTGGACTTGTGATTTTATGTGTCAACTTAACTGGTCAAAGGGTGCCCAGATTAAACTTTATTTCTATGTGTCTGAAAGAGTGTCTGTTGATGAGATTAGCCTTTGAATTCATGAATTCAATATAGTGGATTTTCCTCAATGAGGGTAAGCATCATCCAATTCCTTGAGGGCCTGAACAGGACAAAATATGGAGGAAGGAAGAATTCACCTATTTTCACTTCCGGTCTGCCTGCTTGAGTTGCCTCATCTCATCTCTTCCAGCACTAGGACTTGTATTAAACCACTGGATCCCTTAATTCTTAGGCCTTCAGACTCAGACTGAATTTTACTGCCAACCTTCCTGGATCTTCAGTTTGTAGATGGCAGATTGTAGGATTTATCTTCCTCTGTAATAATAATATACGAGGATATATATTATGAAGAATTGGCTCACTGGTTTACATATATACATTTATGTATATACATTTTGGTTTTGTTTCTTTGAAGGACCCTAATACAGCACATAAAAAAGAAAAGTTGTTAAGAATGAAAAGAAAGATGTGGTAAGTATTTAGAGAAGGAAGAGAACTTAAAAGAAGAAAGAGGCATGGTTGGTTTTAACATTGAGATGGCTTCATAAAAAGATGGATTTGAAGTTGATGTTTAAGACAGGGGAATCAAAAAGTTAAGATTATTACATTAAAAAGAAAAATCAGAAAAAGTCCAAGAGTAGGAAAATGCCTAGTACCATGTGGACAGAGTAATAACATGCCTATGAGCACTGAACTCAAATTGCCAATGTTGTAGAAAACCTTGAATTTTAGAAATAGGAGTACAGATTCAAAAAGAATTCGTTTTGTTTTATTTTGATAAAGGAAAATAAGCTAATCATAGTTTTTGAAAAAATAAAAGATGCTCAGATTAACATACATCAACAAGAAGGAGAGATATTACTTGGTGAAGAAGCTTTGAAAGACTCACTAATACCATTGCTTGTTGGAAATCCTTTGGGCCAGGGAAGCTTTAAGATTTCTTTGCTACTTCTGGCTAATTGAGGGGGAACAAAAGATTTAAAAATACCTTCTCAGAAGTGCAAAAGGGCATCTGCTTCAAATTCCATAAATTGATATAAACCATATCCTATCCTGGGGATTCTGATGATAAAGAATAATGGAATGCTGAGCGTACGGTATGTGTTGGGGAGGATGGAGAGGACAGTGAATTGGAAAAGTAAGCAAGGGCTACAAACGAAGGGCCTTGTATAGATTATCAAGGAGCAGGACTCATCCTTAAGACAATGCAAAGCCTTTAAAGTGTTTAAAATGGAGCATTAAAATTATTCAGTGCTAAAAACAAAAAACAAAACAAATGCATGTGTACACATCCCTTCAGGATGTTTGGCTAAATATGATATATTAAGCACAAGTATTTAAGTCCTATAGTAGCTAGAATTACTTGTTCCAGATTTTCATCCCCCTGTACTAGTGCCCAGCCGCCCATGCATGGCCTCATGGCTACACAACTTGCTTTGCCAATGGTATGCTAATACACTCAGCAAGAGCACAGTATGACTTGCTTTCATGCACAGCTGCCCTTACCAAGTCTGTGAGTTTCAGAGAGCAGTCAGCCCTCAGCCTGAAAATGAGACCCCAACTGACCTGCAGATGTGTGCCTAAGAAACGTGATTTTGCTTAAATATGCCGTTAAGGTTGTGTGGTTGTTTGCTACACAGCAAATGTGGATTGACACACTTCTCCATATTGCAGGTATCTTATAAAAAAGGACAATAAAGGAATAAAAATAAAGGTCTACATCCAAATATGCAATAAGAATCAGAGAGAAAATCATCAACTGGAAGCTAGAAAACAGATTAATGAATAGTCAGGGACTCAGCAGAGTGGAGGAAATGGAAAGCTAAGAACTCACAGTAAGGGAGAAAAAAAAAAAGATATTTTGTATGTCAGTTGGCTGCAAAATTTTAAGTAGTTTGAGACTCAAATTTCTGCTGAAGGTGAAAGCATGAATAAGATGGAAAAGCAGAAATTCTACTGAAAGTCTTAAAAAAAAAAGACAATTAGATTCCTAGATTTCTGGCATCAACTGAAATATTCAATCAGATACTCCTTGCCCACCTGGAAAAAGATTCAGTCATGTTAACCAAAGGCAATGGAAATGAGTAGATACAGGGGTGGGAGAAAACCAAACAACAAAAAAACAGCCTTACATGAAGGAAGATAATATTGCTTTTAGAAGAAAGGGGCAGTCAAGCAGTGTTATGTAGCACAAAGAGGTCAAAGAGCTTAAGGACTGAAAAGTGTCCTGGGAGTTTATTAAAGTACTTTCTCTTTGGGACATGCATTTTTTTTTTAGTGTGATTGAAGTGGACTGCACCTTGAGCTTTTTTTTTTTTTTTTTTTTAAGCAAATTAGGTTGAGAAAAAAGGATATAGTGTGACTGAGTTTAGCCTATTCCTGAAGCCTGGAAGTAAAGGAAAAACAAAGATTCTATGATGCCTGGAAAGAGCAGCAGAATACATGAAGTCTTTTTATTTACTTCTGTGTTTATGTAAAAGAAAGGCTCAAGCAAAATTAAATGTTGATGAGTAGGAGAATAAAGGGAGTCATTTATGGTGCAATAAAAAAATATCAGTTCTCTTTTTCTATTTTCCATTTTTGGGGTTTTATTAATAAATCTTCACTTCATCAAATTTCTTTCATATTTCTTAAAGACATTCAGCCTCCCTCCTTTAGTGTTTTTTTTTTTTTTGATAGAAATCTGTTTTTGTTGTTGCTGTTTGCAACGTATTAAAAACAAAATTTAGCTCCACATTTTGCTTACTTTAATGTTCCAAATCTACTATTTTCTTTTCCCTATGAGTACTATCTTCTTTTTACATTGCAGAATATTTTGCAAGTTCCCTATATGTAGAAGAAAGTGTAGGTCCTCCACCTGTAGGTTCCCAGCCTTATGAATCAGTGTTTGCAGGAGAATTCAAACTGCTAGGAATTGCTTCTGTCTGCTTGAGGGCTTTCTCCAAACTTTAGTGAATGTGCACCACATTTATACACTCAAAAAGGCAGGCCAAGAAATTAATACTCACAGCCCCCAGTCTTAAACCAGGACTGAGAGTTGATGTGATGGTCAGGGTCAGGTTACAATAAGCTGTATGTTTTAAACCATTTTTTAAAAGCTTTAATTCCAGTATAGTTAACATACAATGTACAATATAGTGACTCAACAATTCTGTTACTACTAGTACTCATCATGATAAACATTCTTAATCCATGCCACCTATTTTACTCATCCCTCACCCCATTCAACTCCCCTCTGGCAACCATCTGTTTGTTCTCTGTGGTTAAGAGTCTGTTTTCTGTTTTTGTTTTTGGGGTTTGTCTTTTTTTATTCTCTTGCTTGTTTTGGCTTAACATCCACAAATGAGTGAAATCATATGGCATTTGTCATTCTCTAACTTATTTTGCTCAGTATTGTATTCCCTAGATCCATCCATGTTGTTGTTAGGGTAAGATTTCAATGGCTGATAATATTCTATTCTATATACATACAACTCATTCATCTATTGATGGACACTTGAGCTGCTTCCATAATTTGGCTATTGTAAATAATGCTGCAATAAACATAGAGGGGGGAGCATATATCCCTTCAAATTAGTGTTTTGATATTCTTGGGGTAAATACCCAGTAGTGGTGATTACTGGATCAGAGGGGAGTTCAATTTTTAATTTCTTGAGGAATCTCTATACTGTTTTCCATAGTGGCTGTACCAGTTTGCATTCCCACCAACAGTACACAAACATCCTTTTTTCTCCACATCCTCACCAACACTTGTTGTTTCTTGCATTTTTTATTTTAGCCACTCTGACAAAATGAGGTGACATTTCATTGTAGTTTTGATTTACATTTGCCAGATTATGTGATGCTGAGTATCTTTTCATCTGTCTGCTGCCCACTGATACGTCTTCTTTGGAGAAACGTCTGTTCATGTATTCTGCCCATTTTTTAACTGGATTATTTGTTTTTTGGGTGTTTAGTTGTATAAGTTCTTTACATATTTTGGATATTAACCCTTTATCAGATATGTCAGCTGCAAATACCTTCCCCCATTTAGTAGGTTATCTTTTAGTTTTGTTGACAGTTTCTTTTGCTGTACAGAGACTTATTTTAATGTAGTCCCAGTAGTTTATATTTGGTTTTGTTTCCCTTGCCTCAGGAAGTATCTATAAAAATGTTATGACCAGTGTCAGAAAAATTACTGTTTGTGCTCTCTTCTAGGATTTTTATGGTTTCAGATCTCATATTAAGTCCTTAATGTGTTTTGAATTTATTTGTGTGTGTGTGTGTGTGTGTGTGTGTGTGTGTGTGTGTGTGTGTATAATGTAAGAAAGTGGTCTAGTTTCACTCTTTTGCATGTAGCTGTGTAGTTTTCCCAAAACCAGTTGTTGAAGACATTGTCTTTTTCCCAGTGCATATTCTTGTCTCCTTTGTTGAAGATTAATTGTGGGTTTATTTCCAGGCTTTCTATTCTGTTCCATGATCTATGTGTCTATTTCTGTGTCAGTACCATAATGTTTTGATTAATAGAGCTTTGTAGTATAGCTTGAAATCTGAAATTGTGATACCTACAGGGTTGTTTTCTTTTTTAAGTCTGCTTTAACTATTTGGGGTCTTTCATGGTTCCATACAAATTTTAGGATTTTTTGTTCAGTTCTGTGAAAAATGCTCTTGGCATTTTGATAGGGATTGCATTATATCTGTAGATTGGTTTTGGATAGTGTGGACATTTTAACAATATTTGTTCTTCCAATCCATGAGCATTGAATGCCTTTCCATTTCTTTTTGTCATCTTCAATTTGTTTCATCAATGCTTTTTAAAGGTTTTCAGAGTATACTTCTGAAAAGTTGTGAGAGTGGCCCATCCTTGTCTTGTTCCTGACCTTAGGAGAAAAGCTCTCAGTTTTTCACCATTGAGTATGACATTAGCTATAGGTTCTTCATATATGGTCTTTATTAATCTGATGCATGTTCTGGCTAAACCCACTTTATCATGAATGAATGTTGTACATTGTCAAATGCTATTCTGCATCTACTGAAATGATCATATGGTTTTTATCCTTTCCTTGTTGATGTGATGTAGCACATTGATTTGCAAATACTGAATCATCCTTGCATCTGGGGAATAAATCCCATTTGATCCTGCTGAATGATTTTTTTTAATGTATTGTTGAATTTGGTTTGCCAATATTTTGCTGAGGATTTTTCCATTTATGTTCATCAGAGATATTGGCCTGTTATTCTCTTTTTTTGTGTGTGTGGTTTCTCTAGTTTAGGTATCAGGGTAATGTTAACCTCATAGAATGAATTTTGAAGTGTTCCCTCATTTTCTATTTCTTGGAATAGTTTGAAAAGAATAGGTATTAACTCTTCTTTAAATGTTTGGTAGAACGCACTTGTGAAGACATCTAGTCCTAGACTTCTGTTTTTTGGAAGTTTTTGTTGCTGCTGTTGTGGGAATTTTGATTACTGATTCAATTTCATTGCTGGTCTGTTCAAATTTTCTATTTCTTCCTGATTCGGTTTTGGTAGGTTATATGTTTCTAGGAATTTATCCATTTCTTCTAGGTTGTCCAAGTTGTTGGCATATAATTTTACATAATATTCTCTTATAGTCCTTTATACTTCTGTGGTGTTGGCTGTTATTTCTCCTCTTTCATTTCTGAACTTGTTTATTTGAGTCCCCTCTTTTTTTTTAATTTTTGTTTTTTTGATGAGTCTGGTTAAATGTTTATCAATTTTGTTGATCTTTTTAAGGAATCAGCTCCTGGTTTCAACTGACCTGTTCTATTGCTTTTTTAGTTTCTATATCATTTATTTCTGCTCTAATCTTTACCATTTTCTTCATTCTACTGGTTTTAGGTTTTGCTTACTCTTGTTGGATTCTTCCCATTATGATTATATAGTGTTCTTTGTCTCTTGTTACAGTCTTAAAGTCTATTTTATCCAATATAAGTAATACTACCTCGGCTTTCTTTTCACTTTCATTTAAGTGTTAAATGCTTTTCCACCCCTTCACTTTCTGTATGTGTCTTTCGGTTCAAAGTGAGTCTCTTGTAGGCAGCATATAGACAGGTCCCATTTTTTTTATCCGTTGTGTCACCCTGTGTCTTGATTTTAGTCTTTAGTTCATTTACATTCAAAGTAATTATTGATAGGTATGTATTTATTAACATCTTGTTACTTGTTTTATAGTTGTCTTTGGCATTCTTTTCTGTTCCTTCCTTCCCTTGCTTTCTTTTCTCATGATTAGTTGGCTTTCTTTAGTGATATACTTAGATTCATTTCTCTTTATTTTTTCATATCTATTACTGGGTTTTGGTTACCATTCAATTTGTATGCAACTTCTGCATATAGCAGTCTATATTTAGTTGATGGTTGCTTAGTTTAATCTAATTCTTTACTCCTCTCCCCCATGTTTTAGGTACATGGTGTCATAATTTACATCCTTTTGTGAGTCCCTTGACTGATTTTTACAGATATACTTATTGTTACTACTTTGTGCTTCTTACTTTTCCTACTCTTACTTATGGTCTTTCCTCTCCATTCAGAGTCCCCTTTAATATTTCTTGCAGGACTGGTTTAGTGATCACGAATTCCTTTAACTTTTGTTTGTCTGGGAAATTGTCCTTCTATTCTGAGTGACGGCCTTGCTGGATAGAGTATTCTTGGCTACAGATTTCTTTTTTCCTCTCACCACTTTGAATATATCATACCATTCCCTTCTGGCCTGCCAAGTTTCTGCTGAAAAATCACCCAGTAGGCTTATGGGGTTTCCCTTGCATGGAACTGTTTTCTTTTCTCTTGTTTTAAAAAATTCTCTCTTTATCACTACTTTTTGACATTTTAATTATCATGTGTCTTGGTGTGAACCTCCTTCAGTTTATTTTACTGGGGGAATCACTGTTCCTCCTAGATCTGGATTTCTGTTTCCTTTCCCAGTTTAGGGAATTTTTCAGCTATTACTTCTTCAAATAAATGTTATGCCCCCTTCTCTCTCTCTTCTCTTTCTGGAATCCCTATAATGCAAATATTATTATTATGCTTGATGATGTTGCTGAGTTCCTTGAGTCTATTCCCATTTGGGCATAATTACTTTCTTCTCTTACCTGTTCAGCTTCATCACTCTTCATTACTCTGTCCTTCAGGTTGCTGATTTGCTCTTCTGCTTCTTCTAATCTACTACTTATTCCATCTAGTGTATTTTTATTTTATTTTACTTTATTTTATTTTATAGTGCCTTTTTAATTTCATTTATTGACTTCATCTCTGATTGGCTTTTAAAAATCTCTTTTTAAGAGTCTCACTGATGTCCTCCACTCTTTTCGGTGCAGTGAGTATCTTTTTGATCATTACTTTAATTCTCTATCAGCCATATTACTTGTCTCCATTTCACTTAGGTCTCTTGCTATGATTTTGTCCTGTTCATTCATTTGGGACATATTATTCTGACTCCTCATTTTGTCTAACTCTCTGTGTCTATTCCTGAATGTTAGGAAAGTCAACTATATCTTCTTTTCTTGCAGGTAATGACCTTATGAAGAAGAGGCCCTGTAGTGCCCTGCAGTGCACTGTCCCATGTTCCCTAGAACTTGGTGCTTCAAGCATGTCTCCTAGGTGTGTTGCATGCACCCTGCTGTCATGGCTGAGCTACTTTTTCCTTCAGTCCAGTCATCTGGACTGAGCAGCAGCTCTCTTTGCCTGTTGTGGGCAGCATTTGGTTCCTGTGGTATCATTGGGCCAGTCTGGGGTCACTTTGAGCTTGAGTTAAGTCAGACTACGAGTTTGCCAGAGATGCAGGAACACTAAAGTGCAGAGTGCTTTTCCTATATTATACCCTGAGACACTTGTTGGTGGGTAGAGCCTATATTCCAACCACCTATCTGCTCTCAGCCCACTGCTGGGTCTATAGTATGACTGGTGTGTATGGTTATTTTTCCCTTTCCCTGGGCAGGAATCACTAGACTAGTGTTGGCCCTCATCAGGGCTACCTGCACAGTAAGTAAATTAAAATTTCATCTTTTAAGTCTTGCTGTTTATAGGAACTCATGAAATTTGGCCACTCTGGTTTTCAAAACCAAATGTTATGGACATTCATCTTACCTGTGCAGGTTCCATGGTGTGATAGTCTATTTCTCTCCCCTCTTGGAGCCTGCTAGTCCCTTCTTCCCATGGGCAGTCCTGCAAGTCCATTTAGCTTCCTACTGC
This sequence comes from Ursus maritimus, assembly GCF_017311325.1. Taxonomy (NCBI): domain Eukaryota; kingdom Metazoa; phylum Chordata; class Mammalia; order Carnivora; family Ursidae; genus Ursus; species Ursus maritimus. The sequence continues at coordinate 53,395,107 of NW_024423344.1, forward strand.
TTCTCTGCCTATCCTATCCTTTTTGATGTGGCCTCTTCTCTACATTTAGTAGTGGCATTTTTTCTGCCAGTCTTTGGGTCATTTTCTGGGTTATTTACACTGATGTGAGTGTTATATAGCTGTATATGTAAAATGAGATGAGCTTACGGTCCTTGTACTCCACCATCTTCCCAGACCTGCTGTTTTAAACCATTTTTAAGAGATTAGGCTCCACTCACCCACAGGTATAGTTGAGTTGAGAACCCATCCATTATAGGCTGTTTTCCCATCTCTTTCCCTTCTTCACTCCTATATGGGTGTTTCCTGTACCTCTAAAATAAAATACTTGCTTTTGCATCGTTTTAGGGTTTATTTCTGGAGGATCTATTTTTTCTTGCTTTTTGTTTGTTTTGTTTTGTTTTTGCTGAATGCTATTAGAATATGTGCCTTTGATTTTAAGAATATAAATGGATATGGTAAATTCATTTAACATGTCAGAAATATAGCCTGAGGGGTTTGCACAGAAAAAATGAATGACTGGATATACTGTGTAATTTGTCCTTGAGCTGCATGTGAGGTGTGTACATATGAAGTCACTTGTTGCCAATCAACTTAGCCGATGTCCTGATTGACTAGGTTGGTCCATCCAGATGTGCTATTAGCCCAGTTTAATTCTTTCTGATATTACTTCTCATCAAGCTATAGATACCTCTATGTTTTTCTATTTTCCATAGCCAATATGAAGATCTTGCAGCCTTTCTCTCATTGTGCTAAATTGTTAATCACCACAGCAGTATAAGGGTATGCTCCCAATATATCTCCTGCCTTTGTCACCTCTACATTAGTGATTATAATAAAGTTTATTTGGGATCCTTTGTGGATCTATGTCTTTCTTCTAAGAGAATGTTACGATCAAGGCTAGAGAGCCATCCTGCAATCTCTTCCTGCGTGTGTAATGCATAGTATAAATTCTTCACAATTTCTAAACATGAACACTGACCTTACTTAGTTTTGTATACTACATGTAAGGCTTTAATTTTCTTTCATTTATTCTAATTTTGTAAAAATTTCCATGGAAATCTTCAATAGGGCAAGGAAAGTTATATCATTTGGATTCTGAAAAGCAAAAATGAAAGAAGGCCAGAAAAAATAAAAGAACAAATATATAAAGTGAAAATTCAAAAAAACATATCACAAATGACAAACATGTTGAGTGAACCAAATTAACTGTATTTCAACATAAAGGACTGAGGGTAAAAAAATCATGAAAATCCCTGAATGGAATGTCTAGTAATTTGGGCTTTGCCTATTAAAGATGAGAAGTCTTAGAAATTTTGGAGTAGAACACATATATAAAAAGAACAGTGTATCCACAAAACAGGCTAGCAGATAAGGCTATTTGGAAATTGGAAATCACATGGGGAATAAATATGGAGATTTTAAAAATAGCTCATTTAGGAAAAAAATGTTTCCCCCAAATTCACGACAAAAGAAATGACCATCAAGGGAACTGCTGAAAAAACAAACAAAACCTACACCTGATGGGTACAATTTAGGTGTATGGAATGTCCTCTTTAAGAGATTTTAAGCCAGAATGATTAGGAATATGGTGGAAGTAGGCTGCAAGGTCATTGGTAGCATGTCAAACAGAAAGATACAGGGATTTCTAGCACCTTATGAGAAGTAAATCAGTAAGAAATATATTGGGCTTTGTTACTCTGTGTGCCAACTGATGGTTGGAAAGGTATCTGGAATTTATTAGGATAAATGTGAATATCTTTCTTAATATCCAGCAGTCATTTCAAAATGTTAGCTAGGACTTGTGGTGTTTAAGAACACAAACTTGAGGGGTGCCTGGGTGGCTTAGTTGTTAAGCATCTGCCTTCGGCTCAGGGCGTGATCCCAGTGTTCTGGGATCAAGCCCTGCATCGGGCTCTCTGCTCCGCTGGGAGCCTGCTTCTTCCTCTCCCACTCCCCCTGCTTGTGTTCCCTCTCTCGCTGGCTGTGTCTCTCTCTGTCAAATAAATAAATAAAATCTTAAAAAAAAAAAAAAAAAAAGAACACAAACTTGACATAAGGGTCTAATCCTCTAGTTGCAGTTTACTAGCTAATCATGTAAAAATTACTTAACTTTGTGAGCCTCACTTTCCTTATCTTTTAACAGGGATGTCCAAATTTAACAGCGTAAGTTTATCATGAAGATTAAAATACAAAAATGCACTTCAAGCACTTAGGAAAGTGCATTATTACACCCAGCAAGATCTCAATTCACGAAATATTAATGGGGTTGATGATGATGACAATGACAATGATGACGGTGACAGTGTTAATGAAGATAACATTAATTTTTATTTTCTCTTTAGCTGGATAAAATGTTCTATGCTAAATAGGTAAACTGCAGAATAGTTCTCTTTGGGCCAGAGACAGAACTTTTACTGACCCCTCATGATACTTTCTTTATGAAAGTATCTAAGCACATAATTAAATAGAATGAAAAAGACTCTCAATATCAGTTTGACAGCTACATTTCTTATTCTCAAGTAAGGAAGGAATTTTTCCAACTAATAGAATCATATAATACATAACATACAAAATCATACAATATAATCATGTTCCATTAGAGCAATGTTATATGCACTACATATGCCACAAACCTGTTTAGCAGTGTTGATTACAATTCTTGTATATATATATTTACACGCAATTATGATTAGATTTTTGAAACCACTGTACTTTATTTAGAATAGCCTTACATGAGTTTAAAATATATTTCCATAAATAACTTATCAATACTGGTAACAGCCATTCCTACATTTTTCCTTGAATGATATCGTTGACTTTCCTGTCACCTTAGAATTTACATCAAAGATTTTCATAGTAGCAATGGTTTTCAGTTATTTTTAATTAGCAAGTTTATGAGGATGTAATGGTTCATTATTCTCTACTGATTTGTTTGAGATTCATTCTGACTTTAAAAAGCAGAACTTTTAAAGTTTATGAACATTATAGACAGGAACTCCAAACAGAATATTAATGAGAACTGATAATTAACAAATCAAATAGTTCTCCCTTACGCTTAAAAATAAATACATTTGGTTAGTGCTATTGTCTTTGAAACACATACCAGAATAATGTACTTCATCTCAACTTGCAGAACAGAGTTTTATTTCAGAAAATCATTTTCCTTATCAGGCACCCTTCCTAAAATTTCTCTCCATTGCTTCAGGAACCAAAATAATAGCTACTTAGAATTTGTGCATATTTGAGAAAAGGGCATTTTTATTTTAATGCAGTCATCAATGCCTCATTGTATTGTGCTTTGCTTTACTGTGCTTTGTAGATACTGAAAGTCTGTGACAATCCCACAATGATCAAGTCTATTGGTGCCATTTCTCCAACAGCATTTGTTCACCTCATATCTGGGTGTCACATTTTGTTAATTCTCCCAATATTTCAAACTTTCATTATTATTATAGTTGTTATGTTGATCCTTGACCAGTGATCTTTGATGTTACTATTATAATTGTTTTGGGGTGTCACAAACCATGCCCATAAAAAGGGCAAATTCAATCGATAAATATCATGTCTGTTCTGATTATTCCACCAATCTGCCATTTGCCCATCTCTCCCCTTCTGCTCAGGCCTCCCTATTTCCCCAGACACAGCAATATTGAAATCAGGCCAGTGAACACATGGATAAGAAAAGGAAACAGTCTTACTGTTGATATGGAGAAAGTTTTAGTGGTCTTGGACAGAAGATCAAACAAGCCACAACATTTCCTAAAGCCAGAGTCTCATCCAGAGCACGACCCTAACTCTCCTCAATTCTGTAAAAGCTGAGAGAGGTGAGAAAGCTGCAGAAAAAAAGTCTGAAGCTAGCAGAAGTCGCATGAAGTTTAGAAAAGAAGGCATCTTCAGAATATAAAAGGGCAAGGTGAGGCAGCAAGTGCTGATATTGAACCTACAGCAAGTTATCCAGAAGATCTCGCTAAGAAAATCACCAGTGAAGGTGGCTACACTAAACAACAGAGTTTTCAATGTAGAAAAAAAGCCAGCCTTCTACTAGGAGAAGATGCCATCTAGGACTTTCATAGCTAGAAAGAAGTGGATGCCTGGCTTCAAAACTTCAAAGGACAGATTACCTTTCTTGTTAGGGTTAACATAGCTGGTGACTTTAAGTTGAAGATGGTGTTCTTTGACCATTATGAAAGTCCTAGGGTCCTTAAGAATTACGCTAAATCTATTCTGCTGTTGCTCTATAAACGGAACTGCAGAGCCTAGATGACAGCACATCTGTTTACAACATGGCTTACTAAATATTTTAAGCCCACTGTTGTGACTTGCTACTCAGGGGGGAAAAAGATTGCTTTCAAAATATTACTGCTCACTGACAACGTACCTGGTCACACAAGAGCTCTAATGAAGATATATAGTGAGACTAATTTTGTTTTCATGCCTGCTAACACCACATCCATTCCGCAGCCCATGGAACAAGGAGTAACTTTGACTTTCAAGTTTTATTATTGAAGAAATACATTTTGTAAGGCTGTAGCTGCCATACATAGTGATTCCTCTGACGAATCTGCACAAAGTAAATTGAAAACTTTATGGATAGGATTTATCATTCTTGATGTCATTATAAACATTTGTAATTTAATTTGGGAAGATGTCAAAATATTAACATTAACAGAAGTTTGAAAGAAGTTGATTCACGCTCACAGATGACTTTGAGGGGTTCAAGAACTTCCATGGAGAAAGTAACTACAGATGTGCTAGAAATGGAAAGAGACAGAATGAGAAGCAGAGTCTGAAGACGTGACTGAATCACTGCAATCTCCTGATAAATCTCATGATAAAATGTAACAGGTGAAGAGTTGCTTCTTACAGATGAGCAAAGAAAGTGGTTTCCTGAGACAGAATCTACTCCTGGGGAAGATACTGTGGAAACTGTTGAGATGAAAACAAAGAATTTAGAATATTACATAAACTTGGTTGCTAAAATAGCAGCAGGGTTTGAGAGGATTCACCCTAATTTTGAAAGAAGCTCTATTGTGAATGAAATGCTATTAAACAGTTTTGCATGCTACAGAGAAATCATTTGTGAAAGGAAGAGTCCATCGATGAAACTTCATTTTTGTCTCATTTTTAAAAATTGCCACAGCCACTCCAACTTACAGCAACTACCACACTGCTGATCAGCCATCAACATGGAGACAAGATCCTCTACCAGCAAAAAGATTAGAACTTGCTGAAAGCTCAGATGATGCCTAGCATTTTTTAGCAACAAGGTATTTTTAAATTAAGGTATGTACATTTTTTTAGATACAATATTACTGCACACTTAACAGACTACCCTACAATGCAAACATGACTTTATATGTGCTGGGAAACCAAAAAATTCATTGACTCACCTTATTGTAATATTCACTTTATTGTGATGTTCTAGAACTGAACCCACAATATCTCCAAGGGATGCCTTTATAACTGTAAATATCCTGTGATATTTGTGAATATTTTCCAATATGAGGTCAAGTGATCTTTTCTAATGCATTATCTTAAATCAATATTTCGCTTTAAAGCACCATCTCATTTTATTCCTAATAACATACATTTATTACATATACTGTATTCTTAAATGGTAATGACTAAATCCAAATCATATAAGGAGAAGTTTACCATCACCATCTGTCTGGAAAGATCAGCAATGTAATGTATTGAATAACTGCTATTACCATGCACCTCAGTTCTCTAAATGCATCTTACAATTTATGTAGTATATTACCTGAATTGATTTGGAGGTAGCCTAATGCATTTTCATTTATTTTCTAACTGTTGCTTCTGCTTTTTGAGACATGTACTGTTTTAATCGAGTAACTTGAGGTGATTTCATTGACTAATATTACATACAAAGAATATACAGCAAAGCATGATTATTATCTCAAACTCATACTAAATGCAATAATGGAAATTTTAGTATAAAGAAAAGCATCTTCTAGTAATTGTATCTAATTTTAAAGTACCATTTCACAGCTTTTATCTATAAATTTCTGTACAGCTACTTCTCATTAAAATACCCAAGGGATAGAATTTTGAATAAAGGCAACAAAATAATTAAGCTATACTTCAGGTTAATCTTTTTTCTGAGAAATTCTTAATAAGACTTACATTTATACCTATTCAGACTGTCCACAATAATGACTGTGATCTTTGTTAAGGATGTATAAACAAAAAAGTATTAAGACTGGCTTCTAGATTATATTCTATAAATAGAAAGTGTTCTCTAAATATAAAAATGTCTCCAAATTAACTTTCTGCTTACAAAACTAGGGATGTCAAACTCCATTACTAATGTTAGGAATGCTGCTCTAAATTAGTCTGAAAAGAGCAAGTGGCAAATAAACATACAAAATTACTGACCGAGAGAATCATAATAAAATACTCCATTTAAAAATTCATAGAAGTATTTTTTAAATCTCAATAATTTTGTCCCAAATTCTTGTTAATATAAATATTTTACTGCCAACAGAGAAAGTAGAAAAAGAAAGATATATAATCAAAATTGTGTATATGTCTACTCTAATTTGACCATCAAAGTACTGTTATTCAAATTAGCATTAAATTAATTAAAAACAATGATCAATTACCTACTACACGCAAACCCAAGATCAAGTTTAAAGTGGAAGAAAAAAATGATACATTTTGAGAGGGGGTACCTAACATATAATTCAGGAAAATAAACACATTGAAAATGTTTATCTCACCAGAATGTCAAACAAGCCAAATAAATATTTAGCACTATTGTATAAATGAACCTAGAGTTGATCAATCAGAGATTTAGTGAAATGTTGAAAAAAATAGGGACAAAATGATAAAAAGCAGTAGGCGAGAGATTGAGACGTCATGGAACAGCTTATAAAATAATTTTTTTTAAAGATTTTATTTATTTATTTGACAGAGAGAGAGCACTCACAAGCAGGGGGAGCTGCAGAGGGTGAGGGAGAAGCAGGCTCCCCACTGAGCAGGGAGCCCAAGGCAGGACTCGATCCCAGGAACCTGGGATCATGACCTGAGATGAAGGCAGACACTTAACCGACTAAGCCACCCAGGCGCCCCTAAAATATTCAATGTACAAAAATAATAGGTTCTGAGGGTAACAAGACTGAAGCAGATTAAATATAGCAAAAATCATACTTCTTAGTCTACTTGACACCTTTCAGATTTGCCTCCACTTACTTCATTCAACTTTATCCTCATTCTGGTAGACATATGAAAGCCATTTTACTTCTATCAGTGATTAAGAATAGGAGCGAAACAAAACAATACAAAAGAATATGAGCTAAACACATTCTTATAAGATCACACATGTATATATATGTGATGTACCTATCAAAGTTTGGGGCATACTGGAACAGTATAAGCATAATTCTCACTATTGAGAAAGTTTTTCTTTTTTTTTAAAATTAATTTACTTGTTTCATTCAAATAAACTATCTTGTTTAATTAAATGTACATGTAAGTTCCTTAAATGTTTCCCTCACTTTTAACATGGCAAACTTATTAAAAATTAATGATAGAATAAATTATTCATGATCATACAGTTTCTAAAAATGAGCCTGACAAATGCCAAAGTATCAAAAAGCATCTAAGCCAAGAATATTTTCAACTGCATGATTCTAGAATCTATGTTTCCCAAATCTGCCTTCAGTAAAAGTGACAAGTAAAGCTACTGTCCATCCTGCTTTAGGAAATAAATCCCTCAGAGCAATTTTTTAGGATAGTTTTGGTTGTTGGATATCAAGGTAAAATTGAGCCTAGATTTTAGCAAGGGTAGATTATTTTATCCATAAGGGAATAACAATTTCAAGCCCATATATCATGCCTTGAAAAATACCGACTTGTGTTTCTCTTTAGATTACTATGATGTGAAACAGTTCAATGAGCTCTTTATTTCCCATAGGATCCTGTTCTCTACAGATGCAAACTGTTCCTTTATTATAGGGCTTTGTGAAAGGGAAGGGAAAACTCATTCAGCAGATAGTTTTAACCTTTTAAAAAATTAATTAAAGCTCAATGTGACTATGTACAGAAAATTGTCCTATGATTCATATTTTCCCAGACTGAAAAATATTATTTTGCATTTATATTAGATGCTTACTGCTTGTACCAAAATACTGAAATCTAATGGAATGTAAACTAATACTATTTTTTTCCTAGCAAGGAGAGTTAAGTCTAGGTAGAGAAAAAGGGCACATCTCCAGATAAATGTAGGGGTCCTCTCCTGCTCCTCTGTATCATTCCTGCTTTTTCATTTTGGCACTAGATGATTTAACTGCTGGATTTAATATGGAACATTTCCTATTATTTTCAGAAAAATAACTGTCATACAAGGTAAACCATTAGGGTGACCTACCCTGTATAAAATGTTACGATAGGCCTTCTCAACTCAAATGAGCTTACACCCATCCCTTTTAATAAAGATAGAAACTGAGAGGTATTTTAGGGCTTCTTTGTGGTCATGATTTAAGAAAAAACAGAACTGTGCAATAAATATAAATATAATCCCAGTGGGGCAGGAAAGAAGTGATTTATGTCATCATAATAATAACATATGTTGTATCATGCCTGGTTTAAGCATTTATTAACTAATTCAATCTAAATTACCCTGAGAAAATACTGTAGTTGTCACTTATCCAAGACTACTCATATTACGATTTGTATTAATAGTAAAATGGTTAATTTTAAAAATGGATCAATAAAGGTCTTACAAAAGCAATATACTGTATCTTAACATTTTAAACCTTAAGAGAAGTAACTATTATTTTCCTCAGTATATATATGAGCTCACCAGAGGATATCCAATAAAGGCCAGTTGGAAATTATTTTTCACTGTTTTTATGCGAAGTTTTTTTCGCTGAAAGTAAGAACTCTTTCATGGCATTAATAAGAAATGTTTGACCTCTGTCTCCTGTTCCTGATATAGTGCTCCTAAAACTCTTGTAATTTTCTGAGTAACAGAGTTGATGGGAGCATCTATTGTTCCAATGTGGTGGCTCTTGGCCACACCGGAGAGAACTTCAGGATGGAGGCTGGTCACCAGAAAGACCAACCCTGATTGAAATCCTAGAAATTTCAGCCACACCCTACTCCCAATCTTACAAGGGGAGAGGAGTTAGAGATTGAGTTAATAATTGATCATGCCTATGTGGTGAATCGCCATAAAACCCCCTAAACAACAGGATTCTGAGAGCTTTTGGGTTGATGAAGGCATCAACATGCCAGATGCCTGGCAAACCCCAACTCTTCAGAGACAGAAGCTCCTATGTGCAGGATATGTGCACCTATTCATTTGGCTGTTCATTTGTATCCTTTATAATAGACAGAAACATAATTAAAAATGTGTCCCTGAGTTCTATGAGCCCCCCACCTTTTTTTAAAAGTGGGCTCCCGGCTCATCATGGAGCCCAACTTGAGGTCTGAACTCACTACCCTGAGATCAAGAGTTGGTCACTTAACTGACAGAGCCACCCAGGTGCCCCAAATTACTGAGCTTGAGGAGGGGATTATGGGAACCCTAAATTTATAGCAGTTCAGCCAGAAGTATGAGAGGTCCAGAAATTATGACTGAGGGGGGTGGGTGTTGTGGAACCAAGTCCTTTACTGTGGATTCTGTGCTGACTCCATATTAGAATCAGAATTTAATTTAATTGTTGAACACTCAGCTAGTGCCTGGAGAATCAAAGAATTAGTTGGTGGTATTAAAAAATACCATAGACCTTACACAAAAAGAAAGATTAAAAGGTGAATGGCTAACAAGACTGCTAGACTTAGTGGTGTTCTGGTAACTACAATGGGACAAGTATTTTTGGAACTGTTAATAGATGAAAAAGTTATTGCAAAGAGGATCTTTTGTCGGAGATGGGGGGGTTACTCTGAACCATAGTTAGATGATCTCACTAATGTAATCCAGTTGTGGCAAGTCTCTAGGCAAAAGAATGTAATACGATCATAGCAGTGTTGAGGAACCAGAATTGAGGTGGCCTTAATCACCTAAACCCAGACTTCTAACAAACAATGTCCAAGAGATGGGGAAAATTTGTCCTCAGCTCCAAATAAGAGGCTCCTCAGAGGTACCTGTATTTTGGAAACAGCAGCCACCAAAAACATTTGTAGGTTGTCAAGGCGTGTCCCAAGTTTGCTGTGACAATTCAGAAACAACCTAGTGGTGCTAGATAGGAAACAGGTTTTTGAAAGTTATTCTATAAAGTCTATTGATTCATAACATAATAAAAAATTTAATAAAAAAATAAAAAATAAAAAAATAAAAATAAAGTCCATTGATTTACAGAAGTTTGTCTTGCTTTAGTTATGGGAAATGTTTACTTCAGTAGTGAGACAGTGTTGTACATTTGTGAATCAAAATAGGAAAGTTCTGTCTAAATAACAACACTAATCACCACGAACACAAAGAAAATAACCTCCATGGCCGCATACAAGGAAACAGAAGTTTGTGCCTTGCTCGTGGTACTTATCGCTACAGGCTGTTTGGGCACCCTGTTCCAACCTGCCATCTTCACTGAGACCCTGGGAGAGGGAAAAGATTACTCTGGTAATTTTTCTCATCAGCAATTAAATGCACCAACCCCAAAGGGAATCATGTTACTTTCACTCACAGCTAATTGGCCAGAACTAGTCAAAAGCACCAATCAACCAGAAAGAAATAAAACATAAAATTTTACCATGTATCTAGGAAGAAGAATAACTGAATTTCTGCCAAATAATGCAAATGACGTTGAGATGGTATTTCCTATTTTCTGCCTTTGTCTGTTCTAATCATTCTTTGAGCAATCATACCCCCATCAAAGAAATCTAAGTCTAAACCCCTTCTGACCTCGTTAAAATATAGTAATTTCTCAGTATCTGCAAGATAAAACATGGGACTGAATGCTCTTTATAAACTGGACCTATGTCTCCAATCTATTATCTGGTTAGTTCATAAAACACTATGCTACAGCTCTACGAGATTAGTTATAATTCTTGTAATACTCAATGCAACTTCATAGATAATTCTCACCTAGAATTCTGTCTTTCCTCTCATCATCTGCTTGTCAAGGGTCTATTAATCCTGTAAGATCCACGGTAGGCAACAACCTCATTTGAGACATTTTTTGAATTACCGAGTCTGCAACACTCTGCGTAACTCCATCAAGGCACTACACACCTTGTACTGTAATCATTGTCCGTGAGCCTATCTTCCTTACCAGACTGTAAACTATACGGATTTGTTATTTGTTTGTATATCTAACACAAAGCCCAGTATATCACAGAGAAAGCATTCCACAGATGTTTACTGCATTAATGAAGGAATAATTAATGTAGCACTTTAACTCTTTTGACATCTGCTTCTTTCTTTATAATCTACTTACAGGTAAGCACTATGCTTTACTTCTCTTTTTATGTTCAGTATCTGAAATAAGTATATACCATTAGATTCTCAAAAATTGCTTTCAAATGGGTGAATAAATAAAATTACTGAAAAATAATTTTAATTCTTAGTTACTAAAATTATTTTTAAATTAGTATAAAATAATTATTTCAATGTAACCAACATACAATGGGTAGACCTCTTAAGCTATCTCTGGCCAGAGACCTTACTGAAAAAGAAAAAGCAGATCCACTAACAAGAATAGCCTTAAAAAGTAAAATCCTGATGTGAGCATGATCTTAACAACTGACCGGCTGCTAAGCACTGTCACCAACTTGATTAGTCTCTCCTAAAAATATGCTCCACTTTTTGTCTCTCATCTTAAAAAATGATGGTGGGAAGAGGAATAATCCATTTAAAGTACTGAATGCCATAGTCAAGGCTGGATTTTGTTAGGGTTTGGGGTACCTGCGGAAGGTTGGAAATCTCTCTCTATATGAAATAGAGTCCCAATGAGGAGATATGGAGCCAAGGAACACATATATTCTGCTTAATTGTTTGTTTCCCAAACTTTACAGAGCATCATGCAATTTCAACTGGCTCATAAATACTGCTTAGACATCACTTATTTATCTATTCACTCCAGATCACGAGAATGCATACGTGGATATAGAAATAGCTCTTATAATAAAACATTTGGGCCCCATAAGACTTCAGATCTTAGATAATACTCTCAGATTTTAATGTGATTTAAACATGTTACTACAAATAAATCTGTGGCATATTTGGGTCACTGCAGTGCATTTTAGGATTTTAATAAATAGGCAAATCCTCAAAGATTGAGTAAAACATGCATGAAAATGGGAAGATAAATGATGATAGTAAGAATTCTGTATTATATTTGAATTTCATAAGACACTGTAATTCTTGACATTTCATGTTTTCCAGCATTTGTACCAAATAATCTGTTTTAGACTTTTGTGCTATTTAAAAATCCCATTTCTTTACAGTATATTTTCTATTGTTGTTGCCACTGAAAAATGATACAGACTTCTTGCTTTCTTGTTTAAGGAAATAACAACTGTTTGAGACTGAAGACGTTTGTTCCGAATTCCAGCTAGCAAGATCTAAAGCCTTCAAAAAACTGTGTTTGTAATGGAAATTCCTATGAAACTTTTACATGACACAAGGACATTGAAGGTTTAAATACTATTTTATAAAAGCCTCTTTTTTCTTCATTGATAACCAGACTTTAAAAGCAAAAATTGTTTGAAAAGTAAGGATTTACTTTCCTTTGAGTCTGCAGACAATCAAGATTCATCGATGGAGATTCTGGCTCAAACACTAAACCCACTTCAAATGCAAGTTATGACAAAGAATCCTCTATCTAATACACAGGGCTTTAAAGTAGTTCTGGCGATTGGAAAGGGGTATGGTCTAATGACACTTTTCACTGTTGTTTTCCTCTTTCATGAAAAATTCATATATTGCCAGAATATTCCTAAGCTACCTAATCTGACAACTAACTTAATTTTAGATTAAATGTTGGCCTGTACTAATACGGAGCTTTGATAACAGGCGACAAACCAAGCAGGTATTGAATTACAAGGTGAAATAGAGTAAGTCCAGTGTAAAGTAGACACTTAATGAGGTGCTATAATTGAATGAAACATCAATAAAATGCATTTGTAATTGATTATTCATGAAAAATGCACTAAAATAAATTTCAAACTAAAATCATAGCAATAATATAAATTTACTCATAACCAAAAGTAAATTTTCTGAGTCAAAGAATTAGATTAACTGTGGCAAAGTTAATGCATTTTATGATTTAACATGTATATATGTATTATTTAAGATGCTGAGAAATGGTAGAAAGAAAATATATGTATACTTATATATATAAATATATAAAAACTGGAATTCAGAGCCAAAATATAAATGAGAGGACCTCTGAATTTAGACATAAAAATGATTAAGTGTTATACATAAAATACATACTTCATATATATTATATAATATATAGAAATTATAGATATATAAAAAATAGAATAGCAATTACAGGAAGTTTAAATGCTACAGCCACTTAAAGTTTTTTTTTTTTTTAAGGTTTTATTTATTTATTTGACAAGAGAGACAGCCAGCAAGAGAGGGAACACAAGCAGGGGGAGTGGGAGAGGAAGAAGCAGGCCCCCAGTGGAGCAGGGAGCCCGATCCCAGGACCCTGGGATCACGCCCTGGGCTGAAGGCAGACGCTTAACAACTGAGCCACCCAGGCGCCCCCACTAAAAGTTTTATAACAGTGAACTAGCCCAGTTTCTTTTCTCCATAAATAGTAAAGTGAGAAAATTAGTTGAACTCATGAAACTATATGTAAAGCAATTTAAGTTCAAAAACAGGAAATGTTATTATGTTTTGTTGATATTATCTTATCACTAGTAATATAAATTTCCAATTATTGAAATCTAGTGAGGAAATTATGCATTATACCAATTCTTCTGAGAGCATATAGTGAAAAAAAAATACCTCTGAAAGTGAGACATTGCTAATATGCTCCCTCAGTGTTGTACACAGCTATTCCGTCATTCGTGTGTACATTCATTCACTCATTTGTTTACTTATTTTTAACTAAATCATTCTTTATTCAGAAAACACAAATTAAAATATTTCTTAGTGCAGGAATTATTCGCTGGTAAAATTTTAAATGATTTTAATGAAGTTCTAAACTTTTTACATCAGGGAAGTAAAATTTATTATACTACAGCACTAATTTAACAAACCAAATTGATATGCTTATCTTTCGAAACAAAAAATGTCTCCCCTGGGTACTAGACACCTTAGTTAGGAAAGCAAATGAAACCTTAGGAATGCAAATGGATTCAGACAGGTATCACTGGGTTTAAGTCTTTCCAAAGCTACATTTACCTCCATGGCATCATAGACCATAACTTTATTTTACCAGTTCCAGACAAGTGAATTAGGCATGGAGATAAACTTGATAAAATTATATCTAATAATAACAACGGAATAGATTTCTTTTTACAACATGCTTTTTACTCAAGAGCAAAAATGTCAGAAAAATTATAATGAAATTAATTTTTTACTAGATGTAATCAATAACAACTTTTACATTCATTTTGTCTATACCTAATAAAATTCTTAAATCCCTGACATTTTAAAATATTCATTAAAATATCATTAAATGCATTGATGTGTCATCAAAATTTTATGCACATTTTTCATTTTTTTCTTTATCACTGTGTGCGCATGTATTCTCCTAGTGACTGTCAAAATCACTTGTGAAGAATTGGTTTTTCATAACTTTGCTGAAGACAGTATTTTATCTTTAGTTCCTCAAACATTATTCACACAATTTCTGAATCCTATGATTTAATTTTGGTAAATATGGGGACATAGTTTTTCTTGAATAAACTCTTATGTCAGAAACAATGTTTTATAACAACCTTTTCTAAATAAAGCATAGGCAAAAGTAAATAATTCATAATTTGGATATATATTTGAAGTATTATCAGTTTTTATTATAATAATCCACAAAAATTTAGATTACAAAGGGGTACAAGGAAACTAGTATATAATGGATATATTAATTATTTGGTTATGGTTTGGTACTTATATCCATATACTGAAGCATATTAAATTTTGCACTTTATTTTTTTAAAGATTTATTTATTTTATTTTTAGAGGAGAGCATGCATGAGTGGGGGGAGGGACAAGTGGATGGGGAGAGAGAGAATCTCAAGCGGGCTCCCAAGCTCAGTGTGGAGCCAGACGAGGGGCTCTATCCCATGACCCTGAGGACCATGACCTGAACCAAAATCAAGAGTTGGAAGCTTAATCGACTGAGCCATCCAGGCACCCCAAATTTTGCACTTTAAGTATGTACAGTCTGTCAATTGTACTTCAATAAAATTGTAAAAAAGTCAATGACCAGTACACTTAAAATGTGTGACTATCACTTCATTTATTATGACCCAATAAAGTTAAAAAGGTTGAGAAAAATCAGACCTCTAGTTTTTGTTTTTACTTATTTTCAGCCCTTATCCTTTTAGGTTTATGTCACAGTAATAATATATATTCAAATATATGCCTTCAAATTTGAAGAGTGACACTCATGTGTAGATATTATATATAATTACAGATTCACACTTAATTATAGAAAATGCAAGTTCTCTATGGGTACAGAAGAAGTGTAACAATGTCAGTGACACCATGGTCTTTGTGGGATATCATGACTAAAGCCAACCCCAAAATTACTGTTGTCATTACAGGATTGCAATCACCTACATTTTCACTTTCTAAACAAAATTTTATATTTTAAATAGCAGTTAAATTTCTATAAAGACTTTTCTTTAAAATGAGCTGTTTACAGTCAAAGTATACCTTTATTTGGTAAAAACAACTACTTTTTTTTTCTTTAAAAATTCTTTTCTTCTCCTTTAAATATATGTATATATATTCTCATATATATATTCTTCTCCTTTAAAAAATATATACATCTATACACAAATACACATTATATAACATATACGACATAATATACACACACACTGATACAGAGAGCAAATTATTCTAATCTTGAAGTATGGTCTTAAAAATAGGCAAAATAAGTGTTTATTTTCCTTGTCCACTTTGATATTTTCTGATTTTGGAAACAATACTGAGTATAGGTTCCATGGAATTTCAATACTCAAAACAAAATTAAGTATATGTATATTTTTTAAACAAATTTTTTGAACATGTGCATAATGCAGTGGTAACTTCTTAATAAATACCTACTGCTTTAACAGTAATATATTAGCTGTTAGAAAAGAAAACCATAGTGACATAAGAAAAAACAGAGATTATTCATTTTGAATTGGGATTTAGGCATATGGTGATAGCCTATGGACCCCATATCTTTAACAATGAAATGGCCTCAATATCTAAGGGTTGAAATATTAGGGAGATGAGCTGAATCATGCTAAGAATTGTTTGCCTCAATATGGTAGTGAAATTATTCCATTGGTCTTTATTGCAAAGAGTAAGGCGTGGCATGACTAGTCAATAAACTAGATTAGAAAACATAATGAACACTGCAGGAGCACTACTTTACCAAGGAAACTGATGGTCATGGAAGAACTGCACTTAATCTTACGCACAATTTAGCACAGCAGCCAACCACTAAGTACTCTGGGGTAGGGCCATCATGCTTCACAATTTATTTAGAGTCTGAGATATTAGGCATGGTAGTCAATTGCCTTAAAATATATAGGGATGTATTTGTATATATTGCTGTTTTTGTCAGGAAAAATAAAAGCCACCTCTAAACATAGGGGATTAGTGCTTTTGTGTAATCTGTGTCTCATTAAGAAAAAAGAGAAGTCAAAGTAGGTAGTTAAAATTATGAGTGTTTTATCATCTAAATTGTTATACCCTAGCAAAGGAATGTTGTTAAAGTTGCTGATGTGCTCATTTCAAAATATTTTAGTCATCTAGATTCTTATTCATTGCTATGCTGATTTTCATAATCCTAAAACTAGCACCAAATAAGTTAAGTAAAATTCATATATGAAAACTGTACTCATTTACTTTTGAGAAAACATCTGAAGGACAGATTCCTTGGACTCTTTTTAGCAAATGGAATGCTTAACTAGTTGGGGGTGAAATTCAGGTAGGAAATATAAGATCAGAGGCTTTTTCATAAAAGTAGTATATGTAATTTTACTACTAAATAGTGTTTAGAAATATATACTGGATATCAAAATTGGAAAATGGAGGGAAGAAAACTCTCCAAAAAAATTTTACTATCATGTTTCAAAAAAATAGTATTGGGAAGAAAGTTTCAACATAGTTACAACATAATATTAATAATAACAATTTCACATTCCTGTTGTCTTTTACATCTATATTTATCTTGATAATTGATGTAAAAAATACATCACTGAAATAAATACTTCATTTATTGAAACTTGCAGGGTATTACCTAAGTTTTACAAACCTATGTTGGAACTCAGTGTTTCTTCACTATGACCCTCAAAACCTCTCAGATCATTGACATTAAACTTCTCTGAATCTCTCCAATTTGAAAGTGTAATAGTGACGCTTGCATAATCCCTTACTAAGCACTTCCGCCTAACATTAAACTTATTTTGTATTCTACAGACTCTCTCCTAGGCATTATTACCCACTCATTTGGCTTAAAAAACATGTATATACCGATGACTGCAAGACATATAATACCAGCCCCAACTGACTTTTTTCCATGAACTCCAGGCTAAAATACCCAAACAACAACATAAGATCCCACCAAATTACATTTTTAAACATTGGCTTTGCGCAATGTTAAAGATTTACAAAAATATGTTAAAAATAGCTAGAAATTTTAAAATAAATATTTTTATCTGTTACATAGAAATATATCATAATTAAAAAAATCAAGTCGCAAAACAAAATATACTCAGGGACTCCATGATTGCAATTAGAATAATACATATTCACATATAGAAACATGAAACAGAATTTAAAGGCCTCCCAGATGCATAACAAATGGGTAAGGATGCTTACCTATGGGATGTGGAATGACATTAGGGATTTCAGCGTCTCAGCTTTTAGAAAGAGTTAATGTATTTTTAGAGGGAAATAGTACAGATTATCAGATATCTTGACACTCAAGCACCAAGCCTATGGCTAATAGTGTATGCTGGTAATAATGTGCAGATTTTGATCATTTACTTGCTCCTTTTCCTGGGCACAGCACTAGATTACATTTCAATTGTGGTCAATTGGCTATGCAATAAAAAAGTTCAGTGATTTTTTTTCAAGGAGAAAATAAACTCAGAATTAAATTTAAAAATCCACACTGCCAAAGGAAGGACAGGAAGATGGTGGCAGAGTAGGAAGATCCTAGGCTCACCTCATCCCACCAATACCACTAGGTAACTATCAAACCATTCCAAATACCCAAGAAACTAACCTTAAGTCTGGCAGAACAAATTCTACATCTGAAACTAAAAGTTAGAGAAGAGGGCACATCAAAGAAAGTAGGAAGTTCAGAGACAAAGTTTGGGAAAGAAACTGATCTTGGGGAGGGAGTCAGAGAGAAAGGCAAGAGTCAGACTAGAACACAGGGGAGTACATGGAGAAAATAAACCCCCTTAGCAATTGGCTTGGAATGTGGGGGGGGGGGGTCCAAATTTCATGACTTACTGCAACCAGCAGAGCTTAAAGCCTGGAGTTTTAAAGGTTGGCGGGCTTGGCTGCAATACAGTTCACAGGGCACTGCACTGCTCTTAGAGAGAAGGCAGGCAAACAACCCATGGACACAACCTTGGAAACAGGGACCTGAAAGGTGCCTGGGGCACACAGTGGGGAGGTTATCTGCTGATCTCAGAGCACATCCCAGAGAGACAGCATTCAGAAAGAGACCCCTCAGAGAACAAGGGAACTGGCACCAGCACCATTTGTCTCTCCTGCCACTCAGCATAAACACAGGGCCACCTGCGGGAACCAGCAATGCACCCACACTTACTACCTAACTTGCTTAAACCAAGCTCCACAGCCTAGGCACTCCAGTAGTACCAACTCTCCCAGTCACATTTGCCTCAGCCCCAGCATGGCAGGCCCCTTCCCCAGAAGACTAGCCCAAACCCCTGCCAATGCTGCATCTCCCAACCTAGGAGTACTGGGGAGCCGCAGTTCTGGCCGCCGTGGCAACAGGTATCATTTCACAAACAGACCAGAACACATGTAGCTAAAACATGCCATTCAGGCCAAACCCTGCCCACAACAGGCAAAGACCATCTGCAAAGGACTGGCCTGAAGGATAAAAGGGCCAGGATGAAACAGCAGAGCATACACACCATACAACAGAGATACTCCTGGAAATGCCAGGCCCTGGGGAACAGGGGACACCACACAGGAAGGCATTATAGGACCTCTTTTTCATAAAGCCATTACCTTCAAGAACAGGAAATACAGCTGACTTGCCTAACACAGAGATTTAGACAAAATGAGAAGACAGACAATTTATCCCGAATGAAAGGACAGGACAAGACCTAGACCAGAGATCTAAGCAGAACAGATATAAGTAACATGCCTAATAGAGAATTTAAAGTAATGATCATAAGGATACTCACTGGACATGAGAAAAGAGCGGAAGACATGAATGAGACCTTTAACACACAGATAAGAATAACATAGCAGAGATATAGGGTATAATAATCAAAATGAGAAACATGCTTGATGGAATGGATAGAGGATGAAAGAAGAGAGGAACAATTTGGTGACCTAGAAGACAAAGTAATGGAAACCAATCATGTTGAACAAAAGAGAAAAAAAAAGATCATGCTAAATGAGAATAGACTTAAAAGAATTCAGCGACTTCATTAAATGTAATAACATTTGTATTATAGGAGCCCCAGAAGAAGAATAGAGAGAAAAGAGGACAAGAATTTGTTTCAAGAATTAATAGCTGAAAAATTCCCTAATCTGGGGAAGGAAACAGACATCCAGATCCAGGACACACAGAGAACCTGCATCAAAATCAACAAAAGCAGACCCACAGTAAATCATATTTTAATTAAATTGGCAAAATATAGTAATAAAGAAAAAAATTTTAAAGCAACAAAAGAAGACAGTAGAGGACAGTAACTTACAAGGGAAAAAACCCATAAGGCTGGCAGGAGATTTTTCAGCTGAAACTTTCCAACCCAGAAGGAACTGTCATGATATAGTCAAAGTGTTAAATGAGAAAAATCTGCACCCAAGAATACTCTATCCAGCAAGACTATCATTCAGAATAGAAGGAGAGATAAAGAGTTTTCCACGTAAACAAAAACTACAGGAGTTCATGATCATTAAACCAGCCCTGCAAGAAATTAAACTAAAGGGGACTCTTTGAGTGGAAAGGAGAGACCAAAAGCGACACTATAAAGGTAGGAAAAAACATCAATAAAATGATCATTTCTGTAAAAAAATCAATCAAGGAACTCACAAAATAAAAGGATGCAAAATAGTACACCATATACCTAAGACATCAGGAGGGAAGGAGTAAAGAATGGGTTCAAACTTAAACAACCAATAGAAATTGTTATATGCAGAAGAGGTTATATACGAACTTAATGGGAACCATATATCAAAAACCACTAATAAATATACAAAGAAAAAAAGATAGAAATCCAAATATATCACTAAGGAAAATAAGCAAACCATGAAAGAGACAAAACCAGATGGATCAGAGAAAATCTTCAGAAACAACCACAAAACAAATAATAAAGTGACAATAAATGCATATATAGCAATGATTACTTTGAAGGCAAATGGGCTAAACACTCCAATCAAAAGGCATAGGGTAACAGAATGGATTAAAAAAACCCAAAACCCAATAAATTAATAAAATCTTTAAAAAAACAAAAACAAAAACAAAATCCATCTATATGCTGCCTACATGAGACTCATTTTAGACCTAAAGAAAGCTGCAGATTGAAAATGGGGGAATAGAGAAATATCTATCATGCAAAGGAATGTCAAAAGAAAGCAGGAGTAGAAAATCTTATAGCTGACAAAATAGATTTTAAAATAAAGACTATAACAAGACACGAAAAGGACATTATATATATAATAATAAAGGGGACAATCCAACAAGAAGATATGTCAATTGTAAATATTTATGCACCCAATATGGAAGCACCCAAATACATAAATCAGCTAATAACATAAAAAAAATAATCGATAATAATAAAATAATTGTAGGGGACTTTAACACCCCCCTTACATCAACGGATAGGGCATCTAAACAGAAAATCCATGTGTGTCTGGGTGGCTCAGTCAGTTAAGTGTCTGACTCCTTGTTTCAGCTTAGGTCATGATCTCAAGGTCGTGGGACTGAGCTCCACGTCAGGCTCCATGCTCAGTGGGGAGTCTGCTTCTCCCCACTCCTACTTCATGCATGCTCTCTTTCTAAGTAAATAAATATAAAATCTTTACAAAGAAAAAAAAAATCCACAAGGAAGCAATGGCTTTGAATGACACACTGGACCAGATTTAACAGATATATTCAGAACATTCCATCCTAAATCTGCAAAATACACACTCTTTTCAAGTGAACATGGAATATTCTCCAGAATAGATCACAAAAGAATCTTCATCAAATTCAAGAAGATGGAAGTTATACCATGCAGCTTTTCTGACCACTACTCTATGAAACTAGAAATCAACCAAGGAAAAAATCTGGGAAGATCACAAATACATGGAGGTTAAACAACATGCTACTAAATAATGAATGGGAAAACCAGGAAATCAAAGAAGAAATAAAAAAGTACTTGGACACAAATGGAAATGAAAACACAACAGTCCAAAACCTCTGGGATGCAGCAAAAGCAGTTCTAAGACAGAAGTTTACAGCAATACAGACCTACCTCAAGAAGCAGGATAAATCTCAGATAAACAACCTAACCTTACACCTAAAGGGACTAGAAAAAGAACAAACAAAACCTAAACCAGCAGAAGGGAGGAAATAATAAAGATTAGAGCAGAAAAAATTGATATAAAAACTAAAAAAATATTGAAGAGATCAATGAAACTAGGAGCTGGCTCTTGAAAAAAAAAATCAATAAAGTTGATAAACCTCTATCCCACCAGACTTAAGAAGAAAAAAAGAGAAATGACTCAAATAAATAAAATCACAAATGAGAGAGGAGAAATAACAACCAACACCACAGAAATACAATTATATGAGAATATTATGAGAAAAATAGATGCCAACAAATTAGACAACCTAGAAGAAATGGATGAAATCCTAGAAGCATATAAACTACCAAAACTGAAAGAGGAAGAAATAGAAATATGAACAGTCTGATGAGAAGTAAAGAAACTGAATCAGTAATTTAAAAACTCTCAACAAACCAAAGTCCAGGACCAGATGGCTTCACAGGCAAATTCTACCAAACATTTATAGAAGAATTAATTCCTATTCTCAAACTATTCCAAAAAATAGTAAAGGAAGGAAAACTTCCAATTCATTCTATGAAGCCAGCATTACCCTGATACGAAACCAGATAAAGGCTCCACTATAACACTGTATGCTACCTAACTGGAATTTTTAAAAAATCACACTGGTAGAAACGTGGAGAGTGAATAAATGCTTAGGAAAATCCATATTTAGGAAAATAACATTATAAATAAAATCTTGGACCTGTTGATTTGAATTGCCATTTCAAAAAACAAGTGAAAATTTTGAGAAGGTAATAGTGGCATGTGAGCCTTGGAGATAATATCTGAGCAGGAAATACACATTTGAGATTTATGGATGTATGATAACTGAGCACACATTTATGGATTTGGTGAATTCAGGGGAGAATACTGATTGAAAAACCAAAGACCTACAGCCATGCATGTGGATTTCCTCCCTTTCAAGTTTGGAAGGAAATGATTAGTGAGCAGAAGATACTGAGAACAAGTGGCAAGAGATGTAGGTGGTAACTTGAAGAGTTTATGTCCGGAAAAAAGAAAAATGGAGCTCTGGCAATGAGGGTCAGGAAAGGATAACCAACTTTCTCAAGCTGACAGAGTTAATGAAGTGAAATTCAGTGAAGCTGGGATTGAAAGCCAGAAGAGCTGTCTTTAGGGACCTTACTTTGAAAAACATGCTCACCTTTGTGAGTTATTTTCCTATCCACCACTTCCGAAAACTGCCCAGACTGCTAGGGAAATGATCAGTAGTGAACTGTGTCGTCTGGTACTGATGGTTCCTTTGGGCAAATTATAAAATGCTTCCAATGTTCCTTTGTCATTAAAGACTAAACATCTGAAGAGATGAGCTAATATTTATACAAACAGAAATGGTGGTTCTTTCTTGATGAAACTTCCTGGGGAATAAAACTTGGAAATGGAAACATAACTAGAGAGATCACTTTTTATTAAATCAACAAGTAGACAGTGCATTCCTGTATGCCTACCAGGTGTTGGATCATCCATTAATTCTACAGATCACAGAATTCATTTTTGTCCATAATTTGATGGATATTTTCCTCATGAACACAATGACCTTCATAATATTGGTAGTAACATTTTTTGGGTAATTCCTAATTTCCAGGTATTATGTGAGTACTTTACATTCATTATATCACTTTGCCTGTGGGCCTTTGATGTTCACAGAATTTTGTGAGTAATAAATAGGATAATACATATACGGACCTTGGGTCAGATATTGAATACCAATGTAACCACATAAAATAAGTATAAACATTAATCCCACTGTAAAAAGAGTTAATTGAAACTTAAATACATTAAGTAGCATGCTCAAAATAAAATGAAACTGGAACAAAAGTCTGTGGCTATTTGGCACCAAGTGACATACACATATACTGTCTGACAGACTGCTTTTCATACCAATATTTTTCACAGCCTCCTTTGAGATGTCTATGCACTTTTTTTTTTCCAGGAGTTTGAGCATATTCTGAAAGAAGAAAACCACATTTTAAAATGTAGATTTCAGGGGCACCTGGATAGGTCAGTCGGTTAAGTGTCTGCCAGGGTGCCAGGATCCCAGGGTCCTGGGATTGAGCCCCTGCGTCTGGCTCCCTGCTCAGTGAGAAGTCTGCTTCTCCCTCTGCTCCCCCGCTGCTTGTGCTCGCTGTCTCTCTTGCTCTCATGAATTAAAAAAAAAAAAAAAATCTAAAATGTAGACTTCATTTTACTGCTGATTGTAATATTGATGTGTATGTGTGTATTTCAAGTATTACATACAGTTGAGTATCCAATATATTCCATGATTTGTGCTAGTAAGCATTTGCATAAATTGTTTCTGAAAGTGGAGGTTGAGTCAAAAGATCTGAATATTTCATTCCTGTCTCTAACAGTATCATATTATTTGACTAGCTCTATTTAGGGTCCTTGAGTGCAAGCAAAGAAAAAGGATCCTTGTTAATTCATGCAAAAAATGAATTACTAGGAAGAATAATGTCATTATACATTTGACAAAACCCACAGAATGTACATCATCAAATATGAACCCTCATGTGTACTATGAATTTCATAGTATATAATGCACTCCTTCATATAATGATGTGTCAATGTAAGTTCATCAACTGTAACAAATGTACCACTCTGGAGAGGGACATGGATAGTGAGGGAAGTTGTCAGGTGGGGGATGGAAAAATTATAAGAACTCTGTGTATTTTCCACTTGGTTTTGCTGTGAACCTAAAACTACAAAAAAAAGTCTATTTTCAAAAATCTCCAAAATTATTACCTATTATATTTATTAATAATGTATTAACTTTGTGAGCATTTATTTTCTCTACTAAAAGTTTCCTTATCCCTTATTTATTCCACCACACTTTAAGAGTAACCACAAAATAGAACATTTGAAAGTGCTTTCAAAATTGTTATGTAAAAGTATTGTTTTATTTTGAGGTAAATTACAGAGATTGAATGAATGTGGAAAATAATCCCAAAGTAAGTGTACACAGGGTAGTAACGGATAGAGTTAAAAACAGAAGAGTATTGTGACATTAAGTATGTCATTTCTACCTTTATATTACACTTTTTTTTCATATCTCATTTGTCACTTCTCATTCTCAGAATTCCTGTTGACGATAGGAATTATCTAGGTCTTCTGGCACTATGAGGTATTATCTTTAGGAAAACTTTATTTTTTGTGCAACTCATTAAATAATACCTGCGTTCTGTATTTGATAAATTAGAAGGAGACGTGTTCTCCTATATCAAAGATTCCCACTGAATATTTACTTGAGGTGGGAACCACAGAAGGGACACGTCTGCCTCACCTAGTCCAGGGGGGCACAGACGTTTGCCAAAGGTCCTTGCCAGTATGCCTGTGAATTCAGTGATGCATTTTTGGAGCTTACTCCTACCCTTCCCTTCTCCCTGCAGGGAGACCTAGAAATATGCTGGCCACATACAGGCCATTACTTAATGGAAAGAGGTTTTCTTCTGGAATTAATTAGATGTTGGGCCCAGCAAAGAAAATTTATGTACCAGTAGCATCTCCACTTCCTTTTAAAGAGAAAGGAGAATTGAGTAGATTAAGGTGAAAAATGGATCCTTGATACTAAAAATTTGGAGAGAGAACACATAAAGAACAAATTATTTTTTACAAGAAACTCTTGAATGGAAAACTGTCCTAACAAATGGGTATTCAGTCTCCACTTTATCATTGCCCAAGATCAACACATAGGACACAGGCTATTTAAAAACATGGGTTTGTTCAAAGTACAATTGTGTGTTGTCAAATACTTTTTAATGCAAGATAAAAGGTATGGGTGTGAGCAGCATGCTAATTCCAATAGGAAAAAAATGTTGTCTTATCAAGGTCAAGTGAAATTTAAAATACATTATAGCAAGTGATAATTTACAAGTGACAGCATCAGCTGTAATACATGTGATAAGAGTTGATAGCAAGAGATTGTTGGTGATGTTCTTTGATTAAATAGCTGGGGCTCAATTTCTTCTAGAAAAAATACAGAATATGGTTCTCATCAGTCATGGAGCATGATGTTCTGGGACATTTTGTGTGATTTATGCAATTTATACTAGGCTGAGCTCGTACGGCATCAAGCCCCTAACCACCAGAGTGTAAAACTAAATTATTATTTCAACGGGGATAAGAGAGAACATTTTAAAACATTCACTAATGCTATAGTCCAAATGCTTTTCATGGCTTGCCATATTCTACTTATTCTAATTCAGAATGCTGCTATTAAATTAACATTTAATTATTATGGCATTACGACCACTTGTAACACGCAACTAAACACTCTGAGCTAATTCATAATGTGCAAAGCACACAGGCCATTTTCTGAAAATAGACATTGTTATGCTTTCACTGTAAGAGTAGGAACGGCAAGTTACAAATAAGAATATTGCTCTCAACAGTACAATACAATCTTTAGTTTTCATCATTTTATTTTGAAAATAGCATAACTGAATTATTACACATTGTCATGCTATGATAAGATAGAAAAATGAGTAGGAGCAAACATTTTTAAATTGATGTTGGTGGCTAGATTTACAGAAACAATACACCGTAGGGCTGTTCTCAACCGCGTACTTGTTTATCACGGAAAACCCAGTAATGAAGAATAATATATGGTTATACATATTTGGACAACAAATCCCTGAACTGTAGGTGGTGACTCCCCAAGTATTTTTCCACTGGCAATACAGCAGTTGTCTACTCCTCAAATAAACAGTTGGTGTATAATAATCATTTCACAGTTAGGTGCCAATAACGAACTCAGTCTTCAACATCTACACGAAAATAATCTGTGACAAAAGTACCTAGTGATAGCAACCAAAATCTGCATTAGTTTCCTATTGCCACAGTAACAAATTACCATAAATTTTGTTGCTTAAAACCATGCAAATTTATTATTATACAGTTCTGGAGGTCAGAAGTCCAAAACAGGCCATACAGGGCTAATATTAAGGTGTCTGAAGAGAGGTGTTCCTTTCCTTCTAGGACAGAATTTGTTCCTTGCCTTTCCCAGATGCTAGACACTGTACACACTCCTTGGGTTGTGGTGCCCTTCCAGCAATGGCATCACTCAGATTCCAATCACATTACATATTATGTGATATACAATTAATAAAAGAGTGACTTCCCATAAGGTAGAAAATTATAGAAAAAATTTTTCCACTTGCATTTTAATTCTAAATGTTTAGGAGGATATTGTGTCATCTAAACAAAAGATAATACACCAGAGATATACAAAATCTTTCTTCTCAGAGAAACAGTGCAATGTATAATTATGAGAGTATGGCCTGTATTAATTAAATATCTTGGCTAGTTTAGGAAAATTATTTCCAAAATGAACAATATCTGTTAAGTGATAGTGTCAATATCATGTGATCTAAGATACATATCTAATACTCTGAGTTTTTAAATTAATGATATTGGCATTTAAATAGAATTGGGCCAATTTTTTCAAGTCTCTTGTAACATTCATTCATCTACTGGCTTCAAAAAATAAACTGGATATACTGGCAGCAAACAACATAAGTTATTTATGACATTCAGCATAATTACTGCTACACTCAAATGTACTAGAATTAAATCATATGAAAAATAGACAAAAACGTTTATAAACATTCACATATGAACTTTAGTTAAGTAATGGCTTTTCTCTTTGTATCCCAGAAACCTTCCGACTCACCATTCAGTTTTAACTCTGGTGTCATTACCTCCCATACTCCTTCCTATATCCTCCCTCCACTTAAGTAAGGTGAAGCTGCTGCTACTTCCTATGCCCACTGACGCACCTTCATGCATTTCTATTAGATAAGTACCTTGTTTTTTTAAGATACTATATACACATACATACCGACACACACATACTTTAGATTAGCATATCATGAGCTCTTTGAAAATAGGGATTTTTACTTGCTCATTTTTGTTTCACCAGTGCATTCTCTGAGGCTTGGGACATACCTGGTAGATACTCTGTTGTGTTTGCTGAGAGACTGAGGGAATCAATAATAAGTAATGAAAGTAAAATTGGTCATTCAGTGATATTTTAAATTATCCCATATATGGTACTCTAGTGGTTTAAATGGTGGCCACCAACAAGACATATCTATGTCCAAATCCCTGGCACCTGTGAACCCTCAAACCTTTATTTGGAAAATGAGTATTTGTAGATATAATTAAGGATCTTGAGATGAGATCATCCTGGATACGTAATGGGCCTTAAATATAATGACATATGTTCCTATAAGAGACAGAAGAATAATGAAACACCCAGACTAAAAGGTGATGTGAAGAGGAGGCAAAGATTGGAATGATGTGGCTACAAGCCAAGGAAACCAAGAAATGCTGATAGCCACCTAAATCTGGAAAAGTAAAGGAAAGATTCTTCCCTGGGAGGTTCCATGGTGAGTGCTGCCTTGTTGACACTTAGATTTTGGAATTCTGGCCTCGAGAACTGTGGAAAAACAAATTTCTGTTGATTTAGGCCACTAAGTTTGTGGTAACATGTTATGGCAACTCTAGGAGATTTATGCACACACCATGGGAAAATGTGAAAGAAATAAAAAACCAACTTCCTTACCTTCAATAGTCCCATTTATTTAAGAGAAGCTATCCACTTCTTCCCAAATACACACACACACACACACACACACACACACACACACACCCCCTTCAGAAGAAACCCACCTATCAAAAGTTGAAAATGAATATACATAGTTTATATTAAATAAGCAGAGTCAATCTCAAAATTTTTACCTGTATTTATACTGAATTATTGAACTTACAATGTACATAGGTCTGTCACAGTAATAAGTACAGGTGAATTCATATATTTGATCATCATATCTATTTATGTAAATTTGTTTTAGTTGATTGTCACTATCAGTGTTTCACAAATCATTTAAAGTATACAGAAAATATTTCTTAAAAATCTGGCTAAGTTTTGATTGATCAAAAATGAATACTTAAGTGTGGAACTGGATCATTTCCACGCCTTCTGGCTGATGGCAGAATTTTGAGTTCACATTATTAAAGAGAGGTAGGTGCCACATTGGGTCCAGCTTCCCGAAACAAAAGTCAGAAACTCATTAACCCAGATGGTAATCATTTGCAGCAAGTGTTAAGGCATGGAGACAGCTAGGAATCTGGTTATCTGGCAATGGCAGCAGTAGGGGGAAAAGTTTGGAGACTACAAACTGCACTATATATGTCAGATGGTTTAGGCAAAGGGGAGGGACCTTCCAGGAGTTTTCAGTGTGCATTTTTAGTATTGTTCTTTTTTTCTCTTTTATTTTTCCTTTATTATATAATTAGGACATTATATTGATTTCTTGCCAAATTTGCATGGGTAGTTAATATTATCTATGAACTTCACTTCAAGATAGTAAGGGGAGTGTGAAATATCCTAGTTACAAAAAGGAGCTGATGGATCTGATAGGGTTGAGAACAGCTCCCTCCTCCTTTCAAATTGGGCCCAAAGAAATTATGTATAGGCATAGCCATGACGAACCAAAGTGGATCTTGAGTGCATTTGCCAGATTAAATCATTTGTTATCACTCTTCTGAAAGATGGCTATGTTTAAGTACAGAATTCTGTATCCTGTCAGTTTACTTACAAAGCCATTCAGGGTGGTATTAGTAAATACGAATACCAACAACAGTGGTGAAGAACTGCCTCCCAGATGTAACAAATGCGATCTGTTTTGTGTTTGAAGGAGCCTTGAGGAGAAAAATGTTATTTCTCCAAGCATTACTGAAGATAGAGGAGTGGAAGCCAGGAGCATGCTCTCCTAGCTCCCTTGTCTGATCTGATCACAATTCCATGGTCAGGTAATAACGAGGAGGATGCTAAGCAAATGCTACCAATCCCTTCTCCCTTAACCACATGGAATCTTTGGAGAGGCTCTGAAAGCAGGAAGGAAGAGTCCACATTTGGTTTGTGAATGAATGAAGGGTAGGTATTTGGTCTTATCCCAGAACTCTAGCTCTGGTTTGCTGTTCAAGGCAGGTTTGCTTTGTGGCATGCCAGGGGCACATGGGGCTACCTGGGAGCAGTACCCCACCCACTTGCCTACTTAACTCTTCCTCTTCCAGAATCTCAACTCTTGTCACTTTCCAGCATTGTTCTTTGAGGTGATGTCCAGGTATGTGAGTTTCCTTTAAATAATTTATTTTTCTCCTTAAATCTGCTAAACTGGGTTTTCTTCTTTACTCATTCAAATTACAAATTAGAAGAGAATGAGAAGTTGAGGAATTGAGGTGAGCCAGGGAAGTAAAACAAGTCTGGATTGGATAGAGGATATTACAAGTACGTGATGATTCAACATTTTTATATGAATATATTTGAAAATATAAACAAAATGTCTCCTCAGTTCCCCAGAACTCCTATATCCAGCTGGATTACTCTATCACATTACTCCCTTTTTAATATGTCTGTACCCCCCTTCCTTCCCTTCCTCCTCTAACTCACTGTTGCAGTAGTCTCCCCATTGATTTCTTGGCATTCAATCTCATCTGAACTCTTTACATGAAAAAAAAAAAAAGAATATTACTAAATAACCACTTGTGTATGCCCTTCATATTACTGAATAAATTTCCCTAGTCCAAATGGATGAATTAATGAAAAGATGAATGAATACATTATAGCACCACTGCAGTGGACCTTACAGGGTTCAATAATTCTGGTAGCAAAACAAAGGAATAATTTAGATAGACATAAAAAACAAGATTTTGCTTTCTATCAACCATAGATGTGACATATCATTTCACTATATTAAACTGGAAGAATATCATGTTTTATCTTGTGTTCTATACAGTGGAAAATAAATTGTTTCTACTAACTAAAATTGTCTTTGTTGTGTTTGTGTAAATAATTTAGCCTTTAAAATTATATAATACTTAATTATCTTTGCATTTATAGCTATTTTTGCAGTAAATGTACATACAAAACAGTAATTTTATCTACTAAAGGAATTATTATTTTTGTTTTAATGCATTAGAATGCCAAAGCAATAAAATGTACTCTTGACATTACTAATGTAAATTGTATGCCTTTAAAATGAATCTAAATGATAAATAGAATTATAGAATGCTTGAAAACATAACTATTCTTAGATGATAAAAAGCTTTTTTGTTTCAACCATAATGAGATTCCTGTTTTAGTGTAATATGTGAAGCAGGCATATATAAAAGCTTGGAAAGAACTTGCCAAAATAAAAAGTTTGATTCCTGAACAGCATTTCAGAAACCTCTACATTGTAGCATTATCTTACTACATTCATATTCACCTCTCCATATCATGATTCCAATGCACCCACTGGAAATCTTCCATGAACTCCTTTAGAAAGTATCTTTTAATTTCTAAGATTCATGAATTAACTTCCCTATACTCCTACAAAAGCAGAGAGAGCACCACCAATTAAGTCTTGTTTGAACCTCTCAGCTATATAGAAATGCTTCAGCATTCACTAACCCTACCACTTGCTTACTTTGGGTATATCACATACAATATTATAGAATTGGTCAATAGATTTAAAACGTCCTATTTCCCCAAAAATATGTATGATAAACTTCAGAAAATCAACACTAAATCTAAAATTTTGATTTCCATGAAACAAAATTTATTGAGAGTTAAATAAAACTTTATTGAGTCAGGACTAGTTTTGTTATTTTTTTTTTCTTATTTACCCCACAACTTTATATCAATATCGACATTCCTACAGCTATAAAAACTGATTCATTTTTAAAATACCCTTCTAAAGTAACAGAATGAGGGGATTTAGGATAGAAACTCTAACCCTATGTTTCTTCTGCCAAAATGCCTATCCACATGATTGAAAAATTTATTTATTTCAGAATAATATTATCCATATTTCAAACTGCAAAGCCTCTTCATGGCTAAGTATATAATCTTAAGGACCAAAATCCACATATGTAGTAACTGATGCTTTTCTTATCCCTGGGTCTGCATTGGGGAGACTTCATTCCCTGCCTCAACCTGAAAATCTTAAATTTCTTATCTGAGAAAGAAAAGAAAGTCCGCAACATAAAATATCCTCACTTACTTAATTTCCATGGGGATTTAAGCCTAATTTTAATCTTTAAATCAGAATAAAAAAAAACCTTTGCCTGGACTTTAGTCATTTCATTACTTTAAAAACGATATGTTCAATAACTATGTGTTAAGTTTTGATTGAACAAGTTAGTATTTCTAGTATTCCTATATGTTTACTATTACCATATATGCTCAGTGAAGACCAAATATTACTTGCCACCATAACTGGGGATAGTGAAGTTTAATTAATTGGTTCATATACATAATAGATAACTTCTGTTCCATTTTCTTAGGTCATTTGGATTTGTAGTTTACTAAATATGTGGTATTGATCAGCTGAATTCAAAATTTTCTGTGAAAATTGGAAGAACCTTTACCTAAATATAGTAATTTTTTAAAAAAATAATAAAATCAAAGTGACTGACACATATGATAGCTCAGTAAGTTAATGAATATTCCTTTCTTTCCTTCCTTTGCAAAAGAACTAAAAAGTGCTACTTTGCCAGGTGGTAGCTTGAAAAGGATTACTCTGTTTTTGTATATTTGTAGCCTCAAAATCATTCCAATGTAAATTAGGCAGACACTACAATTTTATAGTGAGATAAAACAGAGCCAGGAAAATCCAAAAGGAAAAAAAATGTGATAGAAACTTTAGCTATTATATCTTATCCCTTTTTAGTATTCCCTGTCAATTTATCTTCACATTACAGAACAAATCCTTTTCAATAGAAGTATATGATAGTGATACACAATTTGAGATATTTAATCTTTGCAATTTAGTCAATGACTATAGTCATTTATGTTTAGATTCTGATATTTACTGATAAGATGTTTTGATAAATATTAAAAGCAGAAATGAGAATTATAAGTAATTTTTGAAATAAAAGCATCTAATGCAATCAGAATACTTGGCTTGTAGAAGCAATGGCGCCACCACTAGCCATAAGGCACTGACATTTCCCTTTACATATATGACCTTACATAAAGAATTTGTGGCAGAAACATTCCTAAGTTTCCTTCTGCTTCCAAAACTTTATTATGCAATGGGACTTAAATCGTGTGCATTTAGTTCAATAGAAAGAGCACAAAATTTGATTACAGGGTAACTTCACTGGAGTACTAGTTCTTGCCATATCTACACATTTAACCCTTAACAAAAGATGCAATTATATTAAACCTACATCTGAGGGTACCTGGGTGGCTCAGTCAGTTAAGTGTCTGCCTTTGGTTCAGGTCGTGGTCCCAGGGTCCTGGGATTGAGCCCTATGTCTGAATCCCTGCTCAGCGGGGAACCTGCATCTCCCTCTCCTCCCCGCTCATGCTCACTCGTGCGCTCTCTCTCTCTCTCTCTCACAAATAAATAAAATCTTAAAAAAAAAAACACCCTACATCTGTATAGGAGATGAGTTCAGAAAAATGAGGCTAAGAATATATACATCAGTGTATTTTCCTAGGAGTAAATAAAACGAGCTAGGAAAAAATTGGTTACTCTTCATTAATTTCCTCAACACAGTGTTGAGCTTCTCCTGTGTGCCAGGAATACAACCAAAAACAATCATAATATCTAAGCTATTTCACATCTTCAGTTACTCTCTGACGGCCACAATGTACACCCTACTGGGCTACCACTTATAAATATTTCCTAAGTATTTTAAAATCCAACTTGTGCTTAACTCAGCACTATGTTAAATCGTAATAGTCATGAAATCATGAGTTTGATGCACCAGACCTAATTTACACTACTCATAAAAACAAAAGTTTTACTATTAAAGTAAAACAAAAATTCCAAATAAAAAAAAATCAGCTGATTGAAGTGATAAACAAATGACAGATATTTTGTTGGGTATGTAACAGTTTTAAAATTTGCCCATTTTTCTATAAAATTCATATTAAAATAAATGCCAAATTTGAATGCCATTATAGCAAAATTAAAAAGAAAAATATATACATTATTGAAACAGCACTGTTCACAAAATGGAATGCAATTTTTCTTGGAAATATTCCCTATTTCTGCTCCTATAACTGTGGTAAATGTCTTAATTTTGTTGGGTTAGTTGTGATATCAGATTAATAAGTTATATTTATAATTATATAGTAAATATACATTTACCACAAATGTACGCCAAATAATTTATTCCTTAAATATGTTTCTATTTTCTAATGTTTTCCAATTTGTGTTATTATGTATCATTAGCATTCTTGTAAATTCATAGTTTGTAAACAGTAACTGACAGTGCATAATATATATCTAATACTTAAATTGAAGTGCTGCTTTTTCAGAAAATATGTATTCTAAAAGGAAAAAAGATAAAGCATTTTACATATATATACTAAATGAAAATTATATATATATTTTTAAAGATTTATTGATTTTAGAGAAAGAGAGAGAGTGTGGGGGTGGGGAGGGATAAAAGGAGAGAGAGTCTTAAGCAGACTCTGCGATGAGCACAGAGCCCTACTGGGGGCTCGATCTCACAACCCTGAGATCACGACCTGAGGAGAAACCAAGAGTTGGATGCTTAACCAACTGGGCCACACAGGCCCCCCTCATTGCATTTCATTCTGTATGAGAAATTCTAAATAAAGGTCACTGTAGTTAAATCACTCTAGAAACAAGAATGAAGGTAAATTAAGAGCATTAATGTAATGATTTAGTTTATAGTACAGTTTTGCATGTCGAAATCAAAACAATATTAACAACAGTCTTTTAATATGGACAGGGTATGCAAATCTTTATGTTACTGACTACCAACACTAATACTTGCCTACTGTTTTTGATGATACCGATTTCAAGCTTAGGTCTTTTGGCTTCCACTTTGGAACTGTTTTTATGCTCAATCCTGCCTTTTTAATAAAAACTTAGCTAACATTTGCAAAGTATGCAAGATGTGGCAAATACTGTCCCAAGAAATTAACATTTACGACAAAATTTCATCCTAAATCTGTAACATAGAAATGTTATTTCAAATTTACAGATAAGGTATCTGGCCAAGGTAATACATACCTCTAATAAATGGTGGAGCTAGAATGGTAAACCAAGATTTATGTCTCCATAGCCCAAATTTTTAACTGTTATTTCATATTACCTCTCCCTTGATTATACTTATATTCTCTTTTATACTTATTATTGATAGAAAACTACCTTACTTAAGGAAAAAAAAAAGTAAGTCTCATCTATACTAGTATTTTGTAAATACATAATACAATTCAAAAATTTAATGTGTTTTTGTTCATTACATTCACAAAACTCAAAATATTCATAGGATACTGAAACATACTGTATTATTTCTATAATGATAAAGAACAACTAAGGTTCTAAGCAAGAAATATACTGGCAGTTTAAGTATTTTTGCCAGCTTCAAATCACTTTCAGTTGATGCACAATACTTACAGGAACGTGACGTGACCTTAGACTGACTCTCTGGACAACCTCATTACCAATACTAAAATCCTATGAATCACAATCCCTCATAAATGACATTTCCATAAAGTGTGGCACACAACTGAGTATTTCTCAATTCCGCAATTAAACCTTATGTTATATTTCAATATAAAGAGTATGTCTGTTCCCATCATTTAAAGATGACACAACTGCTTGGTAAGTGAGCCAGGCACTTGTAAAGGTTATAAAATAACAGAATGATTTTTATCTGTAATAACAATATTGATAAAAATAGCAACTCCTACACATTTCAAAATTATTCATAAAAATAGATTTCCATGTCTCCGCTGACTTGGCAAACTTAACCATCTCTAAAGACTGAACCTGTGGAAGCATCACCCTTTAAAGAGTTAATGAAGACTCTTGAGAATGGCCACTAAGTTGAAGACAAAGAGCAGCATGCTTTACTGGAAGCAGGAAAGCAGAGCATTTCTAGGAGCAGGCTGACCTCCAGCATCAACCACTGGTGAGAAGTCAAGTAGGGCAATAAACCACAAATTGCATTGGATTTGTTTATTTGGAACACAAGTCATGTATTGAACCAGTAAAGTTACTCAGTGTCCACAGAGAAATGTTAATGCTGGAAACCTTTTTAAAATAAGCATACCATATAATCACTTTATGATATAAAATTGTGGGGATAAGAATTAGGATAATGGAATGAGCTAGACCTATAGGTCTCAAATAGATACAGGTTTAATTCTTAGATCCACTATATACTTTAAGGGAAACATTCAACCTCTCAAACCTCTGTTTGCTTATCTATAAGAAAGGCAAAATACTAACAATGCAGAGTTGAACTACTAAATAAAGTATCCACTGCAAAACAATGCCTGCACAGTAAGAATGCGATCTTTCTCTACTTACTGGAAACAGAATATCCAAATTACTACCTTCCTATCTGATCTTAGAAATAGGCAGAACAAAATAATATAGGATTGTTGATTTCTCATCTAGTGCTCTTTTTATAACAGAGCTCATAATCTTTAGTAAAATACCTTAATCTAAGTTTACTTCCCAACATGTAGGGGGAAAAAAAAAACAGTATTGATCTCAAAATCTTATCGTGAAGATTAAATTAGTTAATGCAGTCCAAGTGCTTAGGAGAGTTTGAAACAGTCAATACCACACAATTAAATGCTGCTGCTGATGATAATGATGATAAATAAAAATTATAATAATGTTATTATAATGTTGGCATGAGGATGAAGTATATTTTTTGTTAAAAAGTAGGGGTTTTTTTCTTTCTGTGTCAAACAGGCCTCCTTATCAACTTAGCGAATGCTCTTAAACAAATGCTACAAAATGCAATAAAAAATTCCAGGAATACCACAGCTTTTTCCATTGTAATAAAATATTAGTATTTACATTACTAAAAAGTCTTGCCTTAATTTTCCCATTGACCTTTAGTTGGAACTTTCAGTAAACATATATAATTTTGTAGTCTCAATTTAATCAATTCTGACCTTAACAGTTAAATAGAGAAAGAATTAAATTAATTTTGGAACTGGATTTATAACAGTCATTATATAATATATCCTCACTGGAAAGGATGGAGGTTACAAGATAGAGAGGGATTCTCTCTCTCTCTCTTTTTTTTTTTTTTTTTTTAAGATTTTATTTACTTGAGAAAGAGAGTGCAGGAGCGGGGAGAAGAGCAGAAGGAGATGGAGAAGCAGACTCCCTGCTAAGCAGGGAGCCTGAGGCTGGGCTGGATCCCAGGACCCCAAGATCATGACCTGAGCCAAACGCAGATGCTTAACCGACTGAGCCACCCAGACACCCTGAGAAGGATTCTATTCTAATCTGAGCCTGAAACAACAATTTATATTTGACCTATTATTCTGACATTGAGATTATATTGAATCACTATTAATCATGTACAATATAACAGATAAGAAGTGGTTTGGGTTCTGGGGCGCCTGTGTGGCACAGCGGTTAGGCGTCTGCCTTCGGCTCAGGGCGTGATCCTGGCGTTGTGGGATCGAGCCCCACATCAGGCTCCTCCGCTATGAGCCTGCTTCTTCCTCTCCCACTCCCCCTGCTTGTGTTCCCTCTCTCGCTGGCTGTCTCTATCTCTGTCGAATAAATAAATAAAATCTTTAAAAGAAAAGAAAAAGTGGTTTGGGTTTAGAATGTCCAGAGTCTAATTTTAGTAATGAAGACTAATAAAAAGGAATGCTTGAATTAAGTTCTGTAGTCAACATTTTAATGTTTATTTTAAATTAATGTTTAATTTCCCTTTTTAATACACATCCATATGTACTTAACTATGATTCTTACCTCTTTCCTTTATCAGCTACTATTTCTTAAATTATGTCAAAGATGTTCTACTTCACAACACCAGTACTGTCATAAATATGGTGTATATGGGTCCCTGCAGTCATATAGTAGAAATGGGCTTCAGTTTCCAATGGAGGAATTCACTGCCCCTGAAGTGTTTCTTTCCCTTTTTAGATTTTCACTTCTATAGCTTTAGCAGAATCCAAGTGAACTGCAAGAACAATATTTCAAATCATTACAGCTTCCTTTCAAACTGAAATGTCGCTCTACTTCCCTTCTGATCAGATCACTACTAGTTTATGTATCCAGTTAAAAGCTGAACACCAAGTTTGGGAAATATACTGCATACTCCCTCCATGTCTTCACCCTTGCAAGAGAGCTATAATTTGCACAACAAGTTATACTATAAATCCTAACATCTAATCTCATTGAGTAGCTGAATGTATCAAATGAAAATTGATTGCAACTGTTTTCCAAGGGAATTCAATCTCAATATTGAGGAGCATTTCTGGTAAGCCAGACAACTGCAATATTTTTAGTCTCTCAAATTCATGGAACATAAAGAAGTTTTTTATATATGATTTTTATCCTTTGAACTTTTTTTTTGCTACTAAAGTATCATGCGTTAACTTAAAAAACGCATACCAGCATTGGATTTAAGTACTCATTAATATCACTCTAAGATATTTGATATTTAATGTTGGCGTATTTTTTCTTAATGTTCTTATAAAATTAAGTGATGCTTTTTCCATCCTAATACCAGGATTTACCACTTCTTAAATAAAATGTTTCATTTTACTTTTAGCTTTTCAATGTCAATAAAATGACATTTTAAAAGGTAAATATTGCCTTACAAAATAAATATGGAATGAGTAAAGTCATCATGATAAAGAATACATAATAAATACAAGGATTCTGAAAATATTCTTAATTTCTCTGAAACGCACATAAAAAACATCATATTCCTAAATCCAAAAGAAGGTTGGGACACCAAAATACATTCCCTGAAAGTGTTTTTAATTAGAAATTAGTAACATTTTTGAACTAGACTTCCTGTATTAAGACAATTATAAATTTGATTCTCTGCTTATAATATCTATCTTTCCTTATGTATTTATTTATTTATGAAATAATCCCCAAGCACTTTGAATTCTATCTTGTTAGAACTAATTATTATCTCTTTTTTACTAAAATTTTCTGCACAAAATAATAAGACTAACATTTACAAAGTACTCAGTATGCGGCAAAAAAAAATTGTTCTAGAAAGAGTAAACAAAAAATCTTTTAAAAGAAGACATAGAATATCTTCACAATTTAGGACAGGCCTAAAAGACAATAACAAACGTTAGTGAGGATGTACAGCTAGTAGAATTCTCAGTTACTGCTGGTGGGAGTTAAATAAACCACTGTGAACATTTTTTGCTGCATCTGCTGGAGCTGAGTACATTATTAGCCATTAGCCCACTAACTCCACTTTCAAGTATATTCTTATCAGAAAGGCAAACATAATAATGTTCCCTTAAAAAATGCACAAGTATGTGTATAACATTATTTGTAATAGTCAAACACCAAAAATTAATGTTTATCAATTTATCAACAGAAGAGATTATATTTACATGATGGAATACTCGTTGCAATGAGAAAGAACAAACTACCAATACAAGCAAAACTACGGAAGATGTCCCAAATTTTATGTTAAGTACAAGAAGCTAGGTATAAAAGAGCATATGCTTGGGGAAAAAAAAGAAGCATATACTGTATTCTGTTACTTTTTTTAGTTTAAATGCAAAACAAAGTAACCTATATATTAGAAGTCACAGTGACAGTAACCTTTGGGCAAAGTGACTAGAAAAAATTACGTGGGCAATTTCTGGGATGCTGTTAATTCTCTTAACTTTCTTTTCCTCTTCTTCTGGTTTTAATTAAAGTAAGCTTAAATAAATATAATATTATTCATGCCTTAAATTAGAGGTAATGAAAGCTGTATTGGCAATTTCACAAAGACATTTTTTGGTAAAATTTAGTAAATCATTTTAATCACAAATATGACAATTCACAGAATATAAAAGGATATAAAACAATATTTTTCCATATCTTTAATGACAGCATTTTTAACGAGTTCAGATTTTTAGAGAAATCACTTTAGACTTGAAGATTGTAATAACTTCATAATTTACGCTTCCAATTTTTCTACACCAATTTTAAATATTATTTTTTCTGAAAGAAAAGCATTAGCAGTGAGAAAGCCTAAGATCCTTAATTTCATCTATAAAATAAAGTGTTTTCCGATTTCAGTTTCAAGATCACTTTTTTCCTATAAATTGTCAGATTTAACTCAGTTCAATAGCTAAATGAATATTCTGTCTAGGGACAATGATATTTGCTTTGCTTTTTTTGCTCTAACTCATAGTTAAAAAGGCCATCTTTAAAGTATTGGCAATTTCTCATCTGGGTGACAGAGATACGGCCATGAAGTTCTGTGTTGACAGACACCATTCTGAATGAACAGAGATTAGAGTATTCTCATAATGGTGTGTGAAGGTTCTTTAGTGACATTCTTTGATACTTAAAATATATTCATTTTTTAAAAATTACTTTACCAGTGGAACTGGGGGTTCTCTACATAGGATTAATTACTGAAATACATTCTATGGCACTTTCTGAAACTCAGTTTATTAATGCATTTCCAGAATTACTATAGGTCAACCTATATCAGGTATGTTTTTCGTTACTAGAAAAAAAATTTAAAAAATAAGAATATATCCAAAATAATCATTTCATATTATTTCTATAACAGCCAAAAACCATCACTTCAAAAGTTTTTTTGAAGGTTGCGATAAATACATAATGAAAACTACTACTGAATTTAAGTAGAAAAGGAAACTACCAACAATCTGGTGACAAAACTGTAACAGCTCTCCTCAGACCAATAAAAATTAATATCTTGTTGCTGTATGGATGGAAAACAGTGTCCCAAGTACTAGTGAATTTTTCCCCAGGAGCAGAGTAATGGGCTTTTTGAAAAGAATCCCACAACACAGCAGTGTTATGTGAGAGAAACATGGCATCGCTGTTGGGAGAACTCGAGATAGACTACAAATTGAGGAATGGAAAACTAAATTTAACCAGCACAAAATGAATAAGAAATTCTGCATT
Organism: Ursus maritimus; assembly: GCF_017311325.1. Lineage (NCBI taxonomy): Eukaryota > Metazoa > Chordata > Mammalia > Carnivora > Ursidae > Ursus > Ursus maritimus. The sequence continues at coordinate 53,435,931 of NW_024423344.1, forward strand.
TATAAGAAATCACAGTCAGAAGAGTTTAAAATACGAATCAATGTTGGCGGACAGAAATATATATGTATTAATCTATAATTCCACATTTACACCACACTCACCATTCCATACACAGATCTAGTTCTACGGATTAATGTAAACAGCTTAAAGTAACTGACTTGTAGTAAGCTTGCTAGTTTGATGGGCTTATTGTTAAAAATAAAGTTTTATAATTTAAGTGGAATGCAAAAGAGAAATATGGGCTCATTCATTCATACAGTAAACAAATATTTCTTGTTCCCCTCCAGAGTCAGGCACTTCACTAGTTGACATAGACTTATTAAGATCTACTCCTATAAAAGACTCTCTAGCTAGGTTGCTTCATGTTTTAATGACTGCATCAGAAATTAACCCTTTCCCCACCAACACCTTATTTCATCACTAGTCTTTAACACCTATCTATTCAATGCTCACATGTAGAAACTCTAATCCCATTTTCAATATTTTTAATTATGATCCCAACAGAATTTCTCAAGAAATTACCATTATTTGCCATTGCTACATTAATTTTAAACCAATCTATATGACAAATAAATATATTTATTAAGTTTATTATTAACTTCGTGACAATTTACACTGTGTATGCAAGTCCAGAAAATCAAGCCTGATTCATTCTAGAGAATCCAGAATACCTTATCAGTGTGGATTTTCAGTGTGCTTCTGCTGGCAATTATGTAAGTTAACCACAAGGAGAATTCCACTCACACCTTGGTGCCTTCATATAAACTGAAAGATGAAAGGAACCTTAAAATAAACTAGTTGAATCCTGTACCAAATACAAAAATGATTTTGTCTCCTCTGACTGCTGTCCATCCAAATTGTACATTGAATACCTGTAGTTCTGTATGAATCTTTAGAAATTCCAATATGTCTTGAGACAAACATCTGTTTTCAATAACCTTTGTACACGAATCATAGTATTATTTTCCCTTGTGTATCACAACCTTTTTAAACGCTAGCCTTGCAATATTAAAACAAAAAACCCACTATTGTTTGACAACAATTGAACTTGAAATTCAATAAGGAAAGTATTTCTTTTCACACATAAGCTAGACTTTTTTTCCATCTGTACTTATGCAATTCAATCATGTATAGACTAAATGAAGGGATTCTTTTTTAATCTCTGTTGACTTACATCCTTTTGACTTAGCTATTACTTATTGGTAATTCTTTTGATTGTTACTAATAATAGATACAACTTCATTGATAAAACCAGATTATAATAAATGTGTTAACATACATTTGTATCTTTATAAATCTATAAGCTAAATATATGATTTAAGTTATGTGAATTTATTTACATCATAATAATGACTGATGCAGAAGCCATCTGTTGCTTAGTGACTGGTCTCTAGGTGAAAATATTTACTTTGTAGTGAAAATAATATTTTTATTCATCGGCAAAACCCCTTAAATATCAGGTGCTTTCACCATTGTATGCAATTTAGACAAACATAAATGTTCTTAGGAGAATAGCATCTGTTTAAAAAGCAGGAAGCTATAAAACTCTTTGATTTTTTAATTTAATTTTTTATTTAAATGACATTTGCATGTGATTTATTTAAAAAGAGCCAAATAGAACACTGGAATGAAACAGCAGCTGAATGTAAGGAGGCAGCAGAGGTGGATAAAATATCCTGTGATTGTTTTGCATATTTCAGTACATTGAAGTTTAGCTGCTGAGCTATAAGAATCTAATTGGGATTGCTGAAGACTATGCCTATGGCTAGTAACAGAAAAGCATGGTCCAGGAAGATAGGGGGAAAAATGTCTTAGGTCTTGGATATGAGAAAATAGGGATAGATATAAAATAGGAATAGGGATATCAGAGAATAAAACTGATCACAAGGATCTAGATTTTCTGGCCCCACCCTCCATGGTGTTGGCAGTATTCTAATGCACCACAACTGAGTATGGACTCAATGATCTGGGCTCTTCCCTTTTAGGAATTATGCTGCTGCCTGTCCACATTAAACCCTCTTAATTTCAAGTCTTGCCTCTCTTCAAGCATCCCACAAATATCTAACATCTCAATGGCTTTGACCGTGGCTAAACCAATTGTTGTGACAAGGGACATGGAATATACTTCTAGATTATATCAGGTATGTAATACATTGCCCAAACAAAGATGCTTTAGAGTGCAACGGCACTAAGAATAATTCAACAAGAACAATGGATGTGAATTAGAACTGCCCAAGGTCAAGCAAACTGTATAGCCACCTGATGTATACCCACATCATGATTCTCTCTTGCAGGAAATCTGTGTGCAAGAGGAAACCTGTGTGAGGCAGAGAGACTCAAAAGGAGAAAGGGAGGGATCTCCAGATGAAAATTAGGAATTGGTGCCAAAAGAAGGGTACATGAGAGAACAGGAGTCAAATGAAGAAGGTGCAACTTACTGAGGCAAATCTGGGCATAGCTCATCATGAGTCAGTGATCAACGGTTAAGAGGCAGGATTAAAACACAACAGTTAAAAAACAAAAACAAAACACCATGTACAGTGGTGGAGATTGCTGGTGGTCACAATAGACATTGATTTGGAAAACAGGAAACTGGAAAACACGGATGGGACACAGACTTATCACGAGTGCCCTCTGAGTCTCAGATTTTTACTCTCATTGGGATAACCTTTGTCATTACCATACAAAGTGACATTGGAGATGTACATTGAGTAGAATGACAATTCCGGAAACAGCAAATCTTTACTCAACTCATCTTGTGATTTCAGGGATTGTTTTTTGTGCTTGAGAATTATCTTAATATTTTTACAGGCTTTTGTGTTTCAATGATAACAAAACTACCTAATTCTTATTAGGTTTCTAATAAATTTCCTCTAAACTCTAGAGGCTCATAAACAAAGGTGTCCCAAATCATAATCTTTGGGAAAACTTGCTAATTTTTATTTGGTATCCATAAATTTTAGTCATCTACCCTACTACATAATTATCAGTTTGATGTTCTTTCACTTGGCTTCTGCCACTGGGCAATTTAAACCATAAGATTAGGTTAAGTAGTCTCCATGAATCTAAATCAATGTGAAAGGGTTTCTGAAATGTGAATAAATGTTTTGATTCTCAAACCGGAAGTATATAATGAAGAACTTAGAAGGAATTCTGGACTCAAATACCTCACAGGTATTAATCCTCTGTCCTGCTCTTTTTTTTTTTTTTTAAGATTTTATTTATTCATCCAACAGAGAGAGAGACAGCCAACGAGAGAGGGAACACAAGCAGGGGGAGTGGGAGAGGAAGAAGCTGGCTCCCAGCAGAGGAGCCTGATGTGGGGCTCGATCCCAGGACCAGGATCATGCCCTGAGCTGAAGGCAGACGCTTAAGGACTGAGCCATCCAGGCACCCCCCTGCTATCTCTCTTATTTTTCTTCTTCCTTCCATAGCATCTCGCCTATTAAGATGGGAAGAAAAGTCAGCTCAGTCACCACTGTAAGCCTCCAGATTGCTAGAATTGCCTCACGGTCAGTCATTTTGTTTCAAGGCTTCCTACTCCACTGCCCAGGGACTGGGATTTGCACTTAGAGAGCTACAGAAGCCTTTACTGGGGGGTGTACCATAAGCCCCCTGTCCAAAGTACCAGTCTCTTTGCATGTTCATACGTGGAGGCACCTACTAAGGATCAAGCACACTGACTAGGTGGTCCTGCATTATTTCAACAATTGGGTAATTCTGCCAGGTATTCTCAAGAGAAAGGGTACAGGGATGACATATTTGTCCCATGCCCTCTTTGGATTAAATATTGGGCTGCTGGTCTCCAAGGGTGCAACCTACAATACCTCCGAGTATCTGAGAAGCATGAAAATCACTGGCAACAGCAGCAAAGTTTGCAACAGCAGCCAAGACAGGCAGGCCACCACACCATCTGAGCAACATGGGTAAGGTGACCAGACGGCGGTGTCTTTCACCTGGAGGAGCCCAAGCAATGCCTGCCTTTACAAGGTGAGGTGCCTGAAACACATGGACAAACTAGAGTTCTGCCTGAAATAATAATAAGCACTGCCGAAGAAGTGACAGCGCCTGGAATAGGCCTGTAGCAAACAAAATGTGACAGGAAGCACACAGGAACGCGCCACCCAAGTAAGTGGCTCTAGTGGCCTATCACTCCCATTGCACTGAGATGGGGCCCCAACCTGGGCTAAAATCAACTCCGGAGGGTGTAGCCAAGTAGCACTGTTCATTGTGAATATACCCACACCTAGGAAATTGGGGTAAAGAGAAAAGTTGTGACCACTGGTGGACGCAGAAACAAAGAAAGCTCAAGTCACTTTAGCAGTGATTTGGAACCAATTAATAAGCAAAAAGCAGTCTCCCCACAAAGCTATGCAAGAGTCAGCCACACTGCTCGCATTCCCAATTATTTTGTAAGATTTAAAGACTCTTCCGATGGTGAAACACAACACAATGACACTTAGAGGAAAAGCAGAACTCTTTGTTACCTTCAGCTCTGACCGTGAGAGGGTGTCCTGGTAGGCCACCCAGAAGCCTGCAGCCTGGAGAGAGTAATGGCAAGCTGGAGCGGCAGTGGGCAGCTTATTAAGGCAAGTTGAGTGGAGTCAGCTAGGTTTGTCAGGCTCCCTGAGGGCTGGCTGACTGAATGATTTCGGGCTCCTGGGCTTAGGGGCTGTCTCTACTGTCTGGTTCCTGACCTTAAGAGACCCGGGCCTGATAAGGGAAGCGGCAGGGGTATAGAGTCTTAATTAGCTGCTCAACAAGAGGAACTTAACAGCTTCTAAGCAAGTCCTCAAAACCGGGTCAAGACAGCATTAAAGCAAGCAAACAAACAAACCAAAATGGAACCAAAAAAACCCAAAAAACTTCTATTACAGGTTAAGCTTTATTGTAATAGAAGTTAAAGAGAAGTTACTGATAAACAACCCAGACTTAGCATAAACTAAAAATTAGTGGGCATCAATTACGGGATCATGAGTTACCAATGACAAAGCCCTAAAGCATATTCTTATATTAAGGAAAGAAGGAACACAGGAAGTAATGTATTTATAAAGTTGAAGTTTGAACAAAAAGGCTTTTGTAAGACTTTTTGACTTTGTCAGTTGTATTCCTTTTGTTACAGTTAAAAACATCCCGTTTTCAGTAAGACTACTTTGATTTCTCTAGTAAAAAGACATCGCTCCTCCTTTTTTATCCCATTGTACTGTATCTCTCTTCTTTAGCAATCAAGGTTTTCACTATTTTGTCTGTATCCTTAGTGCTTACAGTAGTTCTTAACATGTTTATTGAATTAAGGAATGACTGAACCTCTCCATGTCTTTTTTTTTAACTGACTATATCTCACTTTACTTTTAGAATACTTTAATATATATGGTATAGTCTATATGTATTTGTAAATTATCTCTAATTTACCCACTAGGAGAGATTAGTTAACATTTGAAATACTCTAATCAGAAATCAACACTCCAAAGAAAATTACTTTACATTTCCAACACAGTCACTGAAATTTATCACAGAGCATTTTGAACAGTTTGAACATAAATATATATATATATCTCCACCCCCACACATACACAAACTGGTGCAATGAGCATTACTCAAGATATATAGGTGGTTAGAATGACTGTATAGCAATTAGGACAGGCTAGTATAATTTCAGTATAGCTTTGTTATCTCCTGTTCTGTTGGTCCTGTTTTAAGGGAGAAATCTATTGCCTGTCTACCAGCCAAGAAACGTGGCTAGTCCTGCTGACACAGTATCTTTGCATCTGCCTGACAGTTAACCTTTCCTGCAGCTTGCTAGCTGCAGTGCCTAAGGGCAGAGTGAGACTTACCCTGAGCTGCAGAAAGATGTTTGGCTGTTTTTTAGTGTCTGATAGCTAATAAGTATTTGTGCTCTCAGCATAATTCTAAGGTTGGCCTTCACTGTAGAAAGTGATATGAAAAAGATGTACAGCTCCCCAGGGGGTTGCCCAATATTAATAAAAAAGAAAAAAAACTTTAATTGTTGAATAAGTAAATTGCCTTCAAACACTGAAAAGTCTTGCAGCAATTGTCATAGTAATGTTTACCTATATTATAAGTAAATCTAAATCAGAGAACAAATATTTATTCTGAAATTTGATGAGTTAGTAGAAGCATGTTACTGTATCTCTGTCAAAGTTGTTTTGTTTTGTAAAAGATGGGGAGGATGCAATGGGGGAGAACCTAAGGACTGCTTTTAAAAAGATCTAAGATACTCTTTGGCAGCAAAGTTAAAACAACATTAGGAAACTAAAATATGGCCTCGTAACGGTGCGGGGCTGGGGGGGGGGTGGGATTGCTGATTGGCTGAAATTTTATTAGTTTGGAAAAAAGTGTAAGAAATTATAATTGTAAGTGAGTATGACCATGGTTAATCCTATATTCTTTTCAAATATATACAGCAATTTTAAAAGCTGAAAAATGATTAATGTAACCATTTCAAAGAGTCTATGTGATCAGATGCTCAAGGGATGATGATTCTTTAATAGCCTGAGAGCTGATCCACAGCCCAGGGATCTGCCAGTGTTAATTCTAGTAGACAGACTTAGCACCTAAGAAAACTGCAAATTCTTAAGACCAAAAATTCAAAATAGAAAATAAAACAAAAAAGTGAGAAACCAGAGGCTTCCCAGACTAGAATTAAAGACTAAAAGAAATAACCTGAGCCAAAAGAAAGGAAAAAGGATTTGCCTTCTGTTTTTAGAATGCTTACTAAGGGGCCACAGTTATTCATGTTAAAAATAAGTAAAATATTAAGCAGTTTTTTTTTAATTGAAATATCCTAAACTGAGCCGCTGACTTCACTACAGAAGGATAAGTTTGCCTCCTCGCCATCCCCCTTGAGGTGGGTCCTGTAGCCCAGGCAAAGTGTTTACCACCACCTATTACCAGAGCTTCAGCAAAAGAACAAGAATAAAAAAAAATTTATAAACAACAAAGACATTTTGAAGAAATCAGCTAAAATTAAATAGGGGTTTTAGGAAGCATATAACCCCCTCTGAACACTAATAACATAAAGAAATATAACTTAGATAAGCTGTGAAAGCATCTCTCACCAAGGACATCTGTAGTATGGAATTGTACAGTATCTATAGTATAGGGAATACATAGATATTGATAGAAATATGGTAAGGAAACCTGGAAAACTTTGGGAAAAAAGTAACTCCAAAGAATAAAATTGACTGTCAATCAGATAAGGTACTATAAAACGTTAACAAGATGCCATTGTTAGACTAAATTCAAAGAACAGCAAGTATCCAAGATAGTTTGTTAGAACATAAAATTAAAGGGGCGCCTGGGTGGCACAGCGGTTAAGCGTCTGCCTTTGGCTCAGGGCGTGATTCCGGTGTTATGGGATCGAGCCCCACATCAGGCTCCTCCACTATGAGCCTGCTTCTTTCTCTCCCACTCCCTCTGCTTATGTTCCCTCTCTCGCTGGCTGTCTCTATCTCTGTCGAATAAATAAATAAAATCTTTAAAAAAAAAAAAAAAAAAAGAACATAAAATTAAGGACTCTGAGGATAGCTCTTGATATTCAGTTTCATGTGTGGCAACCCCTGAAGCTATTTACAAGTTTAAGTAGGAATGTAGTATTCTGTCAGGTCATGCTAGAAGGGAGGATGATAATACATTGTACGCAACTCTAAGATTTATTGGAATCTTAATAATCTGCAGAAAGTATTAAATGGCACTAATACAAATATAAACTTTTTCTAGAAATCCAAAATTATTTAAAGGAGCTGAAAGATTGAAATCAGAGTTTTTGATAATGAAACATTCTGGCAATAAGAACAAAGAGTAAATTAGAAATAAACTTGTGGTCTACTGGGTGATTAGAAGGATAGCATCTTGAATACATCACTGGAAGAGTTACTTGGGGGATGCAGAGACAAGAGTTTTCTGCAATAGAAAACTATATCTCAGAGGGCTACCGCTTCATTATCACAGATTACCTTGTCTCAGACCAACCATCCCAACAAGAACATCTTTAAAAAGTGAATAAAGTATAAAAATTTAAAAACTAGGGGTGGATCTGTTGGTTGAGCGTCCAACTCTTAATTTCGGCTCAGGTCATGATCTCAGGGTCATGAGACTGAGCCCTGTGTCAGGCTCCATGCCTGATTCTCTCTCGCCTTGTCCCTCTGCCCTCCCTGCACCCACCAACCTGCAAGCCCTCTTTCTAAAAAAAAAAAAAAAAAAAAAAAAAAAAAAAAAAAAGAAATAAAAAAATAATAATAAATGAAAAACATCAATTCAAGAGCAATGAAGCAAGGGCATGATTCTATAAAAATGGGTGATGCATGGTTGCAAGACTGACCAAATATTTAAAAATTAATCAATAAAGCTCATCATATAAACAAAAATAAAATCATATAATACTCATAGAAAAAGCATTTGATAAAATCCACTGCTCATTCATAATAAAAATACTATTTTAAAAACCCTGGGAATAAAAGAAAGCTTCTGCATCCTGATATAAATTATCTGTGAAGATCTTAGACCTTGCATCATACTTAATAGTAGGAGACCAAATGTTTTCCCTCTAAGATCAGAACAAGTCAAAGATGTCCATTCTTATCTACTGTTTTTCAACACTGTTTTAGTCATCAAAGCTACTGCTATGTGACGAGAGAAACAAACTACATAGAGAATGGAAAAGAATAAAGTGAAAGTATGTTTTTTGGTTTTCCTCAGATAACATGATAGTCTATGTAGATTATCCAAGGACTCCACAAAAACACTACAGGAACAAATACAAATTTAGAATAGTTGAGAGATACAAGCTCAATATACAAAGATGTGTCATATCTCTGTATATTAACAAAAACAACTGGAAGGTAAATTTAGAATATCATTCACAACAGCATCAAACCTATGAAACACTTAGGAATAAACTTAACAAAACACAAGACCTCCACATTGAAAATTAAAAAGAAACTGAAAGAAACTGAAAGAATACCGAAATGGAAGCTCCATCATATTCATGGATGAGAAAACTAAATTTTGGTAAGGCATTAATTTTCCTAAAAGTGAAATATAGAACTAAAGCGACCCCAATCAAATTTTCCTAATCCTAATCAGGCATTTTTGAAGAAATTGACACCTTATTCAACAATTTATATGAAATTGCAAAGGGGCTATAATAGAGAAACAAACTGAGGGCTTCAGAGGGGAGGGGGGTGGGGGAATGGGATAGACTGGTGATGGGTAGTAAGGAGGGCACGTATTGCATGGTGCACTGGGCGTTATATGCAACTAATGAATCATCGAACTTTTCATCAGAAACCAGGGATGTACTGTATGGTGACTAACATAATATAATAAAAAAACATTAAAATAAAAATAAATAAATAAATAATAAATAAATAAATAAAAATAAAAAAATAAAATAGACAAAATAATTTTGAAGAAGAAGATAAAAGTTAAGGACCTTATGTTAACTGACTTAAAGACTTACTATACTGCTACTGTAATCAAGATAATGAGGTATTGTCATAAAGAATTTATGACAATTTATGATTTGAAATTTGAAAACAAAACCAAACAAAACAGAATTAGGGAATTTGTCCATTTTATTGAGAGTTATTTTACTTAAAATAAAAATAACATAAAGCAATTGAAATTAAATGTGGACTTACACTGAATACGACTAAGTGACTTACCTTAGCCTATGGAATGTGAGTAGTCATGATTTATTACATCTGTCCAGAAATTTTAAATATTTTTAAATGAGTATAGTTTGACATTTTGCCTCTGTCCTTCACCATGTCCCAGATAAAGAGGACTTTGTTATCACATGGGTACAGGAATGAGAAGAATTTCATCAAATATACTTTTGCATTTCTAAAAGTTCCATTGTAGTTCTATCAAGTGCCCTGGTCACTTTTCATGCTGTGTTTTTTTATGCTTATTCATTTTTTCAAAAAATTCTACTTTTTTTCCCAAAAGAACCCCTGCAGTTTTTTTTTTCTTTTTCAAGTTTTTATTTAAATTCAGGTTAGTTAACATACAGTGTAGAATTTAGTGATTCATCACTTACATATAACACCCAGCACTCAACATAAGTGCCCTCCTTAAAACCCATCACCCATTTAACCCATCCTCCACACACCTCCCCTCCAGCAATCCTCAGTTTGTTCTCTATAGTTAAGAGTTGGTTTTTTGGTTTGCCTCTCTCTTTTTTCCCCCCATGTTCATCTGTTTTGTTTCTTAAATTCCACATGATTGAAATCATATGGTATTTGTCTTTCTCTTTGACTGATTTATTTCACTTAGCATACTACCACTCTCTAGCTCCACCCATGTCACCGCAAATGGGAAGATTTCATTCTTTTTCATAGGTAATATTCCTCTGTGTGTGTGTGTATCTTTTTTATCCATTCATCAATCGATGGACATTTGGGCTTTTTCCATAATTTGGTTATTGTTGACAATGCTGTTGACAATGCTACTGACAATCAGAATTTTTGCATTCTTTGGGTAAATAACTAGTAGTGCAATTGCTGAATCATAGGACAGTTCTATTTTTAACTTTTTGAGGAACCTCCATACTGTTTTCCAGAATGGCTGCACCAGTTTGCCTACAGTTTTAATTTTGTATTGCACATCAGTATTATTCCAAACTTTAAAATCCTTGGGATTCTATGTGTGTGTGTGTGTGTGTGTGTGTGTGTGTGTATAAAAGTTCTGCTGATATCTACTCATAGTGGCTTATTTGTTTTGATAATTTTAACTGTAAATTTATGTCTGATTTAATTTCATCTGTGGGGATTCTGAAGCGCTAATAAAAGAATGTTATTTCTTCTGTGAGGATCGTGTTTTCTTCTGCCTGGTGCCTAGATACATTTTAGCTCTCTTCCAGGGAAGTAAAGGTTATTTGTGAGTTTTACCTTGGGTCTAAGTCATACTTTTTCCAATTCCATTACTAAAATGATAAAAGTCAGAAGTATCTTATGAAGATACCCCCTTACCCACAGACAGCAGGAGGATGTTTGGAACTCAACAAAGCAAAGTTTGGAAAAAGTTGAATGGATGATCTTAAGCATATATTTAAGCTCTAATATCCCATGATTCTTTTTATTACTGAACAAATTTTCAAGGTAAATTCTAAGAATTTCAATTTTCTCTTCTAGTATATATAGCAAGCAGAGAGTTAAAGAAATATCTTTAACCAGTTTTTAAAGCATAGTTTAGAAGGAATGAATTTTATAAGTTTTATTAGTGTCTATTTCAAATAGTTAAGTTACTATAATGTGCTATACTACAATGATTCAAGCAATAAACAAGGAAGTAAAATAGTTTAGTATGTGTATTTGAATAGTGAATGTAATTTTTTTCTGAGGACGTCCATTATTTAACAGTCCATGCCATTCATTCATGTGAAGTGACGTGGCTAATTCTGGATGAACTTTTCACTCATGAAAAAATCTGTTACTACAAATTTGACATTAGATTGTTCACATTTCATTGACTTTTGTACACAAAGGAAGCGATATCCATTACAAACAAAAATATTCAAATAGTATGCTTCACATACAGCAGCAACTAAAAATATCTGGCTATGCCTGGGGTGGTATGTTCACATTTATTTCTATTGTTTATGCTATTGTAAGAGAACATTCAGCAAGCTGAATAATGTCAAAATATATGAAAAGTATCATACAATCAAAGTGTAGGAAATGCATAAAAATCAGAAGTCTGTATTTAAAAGATTACATAGTAATAGCCTGAACAGAACATTTAGGACAAAATGCTGAAAGGTGTCCCCTGTAAGATTTATACAAAATTATTTTATAAATTAATATTGAACAGGTACGTTAAATGTAGACTCCCAAATACTTTATTTTAATTTTTAAAACATAAAATAGGACTTCCGAAACTTCCAATATGTATCTGCTAAAAAATTCAATTTGTGCATGATTCAGTTGACGGGGTGGCTTTACATGAATATTTCAGTAAACCTGAAATTTAGATTTGAGTATACCATGATGTTTTAAAGTAGGATACTTAAGTGAGATGAACCCAGGTTTTAAGTCTAGAAATGTCACCTATTACATACATTATTTAGTCAACTTATTTTCCAACAATTATGTTTACTGTATTAATCTACCATGATGTTAAATATGATATTTTCTCAGTTGGGTTATCAAGAGCTGTTTTTAAAGAACATTAAGAGTAATAATTATTATGTATTAATGGACATTATGTATATTGTTACATTTAACATTTATAATATTTGTCTAATTCCTATAACTTGCATTTATAACTCCAAAATTATTAATTTTTCATTCACTTCTTTGTATGTGCAAGACACTTTCTTCTAATTCAAATCTGTTAAGTGGATACATATAAATGAAAAATACAAAGCAAAGAAAAATTGGATTTCCCTAGAAATAGAGGATATGTTGTTTGTCACAATTTGGTCACTTGGTTCCTCAGTTTTTAGATTTTTCTGTTTTAGGCATTCTGTATTTATGTCACAATTAAAGGAGTATCCTTAAGGATAAAAACCTCACAGGACATACAAAATTTATATGACACATTAAAGGGAATCTGTAAGCACAAAACTAACTCTATTTCATTCTTGCTTTTGTTACAATGATACATACAGTAATTCACAATATTTATCTGTGTACTCAACAATTATATTTTGAGTTTTACACATTTGCCAACTTCTTATTTTTTTATAAGAAGTACATGAACCTTGGAAGTGGATTAAATGAAATAACTAGAAAACTTAATCTAAAATTATTCTAATCATTTTCTTTCATGTAAGTAAATAAGATTTGGAATTTAATCTTATCCCTAGAACTATGTTTTTTGTTGTTCAAAACTAACACTGTATTTACGGGACGCCTGGGTGGCTCAGCCTTTAAGCGTCTGCCTTCAGCTCAGGTCATGATCCCAGGGTCCCACCTTGGGCTCCCTGCTAGGTGGGAAGCCTCCTTTTCCCTCTCACACTCCCCTTCCTTGTGCTCTCTCTCTTGCTGTCTCTCTCTCTATAAATGAATAAAATCTTAAAAAAAAAAAAAAAACTAACACTATATTTAAATTATACTTAAATATGATATGTAGCATTACACTTAACATTATAATTATGCAAGTAATTATACTTACTCTTGCCTTTTTTCTTTAGTGACCATAATTGGTGAACTCAATTATAACCAAGTTTTATTAGATCTAGTAACTAATAAGATGATTACATGACTTTAATGTAAGTAGAATTCCTTTTCCATTTTTCAAATCTTTACACAAATGTTTGTGTATATGTGTAATAGTATATATGTATATATATAAATTAATTGGACCTGACAGATATCTATTGAATACTCCACCCAACAACAGAACACATATTCTTCTAGTGCGTAAATGGAACTTTTCCCATGACAGATCATACGTTAACCCATAAAAGAAGTCCCAATATATTTAAAAGAACTGAAATCATAAAAGTATCCCCCAATCAAAATGGAATAAAATTAGCAATATTTTCCATAACAGCCAAAAAGTGAAAACAACACAAACATCCATTATTGATGAATGGATAAACACAATGTGGAATGTCCATACAATGCAATATTATCCAGTAATAAAAAGAAATGATGTATTGATACATGTTACACTATAAATGAACTGTGACAACATTAAGCTAAGGGAAAGAATTCAGTACAAAAGGCTTCATATTATATGATTATATTTATATGAAATGTTAGAATAGGCAAAGCCACAGAGATAGAGGATGGGATAGAGAATTGCAGAGGCAGGGGGGAGGAGGAAATGGGGAATGGAGGCTAATGGATACTGAAAGCTGTTTTTGTTGTTGCTGGGGTTTTTTTTTTTTTTGACTAATAACATGCTCTGGAAGTATAAAATGATGATATTTGCAAAAATCTGTGAATATACTAAAACCACTGAATTATACAGTATAAAAGGATGAACGTTATGGAATATGAATTATATAGGATGAGGAGAGGAGGAGGAGGAAGGGGAGGAGGAAGAGAACGTAGAGAGCTTGTTAAATATATGGATGTCCAAGCCCAATCCTAATACTTCTGAATCAGAATTCCTAAACGTGGGTCCTGAACATCTGTGAGCTTTAAGGAAATACAATGATAACAATAGGAATATATAGTATTTTCCTTTTGCAGACAGATAATACAAAAACTAAAACTAAACACTCTTTGTCTTTGTTAATATCAAATAAATCATATTTTTTGTCCTCTTTCTGATACCTCATTTTTCCAAGTGGTATTTTTCTCAGGTAAAGTCCTAGCTTCTTTAAACAATGGACTTACACATGACAGGTGTTGGAAAATCATGAGGCATTTCACTGCTAAGGCAATACAATTTGTAACCTCCTTATGAACTCAGTCTTCAAAGTGTCTAGGAAGGCCTTGAACTTGCCATCTTTCCATTCACTCATTTTCAACTATGTGACTGCTTTTCTTTGACTTAGAAATTCACTGGTTTTTTTTTAACATACTTGACAGTCTTCTATAAGTAGTCACCTCATCTCCACTCCTTATTTTGCCTTGAAAATCCCTAGATAAATCCTGATCCATTTTAAATAAGCAGTAGTCTTCCTAGATTAAATAAAGCTGTTTTAGAATTTGCAGTTTCCATTTTCCCAATTCAACTCATAATTATATATTTATATGTGATACCTACTCAATATCTTTCCCAACCATTTGGGTTGAGCATCTCCTAGGGACCTTTCCTGCTCAAATCAATTTCCTTTTATAATAGACAATTCTCTATCCCAAAACACTGCTATATAACTACTGCCACCTCACAACCAAATCAGGAGATTAGAATAACCAGGAGAGTAATTAGTCTCATGGTCAGAAGATATCCCCAAGTGTGCCCTGATGATTTATTTTAGTGGCATTAATTCTTTGCTCTCCAAAATCCCAAAGTTGCCTGACTAGCGTATTTATTACTTTCTAAGATTCCTTGTGCAACAGAATCACCTAGGAAGCTTTAACAAATATTTCTATCTAAGTTCCCATAGCCAACGCTAGCAAAAACCTAGTTGAAATTTACACAGCACTTCACCAAATATTAGGAAATGAACATTCTTTACAAGTGCACAAAGAACATTCACCTAGATATATTAGCTCCATGGACTAGAGTCATTTACCCACTTGATTCTTTAGCTCTGTATGGATTCTGAAGCAAACTATCTCTCAGATACTTTGTCTTTCTGCCTAACCAGAATCACATACTCTCAATTGTTATAAAGTGTGTAGTTGCCCTAAGAGGTCAGGTACTATTAATTATATATTTATTATATATATAATGCCTAGAAATATAAAGAAAATGCTATTAATCGTAAAAGAATGATTAATTCTAAATGAGGGAGCAATGAGAAGCAGAATACTAGTAGTTTTCAGATGATAATTTTCACAGGCAGAAAAGGGAGGGAAAAACAATTTGAGAAATGGAAATAAATAACTGACATATGAGGAGGTGCATATTTTTGAAAAACTGAAAATTCTGCAGTGATAAGTACATGGGATGCATTCAAAGAATTATAGGAGATAAGACAAGACAATGTTGCGCTAGCTTGTAAAAATCACTGAAAGCTAGACGAAGCTAAATACTGTGAGTTCACTCTTTTAAAGCAAGCATGTCACATTATTAAACATATCTCAGACTTTCAGAATGTGTGTTAGATTATCTAAAAAGAGTTTAGATATTATTGGCAAGCAAATTCTTATGAGAATCTTAACAGAAAAAGGAGATATGGATATGAATAAATTAGAGAGTAAGCACGCTTGATCTTGAAACTATATATGCAGAACCTTCTTTGTTAATCTATAATATGACTAGTCTAATATGCTTGGTTGTCAGGAGCTACACCAATGAAAACAGCAAAATACTGAATTGTGCTTAAACTAGGTAAGACACAAGTCAAAGTCCTTAAGATATTAATTTACTCCTCACAACAATACTACATGATGCATATTATTATCCCCATATCACAGATGAAGAATATCAGGCTCAGAAAGCTAAGTAAATGGTTCACAAGTTAATTCATGGTAAGTAAGTGATGGAGTAAGGTATTTGCTTTTGACAAATTGCCAATTATTACCAGGTATTAATAATTAATGGTAAATAGCTAAGGAAATAGTAAAATGAAGAGAATTAAAGATCATAAATTACCTCAATACCCAATAAGGTAACAAATACTGGTGTCCCCAAAATGGTATCAATTTATATTTACACATTTTATGAGATGTTGGTGAAATGGAGGAAAATAACATAAAAGTCATTTGAAAGAGGCCAACTAACTAAATTCATTCAAGGGCCATATCCACCCTCAGATTGCCAGTTCCCAAAAATTGTTAATGATTTTGCCGTACAGTCACCTAAATGAATAGATATTTATGAGACAAGAAGTTTCAATCAAATATAAGATTTCATATTTTAATATGGAACAGGCATCTAGGAAACACTGGGTGTGATGAGCATGACTTTTAATCAGAATAAGTGGTATATTCACGGCTCCCCACTAAGCCAAATGAGCCTGGAGTTGAAGCTGTTTGACATAATGTTTCTTCTCCGTTCTTCTCTCAGGCCTTCAGATTTCCATATCTATCATTATATATCTATCAAACATTACAGTGATAATCTGAAATTCCTTTCAATTAAACTATTTTGTCTTTCCCTTCTTCTTTCTTTCTTTAGTGGTTTTCAAAATTGGCTGTGCAAAAAACTCACTCAGGGAGCTTTTTAAGATTTAATGCCCTTGAACTACACTATCAATTGACTTAATTGAAATTTATAGAATACTTCACCAAGTATTAGCAAAATAAACTTTATTTTCTAGAGTACACAGAACACTCACTTAGACTATATTCTTGTTGTAAATCAGGTTTCAATATATTTTTTAATTTAAAAAATAAAGTATATTCTTTGACCTCAACATAATTAAACTACAATTAAACAACAGCAATATATCTAGGAATCACTTTCTTTTGGAAATTAAGATTACACTTCTAAAAAATAAAAGAGAAATTAAAAGCATTTTCATTTAAATTATAATGAAAAATTAATATCTCAAAAAATGTAATACATAAATTAATGGGTTGACGGAGGTAATATTACAGCTTTGGATATTTATATTTAAAAAAAACAAAGACAATATTCTATATCCTACAGACGATTTAAAGATGTTTTGAGAATTCTATAAAACACATCATAGCAATAAACTGGACAACTTAATGAAATGGACAAATTGCTTGAAAGTCACAAACTTCAAAGCTCACAAAAAAAGAAACTGATAACATATATAATTTTATAACCATGCAATAAATTCAATTTATAGACAAACAACTTGCAAAATATTTGCAAAGACAGTCCTGGATATTCTGTGGCTCTCAGAACAAGTTGATACCAGCAATCAATACAGAATATTTCATTTCAAGTGCAAATAGTCAGTGGAAATTTTGTCTACAAGGACTGAAGTAAAAATGACACTAGATTTCTAGACTCTTCTATAGTGATGCAAAGCACTGGAAGAACCATCACATATATGACAAACATATATGTACATAGGATAATTGGTGGTATGGCTATCAAACTGAGGTCAAAATAATTCATCATTAATAACTGGGAAATGATTTAAACTATTGTATAATATTTGAGTTAAGTCTTAGACTTAAAACAATGTGGAAAACTCTTGTGTCTATAATTTTATGTGTTAGTGTATAAAAAAAGTAGCTGACAATATCCACTTTCACCAGAGTATGAAGTAGAAAAGACTGCCCTTTTTTAAGAAATTATAAAGATAACATGATGAAAAACAAAGAAACAAGATTTAGAAATTATAACAAAATGGATGGGTAAAATTATGGGATCAATTAAATAAGCTACTTCAAATGAAGCATTACTTATTATTTTCACAATGTAAGTATATTACAATGTTTATGAAAGACACATATTCCTTAATATCTTCTAAAATGTACTTTTCAGTGATTATGATTTCTAGAAATAAGTTGGCATTGACAAGTGAAAACTCTAATTGTGTTATATAGAAGTTTCCCAGTTGAGTGGAAGCAAGGATATGAGCCTAGAAGCCCATGAATATGTTTTGTGCCCATATGCTCTATACTCTGTGCTAAGTTGTGTATCAAGATTGAGTTGCATTAAGGCTGTGATATTTGTGGAAACCAGTGTGTGTATATAAGCTAGAAGTACTGAGCTATTTTTGATTATAAGAGAAATATATTTATTGGAAGAATTAATTGTAAGACAAAATTTTAGCACATATTAGTACATACTAAGTCAGTTATGAGTCCCTCAAAATATTAGTAGTATTACAATGGAAACACTAAAATTCACTAAAATAGAGTAAATGGCCATCAGAGAGACACAAAGATGGATTAGTTACCTCTATTTTGACAAGAATAAGGTAGAAATCTGGAAAAGTTTGTCCAGTTGTCAAAAGGTGAAATATATAAGGGAACATCGTAGGTGGTAATGAGTAGGGATTACACTGTTCAAGGATTTCTTGGTAACAGCTGCATCTCAGGGCATCTTAGGCATTTTACTATTTAGGGTGATATGTATACAGTCCATGAGGGCAAACTGTGTCCATATTGCCATACCTATGGATTTTGCTCCCTGGAAGGTAACTCTAATCCTGGGATATGGTAGAAGTCATTTCTGCTGTGGTGACATTGATGATTTGGCTTAAATGTCAGAAATTATGTGAGTCTGCTGTTTTGTGTTTCCTGGCCCTTTGACTTTTAGGGTATAGAGCCTGTCCAATAGTGTTAGGAGATTTGTAGGAAACCTGATTTCCAAAATTTTAGTTGATTCATCTCATGACCATAGAGAAGCAAAATGCAAGATGCTGATGAAGGCTTAGCATAACTTCACTGTGTGACCCAAACTTCTCTATGACACCTAGACTGACCCCAGTTACTCTTTAGATGTCTCACTATCATAATCAATTTATCTGTTAATATTTTAAAATTGTGTTATATTTTCATGTTTTAAAAACATCACTTTTCCATCTATTTATTTTATTTGGTAAGTAAAAATGCAAGTTTTAAAATAAGATTTAGTAACATTTTCTGGATATGACTTTAGCCTGTAAAGAGAAATAAAGTACATTGGAATGGTGTACTTAAGCTAATTTTAAAGATTATTTTTGTCATGTTTAACCTGACAGTGAGAAGTCAGCTAAGTTGTCTTGACCTTTCAAATATTAATTGGAAATTCTATCAAAGTTTCTCTATAAAGGTTGGCTCAGAGCATGTTTTAATCTTTAGCTTTAACGAACATTAAGGAATTTATGAATATGACTTTTCATGACGTTGAGCAAGTCTATAATTTAAAAACATCATGAAATATATACCACATGAAATACTAAGCAACTATGCTGGATGAAAATGACCTAACACAAATTTTAGAGTTTACTTATTATTTTTGTTATTCAGAAGGAAAAACATGCATTCCTTATTGGTGGAAAATAAGTCTTACATTCGTTGAATAATAATCAATATTAAATTCCTAAGTGGATTTTAATTTTATACTATTAGATGTTATACAAGGAAACAAACAAACATCATGTTGTTTAAGGAAACAAGAACTGGAGGGAAATCACTGGACTGAAGGATGGTTAACAACAGAGTCTCTGGAGTCACACAGCCAAAGATGGAATCCCTGTAGCACTACCATGTTGGGTTTTCAAGTCTGCAAATGAGTAATTATTTCATAAGGCTTTTGTAAGGATTAAAGGAATTTAAAAACATAGAGTGATAACAGTGCCTAACATATAGGAAAAGGGTAGTCTGCAAAATTGTTATAAGAAACATTCCCCCCACCACCACCACTTAAACACCTTTCCCTATTATGATCCTTGAAAGATAACAGCTTAGTTCAAATTGATATTATATATGAAAAACTAATGAGGCTACTTGTCTGTCTCTGGAAGCAAATTAAATCTGAAGTGAATAGTCCATTTTAAATAAATCTTAATGATGTATTTCAGAGAAGAAAAGATCTGCTCTGTTAATATCTCCAAGAAATTTGACTGAATAGCTATTTTGTGACTAAGCCTGTGTAGGAATGTTAATTTTAATTTTTATAACTGTAGAAAATTATGAGGCTATTAAAGCTTTATAAAATATTCATTATAAGACTTCTACTTCGGCTGTTGAGGATTTCTTAGGTTTTCATCAAACTATTTCCCACTAAGCTATAGAAGTGCCTGCATAAGTTTTAGATACATATGCATGTGAATGACAGAAATATAGCATGACTGTCAACTGTTAACATATTATGGTAATTTTAACCCATTTAAAAATATTTACTTCTATTTACTAAACATTTTAAATCATGTTTTGTTATTTTATTTGGGGTCACTGTAACTATTGTCTCCACTTAATCTTCTCATAAAAGTTTCCAACAGCAATATAGCAAGTATGATTTGCCAGTCACTCACGGAATCTGATATTCATTAATGATATTTAGTACTCTGCCTACACTAAACCTGAAGATTCTCTATTCGTGAGCATAAACGAAATCCAAATATCATTTAATAAAAGAATCTTTAAGGGGTTGTGGTTTGCATGAGTACACTTCCTTTTACTAAGGAGCACATAATCAAAGTTAAAAGAAGAAAGAGATTCTACTTCTGTTCAAGTCAACATTTTGGTGTACAGTCCTCAACATTTTAGCAAATCTTCAACTTTATAAAGTCTAGCTCTGTCAAGAAATCTAGGTCGAGACACTATCTTTAGTTTAGTGGCAGAAGAGTTATTCCTTGACTGTCAGCAGTGACTTTGATATTTGTTGTCCCTTTATAATATAGGAAATATATGTAAGTTCTCTAGCCTAGAATCTATCACAATTTATTCTCATATATTTCCACTCCAGAACTAGAGAAATAACCACAGAATAAGTCTGGGGACCTACTGCACCAACTGTGAGAAGAACCTGAGCCAAAAGTCCCCTGATCACTTGACCTCCGTAAGTCCCTATTCTCACTGGTGGGACCACAATGGCATTTTGGGTCTCCTGAAATTGCGTCAGTTCAGAGCCTGTGTACAAAAATCCCCTAAAGTCTGATGATTTCCCTTTTCCCAATGCACAGCCTGGTAAATACCTGTAGAATTTTAAAAAATACTATCCCTTGATATAGAATTATAGATTAGTGTTATCTCCCAACCAATATTGTAAGGATTTCACTCCTCTTTTTATTTGCATGTTCCTAATGAGAAAGCTGCTGTAATTCTTATGTTTGTTCCTCTATAGGTAAGGCATTTTTTTATTTTTGTCTTCCCTCAAGATTTTCTTTTTATCCTTGTTTTTCTACATTTTGAAGATGACATACCTGAGTGTAAATTTATGTATCCTTCTTGGTGTTCTCTGAGCTTCCTAGGTACGTAGTTTGGTGTCTGGTATTAATTTTGCAAAGTTCTCTGATACTACTTCTTTGAATATTTCTTCTTCCTTCCTTTTTCTTTTTTTGTATTCTAATTATGCATATATTACATCCTTTGATACTGCCCCACAGCTCTTTATCTTCTGTTCTATTTTTCATTATTTATTCTCTTTCTTTTGTAGTTTGTGACTTTGTATTGACCTGTATTCAACTTCACGGATATTCTTCTTGACCATATTGAATCCGCTACTGAGTCCATCGAAGTTATTCTCCATTTCTGTTAGTTTAAAAATGTTTTCTAAAATTTTCTCTTGTTTATTTCTTAGAGTTTCTAATTCTCTGCTTACGTTATCAATCAGTTCTTGAGTGTTGTCTATGTTTTCCATTTTTATTTCCTCTTGCCTCACACTCTCTCCCTTTCCTGTCTACAGCTTTCCCAGTCCATTTCCTTAAATCCACATTCCCTATTGATGAGGTTTTTCTCCCCTTGTAGGTTAGCGAGAAAGCCTAGAGGGGGCTTAAATGGGAAGGAATTCCTATATCTCTGCTGATATAAGTTTTCAGAACTGTGCTCTGACAAAATCCTTTCTTCCTGTAGAGCAGACTTGCTATAGAGAAATTTCTAGGTATGTTTTACAATGGCTACTCTTCCTCTCGCACGCCAGGGCTCGAAGGGGATCTTTCCAGGTTCCTCACTATAAGAACCTGGTGGGTCCTTAGAAGGAAAGCCGATGAACATATGTGGTGGCTCCCAGAGTTTCTCACTGTACTCTAATCCACACTCAGCCTCCAGTAATTCACTCATGTAAGCAGTTACCGTATCTCTCTGGATGTACTTTTCTCCGGTATTTTAGGATGGGGTTTTACTCCACAATCTAAATTTGCTGATGAGCCCAAGAAAGTTGCTATTTCTTAGTTTGTCCAGCCTTTCTTGTTGTAACAACAAAGTAACAATTTCTAAGCTCTTTACCTATCCAACCTGATACCAGAAGTACTTCCTCAATCTCTAAACTGTGGATTAATACACGGTTAATTCCTTTCCTTCTTTTCATCATTACCTACACACTTCCTGGGTTATTCCACCTATGCCATCATTATAAATGCTATCCAGACTCTATAAATTCCTAAATACATAACTTCATCATAATATATCTCATGTGATGGTAACTCATAGATCCAACTGCAAAATTAATTTTTATATAGGTGTATCACATAGCTACCTCAAATTCAACATGTGTAGAACAGAGTATTTGAGTTACAACCTACCAGATCTATTTTCCCCCGATCTTCTCCATTTCAATAAGTGGTATACCCATCCATAAAGTACAATATACAAAATACCTACATAACATCCTCCATTCCTTCTTTCTTTATCTCTGACCCCTATATTATTTCTCACAGTTTGGGTTTTCTAGAACAGACTCTGATACAGGATTTGAATTCAGGATGTTTACTAGGAAATGCCATTGAGATCAAGAATTGTGGAAGGATGGGGATAGCAGGACTGAGCAAACAGAAAAGTTCAGCTATAACGCACGCTTGACATTCTCAACCAAACTGGGGATCCAAACCTTTATATCTCTGACTTAATCAATCATCAGATGTGAGCCATCTCCTAAAGAGTATGACATTAAAGGAGGGAGATCTTTGCAGCTGAGACAACCCATGAGGATAAAGCTGAAGGCAGTCTACAAACAGCACCGCGGCAGCAGGTGCAACAGTCTTTCTCTTTCTTTCTTCCTTTCTTTCTCTTTCTTTTCTCGCTTCTTTCTTTTTTAGTTTTTATTTAAATTCTAGTTAGTTAACATACAGTGTAATATTAGTTTCAGATGTACAATATACTGATTCAACATTTCCATACAATACCCAGTGCCCATCACAACAGCGTACTTCTTAATTCCCATCACCCATCTAACCCATTTCCCCACCCGCCTCCCCTCTGGTAACCATTAGTTTGTTCTCTATATTTAAGAGTCTGTTTCTAGGCTTACCTCTCTCACTCTGTTTCCCTTTGCTCATTTGTTTTGTTTCTTAAATTCCACATATGGGTGAAATCATGTTGTTTTCTCTGACTGACTTATTCCGCTTAGCATAATACTCTCTAGCTCCATCCATGTCATTGCAAATGGCAAGATTTCATTCTTTTTTATGGCTGAATAATATTCTATACATTTATATATATATATATATATGTATTATGTATTATATATGTATTATGTATTATATATATTATATATATGTATTTATTATGTATTAATTATGTATTATATATAATTATGTATTATATATAATTCCATTATGTATTATATATGTAATTCCATTATATATGTATTATATATACATATAATATATATAATTATATATAATTCACTGATGAATGGATAAAGAAGAACTGGTATATATATACACTTGGGCTCGTTCCATAATTGGCTTGTAGATAATACTGCTATAAACATCAGAATGCATGTATCCATTTCATTAGTACAAGTTAATAAATAAATATATGAACGAATAAATTTAAGATCAAGAGGGGAAATAACCTTGCTTGAACCCTTTACTTTATAGGGTAAGAAACTGAGGCTTAAAGTAGTTAATGGATTTTAGCAGAGTCAAAGAAATTCGTTTTAGAGCCAAAATACAAAGACTAAACTAAAACTCCTATGACTAAACTTTTATCTCTGCATTCCTCTAATATTTTTCCATCTTCACATCATTGTAACTCTGACAAATTGTACTCAAGCATCACTTTTTTAATAATAGTTTCAGACTAAATATACTTTTCTTGTCATTCTTAGTCATACTTCCAAAATCTGTCATTTTAGTCTTTTTTACATATATGTTAGCAATATTTTAGATTTTCCTGTACAACTACATAGTAATGCGCTCATATTTTTAAAAGTATTCTTTGTGTTATTTTATTAAATAAATTAAATGCATTGTCTATTTAGGTGTTGAATACCTATACCACTGACACAAAACTTGTCTCATGTTTTCATTGTCCTTTGTTTTCCTCAAAATTGTCATTAATAGGGGAGCACTCATCTAATATGTAAGAAGAAACCTAGCTAATGCTCCGCACTACAGAAACCGAGATTATGTGTCCATACATTCCAGGAAATGATTTCAATGTACTGCCATACTGGATGATTCCGTACTCCTTACACACAAAGGAGAATCCTGATTATAAAGCCACAACACATCAACTAAAGGAATCATATCCCTATTCCACAGAAATTTTTTGCATTATGTAAGGGAAATTTTTCAGATGACAGATTAAAAAAAACTCTTCCTGGTGTTTGGAATCTCGCAGGAAAAAAAAAAAAAACACTCAACATATTCCGACCTTCCTAATTAATAACGAATTTATTCTCTTAATAACAAACTTGCTAATTATTTGCTTTTTAGTTTTCCTGCTTCTTTAGCTAGTCATGATTTATTGTATGCCTAAAGGAAGGCATTGTCTTAAATTCTTTTCTCTGAAACGTCTTTAAGTGTAAATAGCAGAGTTGGTTTTATTATCATAACCTATAAATCACAAAATGGAGCCTCAGAGTGGTTGACTAACTTGTTTAAAGCCACAGAGATAGTAAATGTCATAATCAGATTTGAAGTACAGGCCAATTTTATTCAAGATTCATTCACAAAAATATTACAATAAACTGCAATTTTGCCAGAGAATTATGAAAAATCCTTGTATATCTACATTTTTCTAACAACATGCACTGTAGGAAGAAGTTCACTATGTTTTTATCATGTTTGAATGACTGTGTCAGCCTGCATTTGCCATGAGGTATTCTCTTTCCATGAATTTCACAACCTCAAGTAATATCTCAGAAAAAAAAATTCTGGCTAAGTAGTCTGCTGATTCAAATATATAACACAGAGTATAAAACTTTACATTGCCTTATATAGGGTGCGGTTTTACTTTTTCATTGTTAGTAGATGCTTTTCATTCTTTCACCATCTGAATATCCTTTATGTGTTTCACAATGTTTTCCACCTTGTGAATTTCACCTCAAGAAAGAACCTATGCATTTGCCTTCCCAGAATACCATGCACTTATGAACGGGCATGTAATCTGTGGTCAGCCTGCACTAGGATCAGTTTCAAAGGGAGTGACATAAAGAAGGGGGTATCATTCATGGCATCAACTGAGGGGGTGTGGGGTCAGAGAGACATCAGTTTGCAGAAGGGGAGATGCCCTATACCCAGACATGATAAAGCTGGTTCTGCATGATCTTAACAGAAGGCAGCCCGAAGCACGAATTAGTTTCCGGCTATGTATTCTACAAACCTGATCCCCTGTACTTCTAAAGTTTCTCCACCCAACATAATATCCTTTAGTACATTTCTTTTTTTCTGTGTAAGTAGGCTAGAAGAGTTGCTTTTAAGTATGAACTTTGACTCTTAATACTTGGTAAAAATTTTTACAGTCTTTGTTTTTAATACATACTAAGTAAAAAATATGGCTACAGTTGAAGGGAGTTATCATTTGAGGGAAAATAAAATTTGTTACAGTATATATTAAATACAAAAATTCCCTATACTGTTTTTCTGTTAATAAAATCTCTAAAAGTGTATCAATTTGACAAATGCTAATTCTATTATTAATGTAATTATACAAAATTTAAAATTAATAGTACATGAAAGTAAAAAGTTACATGTATAATTTTCTGTATACTAAAATGAAAAAATAGTGGCAAATCCACCAGGTGACACAGTCAAGTAAAATGTTTGATTCAAAATATATGAAACTCAGGGCACCTGGGTGGCTCAGTCAGTTAAGTGTCTGCCTTAAGCTCAGGTCATGATCCCAGGATTTTGGGATCCAGCCCCACATCTGGCTCCCTGCTGAGCAGGGAGCCTGTTTCTCCCTCTCCCTCTGAATGCTGCTCCCTCTGCTTGTGTGTTCGCGTGCTCTCTCTCTCTCAAATAAATAAATAAAATCTTTAAAAAAAAAAAAGAATTACATGAAATTCATATCTTTTTTCAAACTGTTGGAAAAAAACCCTATTTTCTTATTTAAATTCTTTTTTGTAAATAAATTCTTAATCTTTCATAATCAACAGAAAAGAGATTGACCTCGGTTTTATGTCCAGAGTCTCTGTTTCCATTTGGTATTCAATTAATAATGGAACAAAACTGACCAGTCAGCCTCCCTCAAATTATATGCAGATTTCATCCTTCTGTTATTTTCTACAAAAAGAAAAAGTAGTGCTTTAATTATTCTGTGCACATCTTCAGTACGCAAAATTTAATGAAATTCGTAGAATTTGAACTCTAGTTTGAACTCTTTGGAATCATTTAATACAGTTGTTGAAATCTTTTTAAGTTAGAACTAATTTGCAGAACTTTCCTTTTCACTTTCAATTTTAATGACAAATCATCAAAATGCTTTGCCTCTTCTCTTACCTTAAAAGATACAGAAGTAAACACAGGAAATTACAGGACAATTTCGCTAGTAACATTTCTCCAAATATTAGCCTAAATTTTAAACTAACATTAAATCTGACTAGAAAACAGATTAAATAAATACCCTCAGAAAAATTAATATAAACTTATTTTTTGTAAATATATGAATGAGAGATACATGTATATTTGATATATGTATATTTGTCTGACTTTAGTAAAATCAAATCACATTTAAAATATATTTTCTATTTAAAATAATGATTACATGGTTATATTTTGAAAAAATATACAAAATTTTTTCCTGAAGGTCCAATATGTAGTTTTATATAGTTTTCCCACCCCAATTTATACTGTGAGTATAAATGTGAGTAAAATCTATCATTAGGCTATTTTAAAATGATGACTAGATACCATATTTTTAAAACAAATATAAAGAAGTATCTACTATGATTGCATCAACATATTCTTTAAAGCTTAACTGTTTAAGTAATATTTGAATAGATTTATGCTCAGAATTGTGTGTAAAAGCAAATATTTTCCAAATCATCTGAAATTCAGGGTCATTTTTTGGTTTTGTTTTGGTTTTTTTTGGAAAGATTTTATTTATTTATTTATTTGGAGAGAAAAAGTACCAGCATAAGGGGCAGAGGGAGAGGGAGAAGCAGACTCTCCCCTGAGCAGGAAGCCCCATGCAGGGCTCTATCCCAGGACCCCAGGATCGTGACCTAAGCTGAAGTCAGACTCCTAACTGACTGAGCCACCCAGCCCCCCCCCCCCACA
>NW_024423344.1:53463562-53578629 GCF_017311325.1 Ursus maritimus
GTCACTGTTGATACCAATTTTAAAGCTGGAAAAACATATAGTGCCAGTATGAAATACCATTTTCAGGCAGGAGTGGGAGGTAAGAGAAATGTATTTTACATATCTATGTAATATTCTATTAGGTAATCTCCATCCAAAGTTTCTTTTTTCTTTCATAATCACCAACAACAATTGAGTTCTCATTGTTACCTAAACCCCCACTGCACTCTTCTTGTTCCTCTACCTGTTTTTATATGTATAATTTAATGTCATTTTAAATAAAATCTGACCTAAAACTTACCCTAATATCCCCAATCTGAAATGAATGGTTTATCCTGTATCATGTTTTTATTCATGAAACTTGTCACATAGTCTCTTTGCATTGGGTTATTTGGTATATGTTTTATCCAAGGGAATTTTGTGTTTCTCCATTAGCAATGTTAATATTTTCATGATAATAAGCAGCAGCATACCATTTAATTTGGTATCTGAATAGCTGAGACCTACCTGTGGGTTTCTATGAAGTCACTCCAGGAACAGCATTTTACAATCTTGGCTTTAGATTATATGTTATTTCAATACTATTTCAGTGTTACTTTCACATTTGTACTTTGCAAAAGACATATTTACAAGCAACAAACTTTTATAAAATCAAACACAAAGACACTGAAAGGGCGTACTTACCTACCCAACCCCAGGGAAATGAAGATATTCTTAACCATAACAATCCAGAAGCTAGAAGAGAAAAAAAAAGTTTTTGACTATAAAGTTTTCCATAATAGAAGATAACAAAAATCAATAAGCAAATAATTTAGTTAAAAAACTGAGTGCCAGTGGCAGATGAATAACTACTTCTAAGCTATACCAAAAACACTGAAATATTCACCAAACAGAAAAACCGTAAAAGGAAAAATAAGAAAATACATAGAAAATTCATTTAACAGCAAATTCAGATTGCTAACTAACTCATCAAAACATATTCAAAGTCACAAAGAGTCACAGAAATAAAATGAGACAGTCTTATCTATCACACTGGAGTAAAATAGAAAAAGATAACTTAGTGATTGTGGGAATGAAGGAACGTGGACACTGTAAGCTACTGCTGGTAGACACTTAAATTGTTACATGTTTGCAAAAACAACCTGGCAATATCTTTTAAAATACAATAAACACCACACATGCACTTATACACCATAAATCCATTATTGGGGATATATTCATAGAAGTGATGCAAGTATGTATTTACAATGATGCTTAGTATCTGTTTTGGAATAATGATTTAAAAGAGAGAATGAAAATAAATGCCCATTACTACAGGAATGGGTGACTGTATCTAGTACAAAAACATTGTACACTGTAGCTCTTATATTAAAACTCTAATAGTTGACCTGTAGGATGAGGAACAGCTGAGTAAGAAAAATAAGATGAATAATCAATGTTGGGGATATTTTTGTAAAACTAACAATGATGAAATTCCTACGTATGTGTGTTTGTGTGTAGGTTGAAAATATAAGACACTCTGGATTTTACTTATGAAGCGTTACAATAAATGTAGTTAAGCAGCTTATACAGAGAAGTTGCTACTACTTTATGATCCTGAATCCCCAAGCTGGTGGTACACAAAAGCTCAGTGTAAGCAGCTATATATTTTATATCTTTCTGTAAGTCCTCCTATACTTGCAGCCAAAGAAAAATAGCCATCCCCTTTCTTTAATCTTCAAAATATCATGCAAGAACCTCTCATTGTTAGTTTTCCATCCAGAACCTGTATGATAAATGTAGATTTCTTCTCCCCTGAACCAAGAGTCATATGTGCATAGAAATAGCAGAGAAGGATAAACACCATCCATATGGGGAGTAGGACTGGGTGGGATGGGCAGGAATGATAAAGTGGGAGTCAACAAAAGAGGAAGAAATGTAAAACAGAATAATATTAGGAAAATATCTGCTCTAAAAGATCCAGTATATAGTTATATAATATAAACCTGTTTACCTAAAATCATTTATACACACACACACACACACACACACACACACACACACATATATATATACACATACACAAACACATATTATTTTTTAAAATATTTGATTGATTGATTGATTGATTGATTGATTTGAGAGACAGATGGAGAGTCAGGGGAGGGACAGATGGAGAGAGAATCTCAGGCAGACTCCCTGTTGAATGGGGAGCCTGACACAAGGCTTGATCTCATGACCCATGAGATCATAACCTGAGCTGAAACCAAGAGTCAGACACTTAACTGACTAAGCCATCCAGGTGCCCCCAAACACACATAATATACACAATATGTGTGATTTAGACATACACGTATTTGATAAATTAAATATATTTCTTTTTTAATCAATAGAATTTGATTTGAGTTTCAAGTATATGCTGTCTGGTGAAGCAAATAAATTTCAGAATAATGCCTAGAATAGATTCTGTTTTGCAGAAAGAGATATTCTGAAAAATAAAACTTGTGCGTTATATGTTGCAGCTGTGTGTATACACACACACACACACACACATATACACATACCATATGAAGCAGGCAGGATTGGTAATAGGTGTCAAAGGAAATTCCATATATCTTAACTTACAAGCATACACATAATACAAAGACTGTGCTGACATCAGTCGTTTCCCTCAAGTTTCTATTAAATTCTAGTCACCACTAGCCTAGAAAAAATACTGACTTGCCCTAAGGTAAACATGTAAGTTTTTTTATACATATATATACACTTAAAATTTCACAGACAATGAGTCATTCTGACAGCCAAGGGTGAAAAGAAACAGATGATCTTACCAACAGCTCAGCTGGATTTATTTTGATTTGAAAATTGACAACAGAATGCCTATTTAAACATATGAAGATTAAGCATGGAGTCAGGTTTCTTTAAGTGCTAATAATGTGGCAACAACAACCACAACAAAATATAGACGATGTCAGGAACGAAGCATCATGACAGTCATTACTGTTCACTCCAGTCTCAGAGAAAAAGGGATGTAATACAAGTTTCTGCAATTAAGCCAGCCCTGGTAGCACATTGGTGAATACGTTTTATCCAGGGGAAAGTGACAAAAGAACTAGCATTAAGTGAAGTTAGATATGGCATTGAGTGGAGTTGTGGTTAAAAATGATGACTTGTTTTTGTAGCCTATGTACATGTATTCATACATACACACACACAAATACATGCTGACAAATAGACTATTTTTTAAAGGAAATCTCTTGCATTTTTATAATTGTTATGGCCACTTTAGGTCAGCCATTACCTACATATAGACGTCTGTGTGTGTCTGTGTGTTTGTATATGTATGTAAATCCATGTATCTTTTATGTTAAGGTAATTTCAAAAACAACCACGGAATAACATTTTTACAGTATTAGTATTTTACATAAACTGGTGCTGTATAAAGTTGAAATAAAAATCTTCCTCATTTCAGTTTCTATCTGAATTACCTACTAATGCATCAGAAACCCTTACTTTGCAAACTTTATTATTTATCATGTATATGTAATCTATGGTAAAGTGTTGGCTCAAATGAAACAGTAATGACTAAATAGTTATTGTATTTAAAAAAATAATTATCATTTAGAAATTTAAGAAATATAAAATGATATTAAGAATAAAAATCTGGGAGCTCCTGGATGACTCAGTCAGTTAAGCATCTGACTCTTGACTTAGGCTCAGGTCATGATCTCAGGGTTGTCAGATCAAGCCCTGCATTGGGCTCTACGCTGGACATGCAGCCTGCTTGAGATTCTCTCTCCCCCTCCCTCTTCCCCTCAGTGTACCCTGCCAGCTTGCAACTCTCTCTCTCTCTCTCTTAAAAAATAAATAAATAAAAATTTGAAGAATTTAAGAAATGCAACTCTTTTACACATCTACAGGAAAGAGAAAAAAAAAATACAACAGGTCACAACCCAAAACCCAGGTGAGAGAAGCACACTTAGGTTTCTGTGGTTGATTAAAATTATGTTAACTGCTATTAAGCTGCTAGTATTTTATATATGAAATGAAGATTAAAATATCTAGATAAGGCACTTCATGCACAGGAGTTATAAAATAGAGCTCATCTCAATATTTTTATGCTAATTTGAGTTCAGATAGAGTTCAAAAGAAAGTGATTTATGATCATGAAAGGATATTTGCCTCAGAAAGATTTTAAATAAGTTTTCTAGCCCAGGGAACTGCTGTTTATTAGATTAATGGTGAGTTTTGTGACACTGAGTAAGCAAGCAGGTGGACGTTTACTTTTCTTGTTGACATTTTAAAAAATGATAGTTCCTCATGAAACTATCAAAAAATGACTACTGAAACCAAGATATAAAATCATCTATATTCTTTTGTTAGGTTCTCTTATTATAGTCACTGGCTCTCTTTCTATCTGCTTTTCTGCATCTCAAAATACTATCAGCATTCATGATTTATTAATAATTCCCCACTTACTGTAAAGCTCTAAAATAAATTTAGCCATTACTGCGCATATTAATGAATTATACATTGATTAATATTTCAAACTGGGCTTGCCTTTCTGACTTGATCTGAGAGCTATAGTCCACAGATTAGATACGGTCTCACAGAAAACCTTAGGAACGGAAAACTCATCATTGTTGACCCACCTCAAAAAAGGTGGGGAGAGGAATGATAAAGTCAAAGAAAATAGGTATAATAACTGTCCTTCCTAAGACTTTGGGAGAAATTACGGCATTGGCAAGGAAACAGATCTGGAGAAATAGCTAAGCATAACAAATTATTAATATTATTAATATTTTAAATAAAATAAATTAGTAAGGATAAGGATATTTTCTAGGCCACACCCATCCCTAAGGCACATGAAGGCATTGTTCCACACCGAAATAATGCACAAGCAAACACATCTTAATAAAAATAAATTATACATTGAATTTGATGAATATACTTGTTTTAATATGTACTTTTATATTTTATGGAGATGAGCTAAGGAAATGTGTGTTTCTATTGGAAAAAGCTGAATACATTTTAGTAGGAAATGTATAAAGCTGGTAAGTTTTTCCAGTAAATATTCTATTCTTTTTCTATATTCCTATAAGAATATTACAGTCTTTCCATGATAAGCTGGATTTCACTGGACATTTCTTCATTTGGTTCTATCCCCAAATCTCCAGAGATTTTGGCTTCCTTTCATCTCAAATATATTCTAATTTAAAATAAGGTAAATCATGTAAAATACGGCCACTGGGAAAGTTGTTTTCAGTGATCTTATTTGCAGGCCAGGTTGCAGAGCTGAGTGGATTCTCTCATATCCTCCAATAGCACTTCTCATACTTTTATAACTGACCAAATTCAAATCAACTGAACAGTCCTCAGTGAATGACTCTAAAGGGAAGAGAGGAAGGTTAAGAGATTTAGGAAATAAGGAAATAAATTACTTGACATTTTGGTTGTAGATTTGGAAACCATATAGAACTCCAAACAGGGGCGCCTGGGTGGCTAAGGAGGCTAAGTGTCTGCCTTCAGCTCAGGTCATGATCCCAGGGTCCTGGAATTGAGCCCCATGTCAGGCTCCCTGCTCAGCCTGTTTCTCCCTCTCCCTCTACTAGTCCCCCTGTTTGTGCTCTCTCACTCTCACTCTCTGACAAATACATAAAATCTTTATTAAAAAAAAAAAAACTCTAAATACTTTTTTTGAATAGTAATACGTAAATATTTTCACTTTAGAATTGGAGAGTTTAAAACAGACAACACAAATCAATAAATTCTGCTGATAAAAGTATTATAATATGTTTTCACCCATTCCAGCTGCAAATACTAACTCCTAGGCTAATTTTATAGGGTTAAAAAACGTAAATGTAGTATTTTACAGTTTATCCCTTTTTTTTTGCATCCTAAAATGAATTTTGACAACTCACTGCACATTCTAATTTTCTTAACTCCAATTTTATTTAAAGTTACCATTCTCATTTCTAGTACAATAGACAAATACTAATAGATGTAGTTCAAGAGTTCAAAATCCAGGAAGAAAAATAAATATAAAGGATTAAAGGAAAGTGCTTGAGAAAAGTATCTAGAAAACTAGAAAAATAAGGAGCCCTACTTTATTCCTTCTTTTAATAATAGAACCAAATGGATCAAAGTATTAACATAAGTAACCAAAAAATTATAAGAAAAAATGGAGGTTAAAAAAAAAATAATAGCCTTTGGTTAAGAGAGCCTTTCTTTTTTTTTTTTTTTTAAGATTTTATTTATTTATTTGACAGAGAGAGACAGCCAGCGAGAGAGGGAACACAAGCAGGGGGAGTGGGAGAGGAAGGAGCTGGCCCCCAGCAGAGGAGCCCGATGTGGGGCTCGATCCCAGAACGCTGGGATCACGCCCTGAGCCGAAGGCAGACGCCCAACAACTGCTCCACCCAGGCGCCCCTAAGAGAGCTTTTCTAAACTAGTCATAAGTACAAAGCCATAGCCATTTAAGAAAAAAAAAAAAAACTGATGCACTTTGTAAGCAGAAAAAAATTCATACACAAAATAAAAATGCAAGAGACAAACTAATAAATGTACTCAAAATACATGTGACTAGAGAAATGTGAGTATGATGGATAACTGGCTATAGGCCTGATTAAACGCAAATCATGGAAAAAGTCCCAATTTACTCACAAAAAAGTGAATAAAAATTCTTTCTTTTTTGATATATCTTTACCTAAATCCAATTACAGAAGATATATTCAGTTTTATATATTCATAGGTTAATTCCTTTTTCATATTATACTATGTTTTACTATTAATTCATTTATTTGTTCAACAAATGTCAATGAGCTCCTAAGTGTACCACTGTTCTGACAATTAGAACACTGCAGTAAACAAAGTTCCTGCTCTCAGAGCTTACATTCTAATAGAAATAAAAAGAAAATCAACAGACAAAAATAATAAATATAATAACAGAGAATTATCAGTGCTTCACAACACTGACACTGATAAAGGTAATAATAACATTCAATAAACTGGAAATCAGTTTGTTTTGGATAGAACAGGTGTAGAAGACCTCTGTAGGGGGTTGACTTAGAGATGTGAATTATGTGAAAATAATGTGAAAAGCCATATCATAAAATATCTGAGGGAAGGACATCTCAGCATTAGAAAACCATAAGAAGAGAGTCTCTAAACTGTATCTTTCCTGGCAAACTAAAAGAGAAATGAAGATGCTGAGATTAAAGAGGATGAGTAAAATACAGGGTAGAATAAGAGGTAGCTAGAGGCAAATCTTGTAAGCGTTTCAGAGATTATTTTTTACTTTGTCAACAAATGCTGAAATGTGTGTGTGCATGTGTGCACGTGTGTGTGAAAATGAGAGGAAAGCAAGGAGGAAGAGAAGGACTTGTACTCAAATGAATTTTTAAAATATGTATCCAGTTTACCTAGTTCCAAAAACTCCTTTGAGAATAATTCAAAACTTAATATATTTAATTGATATTGCTGGTTCTCTTCAGGTCTGATTTATATAGAAGAACAAAAATTTATGCATAAAGTATTTACAAATTTTATATTTTATCTGCTCTCAATTTGATAATTTTGCTTTTGAAACTGTACTTTCATCACTGTTTTCCTTATAATACTGAATTTTAATCACAATCCATTACTTTTAATGGCATGGCTATTTTTAGTCCAAAAATAAAGTGAAGAAAATACATATTTTACGATAAAAAATATAAATGAAAAGAATAAATGTGGTGCTCCTGGGTGGCTCAGTCAGTTAAGGGTCTGCTTTCAGCTCAAGTTGTGATCTCAGGGTCCTTAGACAGAGTCAGACTCCATGCTCAGCGGGGAGTCTACTTCTCCCTGTCCCTCTGCCCCTCCCCCACTCCTGTTTGCTCTATCTCAAATAAATAAATAAATAAAATCTTTTAAAAAGAAGAATAAATGCAAGTCTGGGACAATGATCTTTGAGTTCCACATACTTATACTACTTTGAAGTACAATTACTCACATACTTGTAAAGTTCTATGAAACCTTCCATCCTAGAGAGTCTTGACATAATATAGAAATTAACCTTTTGACAATGCATTAAGTTCATTACAGAACAATATTTTTCTCATGTCATATTAGTCTCACTTTCCTAATCAACCTACGGAACTAAAGTGCTTTCTATATCATCTATTGTGAATATTGTTGAAAGTAAGATTTTTTTCTTTCACAGTAGACAATAAATTTGATACATATAACATAGAAAATTATAACTATTACTATTATAACTGCTTCCCTTTTAATAATAAGAAAAATCAAATTAAGTTAGCCTAAAGTGTTTCCAAACACATTCAGACTTAAACACTGAGCATTTTTCAGAATTTGACAAAATATATACGAAATATACATATACATATAAATATATATACATATACATATATATAATGAAAACAAATTATAAAACTATGGGCACTGAAAATTAGGTGCAAATATTATCACTTCTCACTTCTTTTTTTTCTCTCAAAGTAAACTGATTTTATTACTTCTTGACAGATGCCTAGTATGTCTCTCTAATGCTGTATTGTCCCCTTCAAGAATTCAAAATTGTTGGGTACATAATGTATTGTTAAGTAGTGAATTAGTACAAATAACACAACCCAGCTGCTTCTTCCTGCTCTCCCTAGTACTGCAGTTAATGAGTGGTTCCACAAGGTCCACTGGCACATGCCAGGGTGCGCTCTCCTGACCGGAATGCAGACTCTCAGGGGTCTTGGTCTTTAAAAGAAGATGGGAAGCTACACTCAATTCTCGGCATGGCAATGGGAGCTCTGCTCGAATTCCAAGGATAATCCTATTACTCATCACCTCTAGTACTGCACACAGCATTCAATGAGGCATCAGCAAGCTTAGAACTGATCAAGTAGGCCTTAATGTTCCACTCAGCCTCACTAAACTTTAGACAGATTTCTTCCTTTTCTTTAAGATATAAATTTATTTTAATTTTACCCCAAATTTTTATTTAAATTCCAGTTAATTAACATTCATCATATTGGTTTTGGTGTATAATTTAGAGATTCATCTCTTACATACAACACCCAGTGATCACAAGTGCCGTCCTTAATGACCATCACCTATTTAATCCATCCCCCTCTGCCTACCTCCCCTCCAGTAATCATCAGACAGATTTGATTCTAGTCCCTTGACCAATCTTTTCTTAGAGCATTTACTTTAGAAAACTTAAAATTGTAAACTCTTCCACTGTCCCTTTGAAGTGCAAGTTTTCTCCCAGCCTCTTGCTAGTTTTTCAACACAGAGCAGTCTTTCTCAAGCACATAGGAGCCATCCCTTTGAAATGAAATCACCAAGAAAGATAGTGAACACAGATGGCTTCAACACACCGACCAATCTCCAGGCTAATGTCCTCTACCAATTTTCAATTGGTCCACCCTAGTGCTTAAAAATTTTTCCTACACTTTGTTGAAACAACACTTGAGATCACCCTATCTCATTCTATTGCAATAGCTTTGAATAAAATCTTTGTTGCCTGTTTAACCCCATCCAATACAATTTCTCGTTGACAGTACACAATATTCCAATCTCCTTTTCGTTCTCCTTTTTTCCTCCCGATATCAATTCAAATAGTTTTTCTCTTTGACTGGAAGTATACAAAATGTCTCTAAGCTTCCTTCCAGGAATATGAAATCCCCATCCCTGCTGTGCCTACACACACCCCTTCACAAGCAGGGCTTCCACGATTATATCCAGACAGTCAGGAAATCCAGAGCTCCCATACCAGTAGTTAGAGTGATCTGTAGTGATTTAATGTGATATCTGTGCTCCAGGACAACCAATTTTAAAATACAGCCATTCTTAATCTTAGGAAACAAACTGAGGGTTGCTGGAGGGGAGGAGAGAGGGGGATGGGGCAACTGGGTGATGGACATTGGGGAGGATATGTGTTGTAAAAAGCAATGGGTATGAGACTGATGAATCACAGACCTGTACCCTTGAAACAAATAATACATTATATGTTAATTAACTTAAATTTAAAAATAAATTAAACTTAAAAAATACTAAAATAAAATACAGCCATTCCAGAAAGGTTACACAACAGCGAAAAAATAATTCATATACTCAATGAATTAAAATAGTATGCATGTTTTCCACTTAAAATATTGGTAGCATGTGGTCATTCTTTTAATAAAACTGCAGAAGTATGATTCTTAGAAATTAAGTATCTTACTGTGTGATTAATTGCTCAGGATATGTTTTCTGAAAAGTTATTTTTGGCAAAATTTATGAAACATTTTAAGATCCTTGACGGAAATGGTTCTCCAGAAAAAAAAATATTAAATGACTCCTCTAGCTAGAAATCAAAGCATCTGTCATCTATAACGTCAGGAGCATTAAGCACTGTCACATACTAAATATCTGGACTTCTATTTCTGGTACTATAAATAATGAAGTAGATACCCCCCCCCAAAAAAAAAACCTTCTGCAACAACACAGCTAGAAAACTTGATAAAAATATGTAGCTAAACTTGTGAAAATATTGTCATGAACTACACTGAAGAAAAGCTGAAAATCATGGGGCGCCTGGGTGGCGCAGTCACTAAACATCTGCCTTTGGCTCAGGGCATGATCCCAGCGTTCTGGGATTGAGCCCCACATCAGGCTTCTCCACTAGGAGCCTGCTTCTTCCTCTCCCACTCCCCCTGCTTGTGTTCTCTCTCTCGCTGGCTGTCTCTCTCTGTCAAATAAATAAATAAAATCTTTAAAAAAAAAAAAGAAAGAAAAGCTGAAAATCAGAATGGCAAGAGGGGAATGACAACCTTAAGCTGTCCTGGGGGAGTCTTCCTTGGCTTCAGAACCAAGGAGGTTTTATTTTTTGGGTCAGCAAGATGGGAAACAAGATCTGGACAGGTCTCCATGTAAAGAATTGAGGCCTAGACACTCCTCCCACCCCATTTTGCACATAAAACTAGAACAGAAAGAGCTATAACTCAGAGACTGAGAGAATCAGAAACAAATCTCCCCATTGACACAGGAAGAAATAAGGATGTTACTCTCACTTGGCTCAATCTCTACATGTGTAAGATTCGACAAAGGCAATTTATAAGCATAGAGCCATCTTCAAAAGAACTTGAGTTTAAAATTCCTGAATGGTCCAGGAAAACACAAGCCATGGAAATTAATATTATTTTCTGTGTAATAATAACCCTGAACTGGCCCAAACAAGAAACTAAAATTGCTTGGAGGGAACCACCCTACATCTAAGACAAACTTCAAATTTTATATTATATAAAGAAATAAGTGAACCTGAGTGACAATCACCAGAAAGAATAATGTGTTGTGTTAGGACCCATGAAACCTAGATAAGGTGTGTTAGGATAAAACTACAATGCAATCAAATAGCCTTTTAATGGTAAACATTGGAAAGGAGTAAGATTCTATCAAAAAAGCTAGAATGATTCATATAAAAACATAATTTCTAAAAATCACAAATATAAAGATTGGAACAAAAATTTAATTACATGAATTAATAGCGATTTAAATTCTGCTAAAGGAAATACTAGTTAACTGGAAGATATATGAATTGATTAATTAAAAAACAGCACATGGAGAGAAAAAATAATGAAAGTATAAAAGGAAATTTGAGATGCCTGGGGATAAAATTAGTAAACCCAACATATATTTAAAGGACTTATCAGCAGAAGACAATAAATGCTGGAATAAGAGGTAATGTGTAAGCATTTTTAAAAAAGATAACTAAATAATTTTCCCTCTGATTCAGGAAGCAAAACTAATAGCAAGTAGAAATAGAAAAAAAGTGGAAAAAAGAAGGAAAGGAAGGAAGAATTGGAAAAAAAAAATACAACTAACTTTAAATTATGACAGGTTGATAGTTCACACAAGAGATCAAAAGACAATAAAAACAATACTCTCAATTTTTTGAAGGAAGTAACTATCAACCTATAAGGGACACTATGATAATCTACCCAGATCCCACATTAAGAATAAATGTCCGAAGTTTTTTTTTTTCCCCCAAGAAACCTCCATACTATTTTCCACAGTAGTTGCACTAATTTACATTCTAACCAATAGTGCACAAGGGCTCCATTTTCTCCACATCCTCACCAACACATGTTATTTTTTGTCTTTGATACTAACTATTCTGACTGGTGTGAAGTGATATCCCACTGTAGTTTTGCTTTCTATTTCCCTGATGATTAGTGATCATGAGTATCTTTCCATGGGTCTGTTGGCCATCTGCATGTATTCTTTGGGAAAAATGTTTATTCAGGTCCTCTGCCCCCTTTTTAATCGGATTGTGTGTGGAAAACAGTATGGAAGTTACTCAAAAAATTAAAAATAGAAATACCATACGATCCAGTAATGCCACTACTAGGTATTTAACCAAAGAAATGAAAATGTTAACTCAAAAAGATATATGTGCTCCTATGTTTATTACAGCATTGTTTACAATAGCCAAGATATGGAAACAACCCAAGTGTCCATCTGTAGATGACTGGATAAAGAAGGTGTGTTATATCTTCTTACATCATGATGGATGGACTCAGAAGGTATTATGCTTTGTGAAAAAAGTCAGAGGAAGACAAATATCATATAGCTTCACTTACACGTGAAATCTAAAAAACAAAACAAACAAAATAAATCAAACAGACTCTTAGATACAGAGAACAAACTGGTGATTGCCAGAGGGGAGGTAGGTTGGAGGATGGGTAAAACAGATAAAGAAGATTAAGAGATACAACCTTCCACTTATAAAATAAATAAGTCACAGAGATGAAAAGTGTAGTATTGGAAATATAGTCAATAATAGTGTAATAATTTTGCATGGTGACTACCCTTATCATGGTGAGCACTGAGTGATGTATAGAATTATTGCATAATTATGTTGTATACCTGAAACTAATATAGTATTTTATGTTAAACTATACTTCAATAATAATAAAAAAAAGAATGGAAGATTTTTTACATCACCCACTGTAAGTGCTTCTAGCAGACCGCCTGCGGCTATCAGCCTCCTCAGCAATCACCCTCTACTAAGGAGAGCTGCTTCCACCAAAATCACTTTCCCTTCCTGCAATATCCGAAGACTGATCCTTGAAGAAGAAGACGACTTAGCTGCCTTGCCTTAACTCAGAATAACTCCAAAGGGCCATCCTAGCTCCAGAGCTCCAAGGGTTTGATGGAGGCTTTATTTAAAACTATAGCGGACCCTAAACATATTCCTTTCCCTTCCTCCTTGTTCCCTAACACTCTCCTGCACAAAAATCTTTGTATCTATACAGTATGCTACAGGGAACTCAATCAGTCACATAACCAAAAAGAAAATAAGCAAATGTATGACATTTCTCAATTAAGGACAAAAAGTTATAGACCAATAAACAAATAATAATAAACACACAAAGCTTTCCACTGACAGATTGTAAGTTCTCAGCAAACAAATGTCTAAAAAATTCTTTAGAAATAAAGAAAATAAACTCAAGATCAAAGCTTCAAGAAATAATTTTTTAGAAGTAAATTTGAACGAAGAATTTGGTAATCAAAAGGATAATTATCATTGACTGCTGGCATAAACAAGAACAAAAATAATGAGTAATTCTGGTGGGTAACAAAATAGCTGGAATTAAAGTATTGGACAATAATATAATATGTAATATGAGAGTAAAAAGGAAATGCATTTTTCCCCCTAAGATCTCTGCACTGTAATGAGTAAGAATGGGAGCAGTATTAGCAAGATTTAATAATAATGATTTCAATAGACTATTACAATTTATATAAATGCATTTGGGAAATGTAAATAAATTAGGTAATGTTCTAATTTTAAATACCTTTATCTAAACTGTTCCAAGAACAAATAGAAAAGTACATCAACTCATTACCATTCAGATAGTGGTAGAACCTTGATTAAAAATAATTATACATTAGCTCAATATTATAGATAATAGTGATGGGAAATTACTAAATAAAATATTTATCAACCAAACCTACAATGCCCAGACATTTTTTGACATAACTGTTAAGCCCAGAAACGTAAAACATGTTAATATTAGGAAATACATTTCAGAATATTCACAGATCAAAAGGGAAAAACTAATAATATTACACTAGATAGAAAAGCATTTCAACACAAACTCAATACAAATTTATGAATAACAAAACAATGACACCAACACCACCTCTAAAAAAATCTTCAGTAAGATGCTACTACACAACCACTAGAATGTCTACAATCAAAAAGAGATAATAAAAATTGTTCATGAAAATATGGAGAAACTGAATCTCTCATATATTGCTTGTGGAAATGCAAAATGATGCAGCCATTTTGAAAAACAGTTGAGAGTTTCTTAAAATGTTAAACATAAACTTAAAATACAATGTACCAATTCCACTCCTAGGAATCTATTCAAAAGAAATGGAAGCATATGTGTACAAAAAGGCACAAATACGCAGTTCACAGCAGCACTATTCGTCATTTCAAAAAAACTGAACAATCAATTGTCCAACTAGTGAGTGGATAAACAAAATGACCCATACCCATGTAATAGAATACTGTTCAACAATTTAAAGTAATAAACTACTGATGCATGCTACAAATCAGA
This sequence comes from Ursus maritimus, assembly GCF_017311325.1. Taxonomy (NCBI): domain Eukaryota; kingdom Metazoa; phylum Chordata; class Mammalia; order Carnivora; family Ursidae; genus Ursus; species Ursus maritimus. Next base: position 53,478,118 of record NW_024423344.1, read on the forward strand.
TGATTTACGCAAACATGGTAAGTAAAAAATGTCAAAAACAAAAGATTACTTATTGTATGATTCTATTTATATGAAAAGGCAAATTTTAGAAACAGATTAGTGTTTGCTTAGGGAATGAGTAGAAGTAGAATCTTTTTCAGGTGATGGAAATCTTATAAAACTATGCTTGCAGTGATTGTGGCATGACTTTATAAATTTCATTAAAACATATCAATAATAAATTTAGAGCTTAGCAGCTTTTCACAAAGAATTACCATCCGTGTACATATAACCAACACACAGATAAACAGAAGTTGCACCTAAGAGAATCCCTCATGCCCTTCTCTGCCACACATTACCCCAAAGGTAAAGATTTCTAATTTTTAGATCTAGAGATTAGGTAAGCTTTTTTAAATCGTTATATAAATAGTAATTAAATTAAGTACTATCACGTCTGCCTTCTTTTAACAATGTCTGAGAGATTCATCGTTACTATATATGGCAGTAGTTTATCAGTTTCATTGCTGTAAAGTAACACATCATATATCTCAATTCACTTACTCATGTTTTGTTTAGGTTCTTATTTGAACTCCAGCTAACATAGAGTGTAATATTATCTTCAGTGGTACAGGATAGTGATTCATCATCCATGTATCACCCGGTGCTCATCACAGTGCACAGCCTACAGCCCATCACCTATTTCACCCATCCCTCCATCCTCATTTATTTTTGATGAACATTTTTGAGTTGTTTTCCGGTTCGGGCTGCTGTAACAAAAAAAAAATCTGATTTTTTGTACCTATCTGTTGTTTACACATTGGTAGGCATTTCTGTTAAATATATATCAGAATAGAAATTCTGAGACAAAGGGGATGTATTTGTTTAGCTTCAATTATTATGTGTAGTTTCCCAATACGGTGCCAATTTACACTCCCACCAGCAGAAGGTCAGACTTCCAAATGCTTACCCTTACCCTTTTAAGTGGGTGTATAATTAAACCCTATTGATGCTTTATTTTGCTTCTGCCTAATGATGGGCAAAGCTGAACATCTTTTCACATATGTGTTAGTCATTTAGATAGTCTATTTCATAGTGCCTACTCCACACTTTTGTTCATTTTTTAAAATACACTGTTGGGTTTTTTTCCCCATTGATCTTAGGAAACTTTACATATTCTGAATATCAGCTGTGGGTTGAAAACATGTCCTTTCACTCCAGGACTTGAATTTTATCTGTCTAATAGTATCTTGTGACAAAAAGAATTCTAAATTTGAATAAAAAACACGTAATCATTCTTTCACCATTTATTTTTTATCTATGGACTTCAATTCATAAAATACACTGAATTCTTACTGATTTTAATTATTTTTGTTTTTCTGCTTTTCTATATGCACAATCATGCCACTTGCAAAAAACAAGTTTTATTTCATTTGCTATTATTACCATTTTTATTTATTTAATGAAGTCGGTGTTTTGGATTTTGGCCATTCTGATAGGTGTGCAGTGGTATTTCATTCTTGTTTTAATTTGCAGTTCCTTAATGACATTTGAAGTTGAGCATATTTTCATATGTTTATTTGCCATCTGTATATCTTCTTTAGTGAGGTGTCTGTACAGAAATCTTTTACCCATTTTTAAGTTGGGTTGTTCATTTTCTTATTGTCGAACTTTAAGTGTTCTTTGTGTATTTTGAAACAGTTTTTTATTACATATGTCTTTTGCAAATATTTTTCTCCCAATCTGCATTGTCTTCTCATTCTCTTAACATCGTCTTTCCCAGAGCTGAAGTGTTTAATTTTCATCAAATTTAGCTTATCAAGTATTTCTTTCATGGATCATAGTTCTGGTACTGTACCTAAAAAGTCATCTTCAATCCCAAGGTTATCTCAGTTTTCTTCTACATTATCTTCTAGTTTTATAGTTTTGCATTTTACAGTTACGTTTCTGATTCATTCTGAGTTAGGTTTTGTGAAGGGCATAAGGTCTGTGACTAGATTCATTTGGCTGATGGAATGACTAGTTGTTCCAGGATGACTTTTTGAAAAGACTATCTTTGGTCCATTGTACTGTCTTTGGTTCTTTGTCAAAGATCCACTGAGTATATTTTTGTGGGTTGCTTCTTCTTTTTCAAATTAGTATTTATCTATTTCATGAAAATGTGAAAATATCTGAAAAAATACAGTCCTTATATTTAAAATGAAAAGGAATTTTTTTCTAGGAATTTGCAATATGAGAAATGAACAAAATTCAAAATTTGTTCATACCAAAATGAGTAAAATGAGAAAACTCCTGTGTTCATTAAACTTATATCTAACACATTTAAATTTTCTAAAAAATTTACTTCAGCATAAACAGGATAAGTCTCACATTAAGTATTCCTACCAACTAAAAGGGGATTATAAAGAAACTTTTGGGGGAGATATATTAATTGCCTTGACTGTGGTGATGGTGAGTTGTTTAAAGGGTATAAATTTTCAGTTATGCAAGATGAATAAGTTCTAGAGATCTGCTGTACAACATAGTGTCTATAGTTAACAACAAAACAGTATGCACTTCAAAATTCGTTAAGATGGTAAATCTCATGTTAAGTGTTCTTACCATAAAAAGGGGTGTGGTGCTACAAGGAATCTCTGGGAAGTGCTGGATATGTCTATTACTTCCATTGTGGAGATAGGTCACAGGCATATGTTCAAAATCACCAAATTGTAATCAGTGAACATATACATCTTTTTTGTACATCAGTTATACCTCAATAAGGCTGTTAAAAGTTGCTTATAAATTGAAAGTTGTATTTTTTCTTAATCATGAAAAAGGAGGTGAAAAAATAGCAGTGTGACTATTTTTTTTAAGATTTATTTATTTATTTCAGAGACAGCAAGCGTGCACCTGCACACAGCAAGTGGGGGGAGGGGCAGAGGGAGAAAAATCTTCAAGTAGACTCCCCGCTGAGCATGGAGCCTAATGCAGGACTTGATCCCATGAGCAATGAGTTCATGACCTGAGCTGAAACCAAGAGGCAGACACTCAACCGACTGAGCCACCCAGGCTCCCCAGCAGTGTGGTTATTCTAAAAAAAAATCATATGGAAACTGATGTTCCATTGGTTCCATATTAGAAGACATTTTTCTTTCGTCTCCATTTGCCTTTTTTTCTCTTTTCTCTGTTACAGAAGGGATTTTCCCTATGTAAACCAACAGTCTATAAGGTTAGATACCATTGTGACACTTACCCACGAAATCATTTTAAGTCAAGCATATGTTACTGCAGACTTAGAAATTTAGGGAATTATTCAATGCTGAAGTCCTTCAAAAGATACTGCAAATAAAATCTTTACCCTACTTGGTAGAAGGATTAAGCAGAAATACCTCCAGAATCTGCTATGTTTGCCCTTCTGCATTTGTTTTCTTTATTCAGACCCTCATTATTTCATTACACCAGGCTTATAAATTGCTCTTCTTCCAGAAGTCTATCCTCCAATTCTATCCATCCTCTTTACTTTTCAGAAAAAATCATCTCTATTCCTGTTAGTCCTTCGCTTAGAAGATTTGAACTTTACTCTCCATAGCAAATATCCAAAATCATTAACAGGTCAGCCAGCACTCTTCACAAACTGGTCCCAATCTAAATCAGCAAGTACGATTTGCCCTGGTATTTTAAATTTCTTGATTTTCTTCAGAAATGTTATTCTGTGCTCTGTGTTCTGTATGAAGTATAGTTTTCTTTTCATCTTATTTACTACCAAAAAAGAAAGACAAAACAGAATACCTTACCTAGTGTTTTAATAACTGTGTCACACAATACTATTTATTTTAGTATTTCTTGACTTCCTCAATTAGACAGGATAAATTATAGCTTATCTTGAAAGTCCAATGTAAAGATGTTAAGGCAAAAGTCCATTGAGAAAGGAGCAAATGAGGTTTCCACTGTTAGTAGGATTCTCGCTCAGAGACTATTATATTTGCATATATTAATACATAATCCAACCCTTTTCCTACTTTGACAGACAAAACAAGGAATTTCTGTTAAATGTTCTCTATTAAACTTTTATCTTTATCTTTTTTTTAGAAAATGTGTGTGTTAATGCTTAATACTGGGAATTTATTCTACTTTAAAGTGTTAAAAATGGCTTTTCTTGGGGCACCTGGGTGGCGCAGTCATTAAGCGTCTGCCTTTGGCTCAGGGCGTGATCCTGGCGTTCTGGTATCAAGCCCCACATCAGGCTCCTGTGCTAGGAGCCTGCTTCTTCCTCTCCCACTCCCCCTGCTTGTGTTCCCTCTCTCGCTGGCTGTCTCTGTCAAATAAATAAAACAAAATCTTTTAAAAAAATGACTTTTCTTTTAATTTGTGTTATTATAATCATTTGAACCTCCACTTGAACCCATCATAGTGACGGTACTTTAGTATTTTATACTATACACAATAAATTATAATTCTACAATTAATAGCAAGTTAACAACTGATAAGACAACATAAGACATTTGTGAATGAGATGGGAAAGATTCTCAAACTGATCTTTTAGAATTATTTTATTATTTTAATTTCTTTAACACCTCTATAGTCAATAACAATCTAGCAATTAAAACTTAAGCACGCAGTATCTAAATTTTATTTAGATGCCTTAAAATCAATCAATTTTAACACATATTTAGTTCTTGTCCTACTTTAAAATGTTTCATATACCTTAACTTCTCTTGATAAAGTTACATGATTTAACTTTCAAACACGGTAATTATAAAAAGGTTTCATGAACAGAATGAGAAAATTAAATTAAAAGCCCTTTAATGTTTAAGTAAAATAATATACATATACACGTCCATAAACTTATAATTCCTGGATCACCTTCTTGATTTAGTCATCTCTGTGCAAGGTAGGACAATCTTTCATAAGCAATCATTTTGATATTATCTTATGGAAGTAATCTGTTAACAAAGGTACAATGATAAACTCCAATTAAACTCTAATCATGAAAAATCATACAGCAATTACCTTGAATCATTTTGTTTCTCAGGAGTACCTAAAATCAATTAAATGGCATATTTCACATGAAAAGCTAGCTCCATATTTTTAGAGTAAACAAGATATACCTTGACATGAGAGTTACCTTTCATCTTTTTTCCAAAGGAACTGAACAGACACTAATGGCCTTGTCCCAGGTTTCCTCTTACCACATCCATATATTTTTAATGATTCTCTTTTTATCGTAAATTCTGTTTGAAAACATGTGAAAGGGTTTTGGCATGACCCAGAATAGAGTTACCTTTTAAAATCAGTAAGAAAACCATTGATTTTAGAATTCTACCATAAATAGTTAACATGTTTGAGTTTTCTAAATATAAATGTATATTTTTTTGTTTTAAGAATTCTTCTCTCAAGAAACAACTTTTCTTCTTTTGCCACCAAAGGTAGACAGAGAAATGCCATAGAGAAATGAGAAAAAATAAGAGTTAAGTGGTAAGATACAGAAATAAGGACAAAAAGTCTTATAAATCAACAGTGAAGGAAAGAAGGGAGAAGGAAGGTAGGGAGGGGAGGAAAGAAAGGGGGGAGGGAGAAAAGGAAAGAAGGAAAGGAAGAATACTTACAGCCACATTTTCGGAGTGATTTTGGAAGCAGAATGTTAAATTTCCCAGGTGTTTGGGAAATTCAAGAAGATAAGATTATGAAGTGGAAGGGGTTGATGAAATGTAGGCTCTAAGGATCTATTCCCATAGGATAAGTCATCACAGAACCAAACAAACTTTTCCAAAAAGGAATTCAGACATATAAGGAAGGCAGTAAAGACAACAGAATCAGCTGCTTCTTTATAACCTGGGGATTTTCACACTTTGGAGCCCCTGACGCACGGAGGTGCTGACAAAGCGCAGAAGGACACTGTGCAAACACAACACCAAAACAAACCTCACCATGTAATATCTTGACAGTAGGGCCCAGAGCAGAGTCTCTCCAACTTCTTCAAGCTACTCAGGCTCCTGAGAAATGTAGCTGCAAGCACACTCTTATAACTCAGGTATATTTAAACCGAGGGAAAAAATACCAGAGCTGTTGCCTCTATGAATGCATGCTGAGAAAGTAGACATGTTCACATCACATCCTGTTACTATTTGAAAACTTACAGCTATAGGCTTTTAAAGTTCAGACCAAACAGTGAATGATGGTGATAAATAAGATAGAGAAATTTATATTCTCAGAAGGTATTGCATAAGTGATAAAACTCAATTATGTCATAGAAATGATTGAGCTTTCAAATATTATTCCTTATTATAAAAAAAAAAGAAGAAAACAAAAAATGAGAACAGTCCTCAAACAAAACAATAACCACAAAACACCTTAGTCAACCATATTCCAAATAAGCAAACCTCACAATCACGGGAAAAGTAAATAAAACTTAGTAGCAATAAACACCAGCATGCCTAAGCATCCTTCATATGTAAGGACTACACTTAAGGGACTCAGTTAAACTCATGAACTGAATCCTTTATCCACAGACTTCTTACATGTTACATTATTATATTATTAAAACTTATAAAATATAATTTTGATAAGTAATACATAATTTTCCTAATGTGAGGATAATGCCAAACCATTAAATTATTTATAGCAATTAAAAAACATTTTTCAATCCAACACAGGGATAAAACATTTGTAAATATTTATGTACCCAACATACCAGCACCTACATATATAAAATATTAACAAACCTAAAGGAAAAAATAGACAGAAATACAATAGTAGTAGGGATTTTAATATCCCACTTTCATCAATAAATCAATCATCCAGAAAGAAACACATACTTCTCAAGCACATATGGAACATTATCCAAGAGAGATCATAAGTTAGTCCACAAAACAAGCCTCGATAGATTTAAGAAGACTGAAAGCATATCGGACATCTTTTTTGGCCACGATGGCTTAAAACTAGAAGTAAATTAGATGAAAAAACCCAGAATATTCACAAGTATATGGGGATTAAACAATATGCTCTAGAACAACCAACAGGTCAAAGAAGTCAAAAGAGAAATCAAAAAATACCTTGACACAAATGAAAAAAGAAATACAACACACCAAAATTTATGGATGCAGCAAAAGCAGTTCTAAGAAGGAAGTGTATAGTGATACAGGCCTACCTCAAGAAACAACTCAAATAAACAACCTAACTTTACACTTATTTATGTATGACATAATAGTATCCATAGAAAACCCTAAAGACTCCACCAAAAAAAGTTAGAATAAATGAATTCAGCAAAGTTGTAGGATACAAAGTCACTATGCAAAAATATATTGTGTTTCTCTACATCAATATCAAGCTATAAGAAAGAGAAATTAAGAAAGCACACACATTTACAATCGCATCCAAAAGAATAAAATACCTGGAAATAAATTTAACCAGAGGTGAAAGTCCCGTATAGTAAAAACTAAAATATTGACAAAAGAAACTGAAGAACACATAAATAAATGGAAAGACATTCCATGCTCATATATTGAAAGAATTAATATTGCTAAAATATACATACTACCCAAAGCAATCTATAGATCCAATGCAATCACTATCAAAATTCCAATATGTTTTTCACAGAAATAGAACAAATAGTCCTAAAATTTGTATGGAACTACTAAAGATCCCAAATAGCCAAAGTAACCTGGAAAACGAAAAACAAAGCTGGAGGCATCACATTCCCTGATTTTAAACCACAGTACAAAGATACAGTGATCAAAAAAGAATGGTATTGGCATTAACAAACACACAGATCAATGGAATACAGCAGAAAACCCAGAAATAAATTCATGTATATATGATCAATTCATTTCTATCAAAGGAGCCAAGAATATACAATGGGGAATGGACAGTCTTTTCAATAAATGGTGTTAGGAAAATTGGGCAGCCACATGCTAAAAAAAATAAAACTAGACCACTATGTAACACCACACCCCAAAAACTATCTCAGAATGGATTAAATACTTGAAGATAACTTTTAACACCATAAAACTCCCAAAAGAAAACATAAGCATTAAGTTCCTTGATATTGGTCTTGGTGATGTTTTTCTGGATTTGACACTAAAGCAAAGGCAACACAAGCAAAAATAAACAAGGAAAACTATATCAAACTAAAAAGTTTCTATACAGCAAATGATAACATCTATAAAACAAAAAGTTAACCTCCTGAGAAATGGGAGAAAAGATATGCAAATCATATATATGAAAAGGAGTTAATACCTAAAATATAAAGAACTTCATACAAGGAAATAGAAAAAAAATCAATCTGAACAGATATTTGGGAGAGGTTCTGAATAGACATTTTACCAAAGACCACACATACACACGGCTGACAGATCCATGAAAGGGTGTTCAACATCACTCATCATCAGGGAACTGCAAATCAAAAGCACGAGAAGTCACCTCCCAGCTGTTAGCATGGTTATTACCAAAAAAAGACAAAAAATAACAGTGTTGGTGAGGACGTGAAGAAAAGGGAACCCTTGTGCAGTGCTGATGGGGATGTAAATTGGTGCATCCACTATGGGAAAACAATATGGAGGCTCCTGAAAAAATTAAAACTACCATGTGATCCAGCAATTCCATTTCTGGGTATTTAACCAAAGAAAACAAAAACACGAATTCAAAAAGGTACTTGTGCTCCCACGTTTATTGCAGCATTATTTACAATAGCCAAGATATGAAAACAACCTAAGTATCTATTGATGGATGAACAGATAAAGAAAATGTAATATATAGATTGGCAGTTGAAGGAGGCAGCTGGAGGGTGGGTGAAATTGGTAAAGGGGGGGTTTAAAAGGTCCCAACATTGAGTTATAAAATAAATAAATTACGGGAATGTAATACATAGCTTAGTAGTTACAGTAAATACTGTATTGAGCATTTTAAAGTTGCTAAGAGAGTTGTATCTCTAAATTTCTCATCACAATACTGAGAAATGAATTAAATCTTCATTTCAAGAAAGAAAAGGAAATTAAAAAAAGTAAAATACTAAAAGTAAGAAAGAAGAACAAAACAGCAGTTACCCACAAAACCTTTAAAAAGTATGTCAATGAATAATATTGTGGGAAATCTGATCAGAGAAAGAAAAAGTGAGGAAGAGAGAATGTATATTTGGTGGTAACATATAGAAACCCATGTAAACATTAAACATTTAAAAATTCAAAAGAATTATATTCTTACAAATTAATATGTGGAGTGGAGTTAGATAAAGTTATAAAAATTTCATTTTTAAAGTTTATTTATTGTTTACAACATATAAATATCAATATTAGAAAAAAATTTACCTATGTTTTAGTGTGATTTATATAGAATCAATGCCTACCATAAAGCAAGTGCCCAGTTAATGCATAGAATAAATAATTGAATGCTAGACTGAATAACAAAACTTCAAAACTTGTGAGTTAAATATTACAAAAAAGTAACTAGAATTTTTGTCACTATTGTTATTCATATATTTTAATCCAAATAATATTATGTGAAATGCAGCCATGTATTTTTACTATTATTGTTCATCTCCTTATTTTTGCACTATTTCTCATTCAATATCCACACTGTTCTGTTTCAGTTGCTCTAACAAGGAATAAATCACAGTGGAATTCAGTTTTTGGGAGTTTGGCAACCTTAAAAAATTAAATAATCAAGAAAAATTAGGAAGCGGTTATTTTGAGCCTTGTACGGCAACATTTTGATTACAGATGTGAAGATAAACCCACAGGCTGCTGAAATACTCCCTTCATTATTTCTCAACCATATGTCTGTGAAGGAGCATGTTATTTTGGTATCTGCCAATCACATCAACATACTGAATTATGAATGTTTTTAAATCCAAAAACCCTGTTTTTCTTGCTCTTTTTGGTAACAGTATATATATTTGACTTCTTCACATATATACAGTCTGAGAATAGGATATATTAGAAAAGGAACTGTTACAAGGTGGGTGAAGCTAGCTAATGCAAAGGCAAGGGAAAAGAAACATATAAGAGATATAATGGGCACATATAACTTACTCCATCATTAGGGGATTGCATTTAAGCCTGATAGGAGAATATTGGTCATTTGTTTCTAAGTCACCACAAAGTAAAAGTCAACACTAAAGATTGTTTTTCTTTGCTTTGCTTTTTAATGTGTCTAAATCAGTCTAACTGCACTCATAATTTGTTCCAAAACTAAAAGTGATTGCATGTCATAGGAGGATATTCTCATTTCCTGAAAGAGAAAATTAATGGGAATCAAAATACAACTTTAAAGGAAGTTATAGGCTCTCCATTCAAAAGGTCACATTTCTTGTGAGTCAGTAGATGAACTAGTTGGTTACTATGACTGATAAAATATATGTATGTATTATTCATCATTAATTAATGGGATTTTCTCTACTTAAAAGAGTAAGCATTATAAAGGAGAGAAAATACTATATCTGTTTAAGGGCTAGATTTAATGGTATGGTTTTTGAAAATAGCCTGTATCCATAGCTGAGGACCAGGATCCATAGGTGATTTTCCAAGGTTCTGTAAAAATCCTTGAAATTATGCCTTTTAACAATATATGTGCCCGTGTATTTTTGAGAGCAAAGGACCTGCACTTATCTTCACATTATCTATAATCCAAAGTAGAAGGTTGACCATGGAACCACTGCATAAGAATGCAAGTAAATAAGGGAAAATTCAGATTAAAGAAAATGAAGAGTTGCAACAGATTTCCTTTCATGTAGCATCAGCACAAGTATCCACACCCACAGAAAATTATTGCTGGTATATTTTATGTATCCCAAAATAGCTCTTTATGCTAATTTATGATACTTCATTATGTCAACAAAAACATAAAATTGTTGGGATATCACATGGCTTGCTGATTATTTAGAGCTATTTATTAAATAAATAAAAGGAGTTCATTTCAAACAGATCGAATAACATATATTCTCTCCTACTATCCTATTAGAGAAGAGTCAATAAAATAAATGTCTTTAGTCACCACAGAATTATACATCTTAGTAATTTTTTTTTCCTGCTTGAATCAGCAAACAAACCAGCAAATGGAGATTCCTTGTGACCTTTAAAATATCAATCCATTTCATAGTAGGAGACAGGAAAAAAGGTAATGGAGTGGCTTAAGAACACACATGGTATACACACACATATTTCGCATATTCCATCATACACATTCACACAGTTTTTCTTCTACACTAAAACTACAAGTGTTTTTGTTCCTACAAAAGTTCAGTGCTATTTTCTTCTCCTCTCTAGGACTGATTACAACAGAACTTAGCATTAAGCAGTAGAATGGGTGAAAAGAGCAAATAAATATGCACTCCTTTTTTTGTTCTTATAAAAACTACCTTTTCTCCTACTTACTTCCTATTGCCAACTCTTTCTCCCTTCCTTTAAGCTACAAAGGTAGGCTATTTATCTTCAAATTGGCCAATGATAAAGTTTGGTAACCACTGTCAAACATGCTTGGCAAAGAAATATGTTTATACCTAGATATTTTCATCATTCTGTCACTCTTTGGCAAGGAAAAGGGAAGCAAGAGATGTTACCTATGCAAATAACTAGAAACTATTAAGGAATCATTGAGAAAGAGAAATAATCTGAGCAATTTATTCTGAACCTTCAAAGGAATTTTTCAGCCCTGGTCTGAATTTTAAGAAGGAAAAGAACACAATTATTTATAGCAAATCATTTTATATCAATATTCTTATTCTAACATTAAATAATTTGAAAATAATATGTGCTTTCTACCTCCATAATATTTTTTATTCTTACCTAATGAGTCAAATTGTTTTCTTCTTCTCTGAATAAAGACTGAAAGATAGATGCATTTTTTTTTCAATACCTAAGGATAATTTGTCCTAGAAGACTGAAAACTGATGAGAATATAGGGTATGGGTATGTCACATAGGGTTTATTGAACATTGACGAATTAAAAAGCCAGCTTTCCCCAATACGTTACATTAACATACCAACTGTTGTAGTGTAGTGATTCAAAGTCACTGTTGGCAGTATTAGTCTTTTCTTTTTTTCTGCAATAATTATGTTACATTAAAATAAACCAACTGGTGCAATGATGTTATTAAGCAGAAAATAAACTCACAAAATTCAAAATAGATATACAAATACAATTATAATTATCCAGAGGCACTGAATGGTAATGCAAATCACACTTTTTTTTGGGTTTAGACATACATTTAACACAAAGATGATTAATTTTGCCAAGTTAAGCAAAATTATTTTATTTTTCATTTGGAAAATTACTGATTTATAGCACTAAACCATTTGTTCTAAAATTTTGTATTTGCTTTTAAGTAATGTCTTTTTCCATTTAATTTTTGTATACAACAGTAAATAGGTATCCTATAAATTTTGGAAAGCATAAAACAAAGTTTTTTTTACTAAAACAGACTAACCATCCTCAAACCACTATATCCTTAATCTCAACAATTAAGAAAGGATCAAATTCAAAGGGCTCTTTCACTTAGGAATACATGTACTAAGCTGGAATTAAATCTGTTCAAAGTTTTAGAATAGAACTCTTAAGCACTTGTGGTAGATTATTGTTTGCTGGATGAAATTTAAGAACTCCATCTGTTGAGCTTTATGTGCAAATTTTGTAACTCTCAGATTTTGGATGTAATAATGTGAAATAAGAGATGTAGCAGCAAATCATATTGCAAGTGAAAACAGATTATATGATGTGTTTAAAATGTAAGATATTTTTATTCCATACTAACGTACTCCAAATAGGTTGTTAAAGTTTCTTCCTGAAAGGTACCATGACTAACTCATCTTGGTAGACCATAAAAGAATACAGAGCACATTGAAGGACCCAAATAGTTTTGATGATATAAAAGAAAAAAAAAGCACATTTTTAAATTAATAAAATTATTTCATTTGCTCAACACCAATTATTTTTTCCAGAAAAAACTGATGGAATAAAACAGATAATTGATTATAATGGTGGGTTGGCGACTGTATCTGTTCATATCTGTGTCAACTTGAAGTGAAAGAAAATGATTTTGTTTTTAACCTGAATCATCTAGCTCCTTGTGTCAATGGTTCTTAGACAAGTAAACTGATTCCTTTAACTAGTAATCCAGAAGATGCCAAAATGTATTGTAATAATGATTGAAATAAATGTACTGCACACTCACACATTACAATTATTATAATGGAACATATTACAACACTATGCCACTACATAAAGGAGACTTTTAAAATCTGATTTTATGACGCCCTCTCAAAGAACCTTATAGTTCCTTTTCATCGCCTACCTAATCCTTGAAACTACTTCCTCAGTCAGTCCTCCTCCCTAGTCTGTAGGTCCCGTGACAATGAGGATGTCATTTATATGACTCATCAGTTTCTCTTCCAATAATTTACTATTATTTCCTGATAATTGTTCTGTGGTGTCATATAAATATACATCAAAGTTAGTAATAGCACAGAATATTCAGGAAAGAGGAAATTCAGGTTACGATTTGAGTTGAGAAATTGGGAGTAATACAATTACAAAATAGTTTAAATATTCAAAAAGACTTTTTTTTTTTTTTGCCTTATACCATGCCTTTACACTATTTGCTGACTGCTAGACATGCATTACCTAATAGAAACTGAGATCTGTGGGCCATTAGTGGGAGAATTTATGTTAAGTTGGATAGGAGTTGAGCTATTTTAATGTTTGCTATAGATGTGGGTACCAGAGGCTTCCAATGCCTCTCGTGTCATTGTCTTTCCTCTTGTCTTTGGGGTTCCCTATCCACAGCTCCTTAGAGTGACTGTGTCATCTGTGACCTGTAACCCACTGTTACTATACTGCCGTTTGGTTGGTGAGGCAATAAGATGAAGACAAAAAACATTCTACAATCCTCTGAATGAATTCCAGACCCCAGCTGTAGTTTTCTCAATCTATTTTTTTGATCCACTGGTTGGGTCTTCACCCCATGAGGTGAGACAGAGGGGATAGAGGGTGCCCAAGTGGGAAGGGATTTCTCTTCCCCTTGCTGGGGTAAGTTTTCTGACAAAGTTCTTTAGCCTAGGAAGTAGACATTTGTTACCAGCAGAGTCACTAACTGTGTTTCACAAGGGTTATCTTCCACTCCCCTTGTCAGGGTCACAAGGAGATCCTTCCTGAACTTTAACTGTGTAGCATTCCTAGAGGGAAAGTCTAGTGGGAGGGGAGGTGATAAATCTGTACCACCCCAGGCATTTCCCACTCTCACACCTGTCCACACTCAGCTTCCAACAATTGAACTCCAGAAGTTTCTGCCCCAGGTAAGCAAATATCAGCTCTGATTCTGGATTTGCATGGCTCTTTAGATGTGGGGGGTGACGGTTTGCCCTGCAACCTCCATTCTCTATAGGGTCCAAGAAAGTCACTGACTTTCATTTTTCCAGTCATTTCTTGTTGTAAGGACAGAGTGGTAATCAAAAAGATCTTTACATCCAGAAGTTGAAACCAGAAGGCTCTCTATCAGTGTATTTTAAATTAATTTCTTAGTTTTCCTTAAAGAAAAAACATGCGTAAAAGTGACTGAACGTGCACTATGAAGTACATAGTTGGGAGGGAGGGATGGAACCCTACTATTCTTTTTTATTTCCATATTCTCTTGTTCACCCACTACAGCTGGAGCACAGGAACACCTTGTGGATAGCTATTCTAATTGACATAAAGGGATTCTGTTACTGTGACTTTTCCCACATCTCAGGAGCAAATATAATAACAAGACTATCAACAGCAGAAAAGTGATAAAAATATATCTCTATCTATACTCCAATGATCTGTTATCCTGCTAAGCCTAATTACATTTTGCATGTCATATGACTTTCTTTGACCTAGGGGAACTGATTTTGTGCTGTGAAGCTTGTCTGGACTACAGTGTACTTAGGAAAAGAGGGTAAGGCAGGAATTCTAAAAGGTGCATTCCCTCCAAGCAATTATAATCAACATGACTCTTAGATAACCTGTGCACTTGCATTCACACTGCTGCAGGTGAGAAGGTGACAGCAAGGAGAGAGTTCAATGCTTCTGAAAAGTGATTTAAATTAAGGTTCACTAATACATTATACAATGTTTCCAATTACTAATTGCTCTTAGGAGTAAAATCCATATATATCTATGTAAGATGAAAAACTGATGAACGTAAAAATGATTTCTTTAAAAATTTAAGATCTTAAATTGTACTATAAAGAGATAAATAAATGTAGGATAAGATTAATCTGTGTTCTATACCCAACACAAATTGTGAATGTATTAGTGCATTTTGAACTAATAAACAATAAAGATGGTTTTGAAATGGAACCCCAAAAGCACTGCATAAAGGGGTGCCTGGGTGGCATAGTCGGTTGGGTGTCCAGCTCTTGATTTTGGCTGGAGTCGTGATCTTAGGGTTGTGAGATCGAGCTTGCATTGGCCCCTGTGCTTGGCACAGAGTCTGCTTGAGATTTCTCTCCCTCTCCCTTTGCCCCTCCCAATTGTGCTCTCTCTAAAATAAATAAAATCTTTTAAAAAATATTTTCAGGATTTATACCTACATTCCCATATGTGTGTACATGAACATGTGTGTGCACGTGTTAACTATAGTTGTATATGTTGTGTAACTAAAATGAGGCACTAATATAAATTCTAGTTAATTAACAAACAGTGAAAAATCAGTTTCAGGTGCAGAACCTAGTGATTCATCACTTACATACACTACCCAGTGCTCATCCCAACAAGCATTAATATTTAAGTATGCGCTTGAATCAAAGAATTCCATGGTGACAGAAGATCATCACGAATAGAGATGATATCTGTGATCATTTAAGCCTGCATATTTGAAGTAGTGTAGCATTGAATTAGCCGGCATGTTTGTACTTAGGCTGAAGATGCCAATTAGCAGCACAGGGGACAAATGTATTTAACAAATGAGTTTTCTTGCACATAGTGTTTCATAAACTTAGTTGTACACATGTAAATATCAAAGTGTTTTATATGAATATTTTAATATCCATACTTTCCTGTGAAGTAGAAGACCCGTAAAAATGGCATGCAAATAATGGACTGTACCTGCTTTGTAGATGGCTTCTTTAAAATGGGAAACATGCTCTCCAGGACATCACCATAAAGTTCAAACACGTTTCACACATTCATTGCATTTTCCACTTGTCGGGAAATAACCAAATTTGTGTCTTCTGATATGGAGAGTACTCATGCAATGAAACTTCAGTAAATTTAAGCATATTAAAAGAGTTGCCATATTTTTCCATTACAGGCACTTAATTTATATCACTAGGGTTCAGAGAGTTGAACACAGGAAATGGTATTCAACGGACACTTAAAGTGTTCCTTTTGCTGTCTTACACACATCCTGTTATAATGCTCTTATAGTGTATCGCATAATTGTATACGAGGTCTATTACAGCCACACTGCTTTTCTCTATTCCAGTGCAATAAGACACTCAGGACACATACCACAGCATATCAAAGTTGCTTTCTATTTCTGACAAAATGGATGGCTTGCTTCTCCTCTAAATATACTGCTCTCATCAACCGGGTTGCTTAAAATCATCTCTTCAATAGTTACAAAAATACTACCCATCACTCAAGAGCCAGCCTAATGCTACATTTTTCATGAAGCTTTTACTGAAATACGTAGCTATGATCTTAACTGAACCTACTCAGAAATTTCCTTTTATTTGTTGACACATTAAATTTGACTTGTATTTAGTAATGTGAACTTTAAAAAATTCCCAAACAGAGCTTCAAGCTTCTAGAGAGAGACAATTTTAAGACTGTTTTTAGAGTTTTAGAATCATAGCAAAATTGACAGGAAGGTATAGAGATTTCTCATACACACTCTGCTCCCACACATGCAAGCCTCACATTATCACTACTCTCTCTTCATCAGAATGGTGTTTTGGCCACAACTGATGAACCCACACTGTTACCTCATAATCACCCAAAGTCCACAATTCACATTACAATTTATTCTTGGTGTGGTACATTCTATGCCATTAGGGAAATGCATAACAACACGTATCCACCATTATACCATTACACGTAATATGTTCACTGCTTTAAAAATCCCCTAGGCTTCACCATCCCTCGATCTCCACTCCTTGGAACTACTTAACTTTCTATTGTCTCCATAGTTTTGGCTTTTCTAGAAAGTCATATTTGGAATCAGGCAGTATGTAACTTTTCAGATTGGCTTCCTCCACTTAGTAATATGCACTTAAGGTCCCTCCATGTCTTTTCATGGTTTAATAGTTGATTTCTTCTTGACAGTTCATTTCTTTATATTGTATCTTGAAATCAGGGAGTGCTAGTCCTTCAATGTTGTCCTTCTTTAAAACTGTGTTGTCTATTCTGGGTCTTTTCTCTCTTCATTTAAGCTTTAGGATCACTTTGTCAACATCTACAAAACAACGTGGGGATTTTGACTGAATCTATAGATTAAGTTGGAAAGAACTGACATCTTGACAATACCGAGTCTTCCTATGTATGAACATGAAATATTTCTCCATTTATTTCTCTGATTTCACTCACCAGATTTTTGTGGTTATGTCATATAGATCTTACATGAATTTTGCTAGAGCTGTACCTAAGTATTGCTAAGAGAGTAGATCTCATAGGTCTTTTACGACAGTAATAATAATGACAAAACTAGGAACTGATCTCTGAGAAACAAGACAAGGCCAGAGACTTAGTTTGTAGTTTTTTCTTCTTTCTCTGCAGTCAATGGGAAGACAACCTCTGGAAAATAACATGACTCTGTGATTTCTTTATAAGAAAGTACAGACATTTATGTATAGATATAGGACCAAAGAATAACTTTGATTGTCTCCTCTAGGCAAATAATTTATTAATAGCTAACGGTTATTCAATGGTTACTATTTGACAGAACCTCAGTGCTTAACACACTCTTCCAAAGTGGCAGTTGCACCATTTCCCATTAGCAGTGTACGACAGTTTCAGTTTTTCCACATCCTTAACACTTGTTATCTGACTTTTCAATTCAATTTCAACTCACTTCTAGCCATCCTAGGGTGTCAAGTGATACCTCCTTATATTTTTATACACATTTTCCGGATGGCTAATAATGTCGAGCACCTTTTATGTACTTATTGGCCACTTGTTTATCTTCTTTGGAGAAATACATTCAGATCCTTTGCCCATTTTTTGAAATGGGTTATCTTTGTTGTTGAGTGGTAAGAGTTCTTTATATATTCTAAATACAAGTCCTTGTTGGATATAGGACTTGAAAACATTTTCCCCCATTCTGTGGGTTGTCCTTATACTTTCTTTTCTGTGTCCTTTGAAGCACAAAAGTTTTAATTTTGATGAAGTCCATTTTATCTATTTTTCCAATTGTTGCACATTCTTTTGGTGTCATAGCTAAGAATCCCTGGTCAAATTCGAGGCCATGAAGACGTACTCATGTTTCCTTCTAAGAGTGTGTAATTATAACTCTTACATTCAGGTCTTTGATCCATTTTGAGTTAAATTTTGTATATGGTATTAGGTAAGGATCCACCTTTATTCTTTGCTTGTGGCTATCTAGTTGTCCTAACACCATTTACTGAAAAGCACATTCTATTGACATTACAGAGTGCTGGTACCCTTGTAGAAAATCACTTGATAATGTATGTGTGGGTTTATTTTTTGGACTCTCTATTCTATTCTATCAACCTACGTGTTTATCCTTGTGCCAGCACCACACTTCTGTATTACCAATAAAATATTATTATTTTAACAATAATCATAATACCTTGTATTCATGGGACTGTGTGGTATTGGTATACTCTCTGAACATAACTGTATATATACAAATTTTTACTTAATCCCTATATTAATTTGTATAAATAATATCATATATGCAAGGACCACCTGGCCTATGCCTCTGCATTGCCCAAAGCCTCAAGACTTTTCACTTAACATGTAATATAATCTCTAAATAATTAGAATTGACAATGAGTTTTATTCCTAATAAATATAAGGAAAAGGGGTATTATTAAACTGTCAAAAACCATAATATTAGAATTATAGTTGTTTGCATGGCCTCTCTTTATGAAATTCCACTCATAATTTATTATGTAACTATTTCAAAAGCCTCACCAAGAAAACAGCAGGCAACAAATACAGCAATGCATTTCTCTCAACTGATAGACATGTTAAATTCAATCAACTTAAATTTTTATTGCAGACTCCTTATTTCAAGTTATAGATCTTAGTCTTCGTGCAAATTTCAAGGTTTTAGAAGCTCATATAAACTGATATAATAATGGCTCTGTAACTGATAATTTTTATTTCTTGCTGTTTTCTACACTGTACTAAATTACATAACAAATGTTTACAATGCCCTAGAGTTATAATACCAATTTGTTGTACTGAACTGTTTGTTTAATTGACAAAACTTCTCAATGCATAGTGATAGTTAAGAATTTACATTTGGAATATAAAATATTTTAACAGGACATAAAAATGCATCTAAAACATAATCATTAATAGATAGAACTATTTATATGGATATATTTATAGTTACATCTTAAATCATGTTTATTATAATTCATATAGTTTTATATATACATGTACCACTATAAACACCCACTTTCCCACACAAAATACATACTTACATTCTTACATTTTAAAAATGTCCATAATTTTACACAGGTGAAACAATAATATATTTTGAGGTTTGAGGAAGAATGGCTCAAACAATACCAGGAACATTACCAGTAAAAAAGAAACTATGTTTCTCAAATCAATCTTCATGTATTAAGATTATAAAATACAACTTAAGATTATAAAATACAACTTATAAAATACACCACCTGGGTGGTGCAGTCGGTTGAGCGTCCAACTCCTGGTTTCAGCTCAGGTGATGATCTCAGGGTCATGAGATCAAGCCCTATGTGGGGCTCCCTGCTCAGAGTGAAGTCTGCTTCAGAGTCTATGCCTCTGCCCCTCCCCCCACTTGCACACTCTCTCAAATAAATAAAATCTTTAAAAAATAATTAAAAAATTAAAATGCCCTTTTAATTTTGGTTAGCTGTTTATGGTATTTTTTTTTTTTTTTGAGAATTCCTTAAGCAGAAAAATTCTTCTTAATGTTCTTTTGTTGGGAAGATATCTAGTATCTTAGATATTAGATGACAGTCACAACAAATACTGACTGATGAATAGGTTTTTAATACATTCCAGAATGTCAGAGTAGAGAAGTATTTTTCTTAAGCTGATGTGCCACATAGGGAAATAATCCCTTCATGGTAGTTGGGTGGTAGTGGTTTTAAATGGATTATTCTTCTATTTATATGCTTCATTTTATTTCCCATGCAATAAATTTCTTAAGGCATTTCAAAAGTTTTAATGATCATCTATCCAATTAGTATTGAGCTTGAAACTCCAAGTATTCAGAGGAAAACTATGAAGAAACAGTGCACATCCAGATTAAGTAGAGATGATAACTATTCAATATAAGGAGGATTATTTTTCCTTGTGACAACTGCCTCTTGTTTCAAATTTAAATTCACAGCCATATGATCTTCCTCTACTTTATGCCTTATTGTTTGATGGTCATAAATATACTGAGACATTTAAATTTGTTATTTTAAATCAATTTATCATAATTTAGAAGGATTTTCAAAAACATTTCATACATTTAGTATTTTTCACTTTGAAAAAAATGAGGCCACCTTCTTGTCTTTATTTTGTATTTAATTACCACATAAATAACTTTTAATGTGAAATATGCTTAATATCCAATTTTGAAAATATATTTGCTGAATTAAATCAGTCATGTGGGGAAATAAAAAGTACATAAAAACTACACACAATACACTTACGTGTTGTGGGTTCTAATCACAACATATTTACTGATTTCTCTTTCTGTTTTAAGTCCACCCTTTTAAAATTCAAATTTAAGAAGACCAGTACTCTTCAGATCTCTTATAAAATATTACTTACTAATTTACATTAAGTGGGCAAATACTTTGTAACATCAGGAATTTGTATGTCTGGCCCCATGTTAATCAGCAAAATGCTGAACTTGATTTAATATTACCACTTCACTCTAGCCCGGCTACAGTGGGTGGTAATGGGAGTCTGTATTAGTTGAAAATACTGTGATGTGCTGCTCTTTTATTCCCTGACCCACTTGAGCTTCTGTTCTTCTTCCTTCTGGCCTGGGGTTGCTCAGTGGGTGTGGGTGGCTGGAGAGGGAAGGGAGGTAGGGGAGTCAGAGAGTTCTGACTTTCCTGGTATTGTTAAGACCTTGGTCTGTTTTCAGGATCTGGTTGTGTTTAAAGCTGATTTCTTCCTTTGTTGGAACAACACACACATCATTAGAGAGTTCTCATTTATATTACCTTAAAATGGTTACGCGTAGCTTGGGGTGTGCTGACGCTAGCGTTTGCCAGCCTATTAGAGACAGTTACTAGATTTTCAGGAATTTTTTTAGTAGTTTGCTACACAGCCATTAATAAAAATTTTACATGTTATATTTACATATTTTAATTATTTTAAAAACAAAGATAAGCATACCAAATACATATAGTTTACTATTTTATATGCTCTGCAGGTTATTCACACCTATCGCTCCTGTTGGATGGAAAAGTTCCATAGCAGTATGCTACAGCACATCTCTTCAGAAGGCAGCATTGAGGGATGTCGACTTGGTAGCTTCCACTCTAACAAGATGGCAGTGTGTACGCCACAGAAATCAGAAACACTATAAATCAGGGCTTTATGTTTTCCATTGTCTAGATTTAACATAGTAATGCATGAAATATTAATACAGATAGAACTGAATGGTGTGTCATGTATATAGCTAGCACTTGGTAAATAACTCAAAAATTAAAGAAAAAACTTTCAGTATTTAAAGTATTATAAGATGCAGCAAATAAGCCATTTACATGACTGTGGAACAAGTTCTGACATACATTTCATTGTTTCTCTTTCATCTTATTAACATAAATGAAAACATCAACCAACACTTTACATTGGAACTATACTATTTCATCAATTCTAACCACGGTTTGGCTACTGATACAGGAGTTAGGCAAGATCAATAAAAGCATTTTATGAGAATCGATGGCTACAGGGAATTTATAATAAACGATATTGTTTATTTGTAGCAATATTTGTAAAACTGGTGCTCCATATCCTACAGATCAGAACAATTCAGAATAGATTTATGTGCATACGTACACACTGAATTATTTTTTCCCAGAGAACTGGTGGTTAAACATTACAAGCACATCACTGGATATCTTTCTATGCATATTCTGGCTGATGAGTTATTTGTTCCAAATCCCCTAAGAATCCAGTTTCTCACTACTAAGCCCTAAGGACTTAAGAAAAAACATAAGACATGTCGGATCTCTGTGAATGCGATCAATTATCTGATTCACTGGATATGTACACGGGTCCTCTGCATCAAAAACATATTTATATATTTATACAAATATGTATATGAAAAGGAAGGTGGATGCTAATACTCCAGCAACTTTGCCTTTACTGCTGTCATTAGATAAGTGAAACTGCATGTCTCTTAAGCTTTACACTTTTTTAAAGTAGAAATCAGAAACTATGCCCAATAGAAAAATGAATCACATATTAAATATACAAAGCAATCCCCAGAAAGTTCCTCTGTTTATACTTGAGACCAATACAAAACCTATTACATATAGTCCAAATAATTCAACCTGACAGCAATAAGGTATGTAGTATTTTCTCTTCTCAGAAACCTCCCAGTGTTGATATGCTGTTTTATCACTAAGGAAAAAAATTAAACTACATTAACCAGGTATTGTAAATAAAGACAAGAATAGCATAAGCATTAAGTTTCTAGAGAATATTGAGTATCAGAAAGTCATTTATAGAGGATATATTATCAAATTTCATGATTTTTAATGTAACTTCAATCAACTGGACATTTACTGTGTTCCACATACTATACTAAGTACGTTAATTCTATAAAGTAAGAATTATCATTATTTTCATGTGTAGATTAAGAAAAAATATATATAAACAACTATACAAACACGACTGTGCATACACATTCACATGGACAGAATATGTTTAAAGATCACATAACAAGTAAGAATGGAACGAGGATCTGAGGCCAGTTTTGTCAAAATTTCAAGACACCTGAATACGGATTAGAGTTTAACAATATGAATACCTGTAAACATTAAAAAATGAAACAGCGTTGTAAATCTGAAGTAGAGTATTTCATGACAGGAACTCCAAATTTCATCTCCACTGCATTTCCTATCCAGAGAAGATATGTAGAAACACACACACACACAAACTGAATACAGATTTTGAAGAGCTAAAAATAATGTTTTTTCAATTCAGTTCTCTCATTTCATAGATTAGTAAATGAAGCACAAAAAGCAGAGTTTGGCCTTAGATCTAAATACCAGAACCAGAAATGCTGGCTTCTTAAAGATTTTACTCATTTATTTTAGAGACAGAGAGGGTGGGAGCAGGGAGGGAGGGGCAGAGGGAGAGAAAGAATATCAACCCAACTCCACACAGGGCTCGGGGCCCAACAGGGGCTAGATCCTACCACCCAGATCATGACCTGAGCTGAAATCAAGAGTCAGATGCTTAACCGACTGAGCCACCCACGTGCCCCTCTTAGAATAATTTTTAAAGCTTAACTTAGAGCATGACATTAATATCATGATTTTTATACCAAGTCAATATACCTTTCACTTACATTTCAGGGGAAAAAGAATCATGATATGATGACTTCTTTTTAACTTCTTGCTGAAGCATGTTTATATTTATCTCATTTTTAATATGGTATCTGGCATTATTTAGAAGTTTAAATGATTAAATTCAAAATCTAACCCCAAAAATGTATTTTCATATTCTGTATAAAACTACTACGAGTATAAATTACGATGTTTTATTTAAAATTCTCGTCTGCAAAGGGTGTTGGGAGGACAAATTTACAGATTATAGTAATTCCTCTGTATCCCAACCCAAGCTAATGACTAGAATTGGATAGTAAAAAAGCTGAATTACACGATTGAGTTAGAAATAGCCACTTAGGCTTTTTAGCCTGTCTCCCTGAAAGCAGTAGAACCGATTTAATCAAACAGCGTGAAGAGAGTTACAGATGAAAAGCACATCAATCCTAGTAGGTCTGGCATGACTTGAAAGACAAAATCTATCACAATGAATTAAAAGCACAATGTAAAAGGGAAACAGATAGAAAGACCTGATTTACATGCCTGCTCTATCAGAGCAAGGATAAAGACTGCAGAAGCCATTCCACTGGAAGCACAATCCAGCTACAGAGGATGAATGTCAGGCCAGCACAACTCACAAATGACAAAGCAGTAGAAACCCTACGTCTAACTCTCAGCCATTAGCTGAATCACTTAGACTTCAGAACAACTTGGAAAATATTTCACACAAGGGAAAGTTTAGATATAGCACTTTAAAGTCATTAACATTTTTGGATTTTTAGAGAACTTTTAAAATTCCATTAGGAAATTGATAAATAGATCACTGTAGTGCACAAATTGGAGAAAGGGCTAAATATTTAAATGTCCAATTTATAAGTTCTTAGCTATACTCTGGATCTTTATAATATTGGTAAAGGATCCCTCATTACTAGACATAGCATATTATTTTAGATAATCATGATACATAAAAAGTCCAGGAAATAGTGTGAACGAATTCCTTACTTCACCCATAAAGTCTTTGTTTTAAACTTTGAGGTATACTTAATATACAAAAAGTTGCAAACATTTAACGTACACATTTTGATAAGTTTGGGCATTACATACACCCATCATACCATCACCACAAACAAGGTAAAAAGGATATCCATCACCTTCAAAATATTTGTGTTCCCTTTGGGTGTGTGTGTGGGTGGGTGGGTGGGTGTGGATGTGTGTGTGGCATGAGTTAAGAATGCTTTGAGATTTACAGTCTTAGCAAGTTTGTAAGTGTACAATATCGTATTTGTTATGTATAGATTCTATGTTGTACAGATCTCCAGAACTTATTCATCTTTGTAACTGCAACTTTATACCCATTGAGAAATAATGACCCATAACTCCTTCCTCTCAGCTCCTGGAAACCACCATTCTTTTCTCTGGTTCTATAGCAGTGTCTGATAATTTTATGTATTCCAAATAAATAACATCATTCAGTCTATGTCCTTCTGTGGCTTATTTCACTTCTATGACTTATCTCACTTAGCATAATGTCTTCCAGGTCCATCCATGATGTCCCAAATGATAGGACTTTTCTTTTCAAAAGATGAGTAATATTTCACTATATGTATATATCATGTTTTCTTTATCCATACACCTGTGGGTAGACATTTGGGTTGTTTTATTATCTTGGCTACTGTAAATAATGCTGCAATAAGCATGGGAGTGCAGATATCACTTCAAAATTCAGATTTAAATTCTTTGGGATGTATACCCAGCAGTGGGTTGTTGGATCATGTGGTAGTTCAATGTTTTATTTTTTATTTTTTGGAAACTCTATACTGTTTTCCATCTTGGCTGCACCATTTTACATTTCCACTTACAGTTCACAAGGGTCATATCCTCACCAGGACTTGTTATCAATTTTTTAATAGCTATTCTAACTGATGTGAGGTAGTATCTCACTTTCGTTTTCATTTGTATTTATCTGATGACTAGCACCTTTTCTTATATCTGCCTTGATTAAATGTCTGCTCAAGTCTTTTGCATTTTTTTAAAGATTTTATTTTTTTTTTATTTGAGAGAGAAAGAGCAACAGAGATAGCCCAAGTGGAGGAGGGGAAAAGGGAGAGGGAGAAACAGACTCCCTCCCCACTGAGCAGGGAGCCCAACATGGGGCTAGATCCCAGGACCCTAGAATCATGATCTGAGCCGAAGGCAGATGCTTAACAGACCAAGCCACCCAGGTACCCCAAGTCTTTCGCATTTTTAAAATCGTATTATTTGTTTTGTTTTGTTGTTTTTGCTATTCTTCTCAAACTCTTCCAAAAAAACTGAAAAGGGAACACTCCCAGATTCATCTTACAAGGTCAGCCAACATTACCCTGATATCAAAGCCAGATAAGGACACCACAAGACATTACAAGCCAATATTCTTGATGAACAAAGATGCAAAAATCCTCAACAGAATTGTGGAACACCACATTCAGTAGCACATTAAAAGGAACATATGCTATGATCAAGTGAGATTTATCCATAGGATGCAAGGATTGTTCAACATATGCATAATACAAATGCTCAACAGATTAGATACAGAAGAGATGTAGGTCAACATAATAAAGGCCATATATGATAAGACCACAGCTAAGATCATACTCAGTGGTGAAAGCTGAAAGCTTTACCTTTAGTATCAGGAATATTGCCAAGGATGCCCATTACTGCCACTTCTATTCAACAAAGTAGTAGAAATCCTAGCTACAAAAATTAGGCAAGAAATAAGAGGCATCCAAATCAGAAAGAAAGAAGTAAAACTGTGAGTATTTACAAATGACATGATCTTATATATAGAAGACCTTAAAGACTCTAAAAGAAAAACAAACTTTTATAGCTAATAAACAAATTCAGTAGAGTTGTAGGATATAAAAAAATCAACATAAAAAACTCAGTTACATTTCTATGCCTGAACAATGTACTATCTGAAAAAAGAAATAAAAAAAAAAACCTACTTACAATAGCATCAAGATTAAAATACTTAGTAATAAACCTAACTAGGGAGGTTAAAGTTTGTATACTGACAACACTGATGAAAGAAATTAAAAACAAATAAATGGAAAGACATTTCATGTTCATAAAACTGGAAGACTTCATATTTTAACATGTCCATTCTATCCAAAGTGATCTACAGATTCCAGGCTATTCCCATCAAAATTCCAATAACTATTTCTTTATCAACCCCACTCCCGTTTGTGGAGAGTCTCTATTCTTATTCTTCTCTTCCATCCAACTATCTCTCCTCTCATTGTCTTTCTCCTATTCTTCTAGACTTCACATCCCCACTTTTTCCTTCTAAATTACATAGCCTTAGAGTTAATAATTTTTAAAATGGAAGCTGATTCTGGTTTTTCATGCCCTGTCTTCAAAGGATAGAAAATAAAGGAAGAGAAAATATCCCAACTCCGTTTCAGACTACAACATCTGAAATGAAAACTTATTGTCCTCTTAATAGTACTGGAGCTGATTAATCTATAATTAATTTTCCTATCACTTAAAAACACCTATTTTTTTCAGTAATTCTTAAACTTTTTTTCAAGTATTCTAATTTAGTTGGGCAAATAATTTGCCATGAAGGTTCCTTACTCCAGAATGTTAATGGTATGGGTGGGATATGGTGCTCACTCTGCTTTGCCAATAATGTGATATTATTTAAGTGTGGGAGATCTTAACATGTATGTGTTTTTTGTATTTCCTGAATAATTACCAAATTAAATATATGAATATACACACACAGGTATTTTATATTGGGCAAGAAGAGTGCTGTCTTTTAAAAAATATATATGATGGATCTAATTCTTTATCTTTGCCACTCTATTGTTAAATAAATGAATAAATAAAATATGTAAAATAGCAGGCATTCGCAAATTAATTTTGATATTATATAAATTATAAAGAATAATAAACTAACAACAGTTTCTAGGTTTTCAAAGGGCTTTCAGCATTGTTAGTTATTTCCTAGGAAGTAAATTATGCAGTTGATTTTCCTTAAAGACAGAATGAAGAGTCAGACTGCAATACTTCACAACTGAAGAAGGATCAAGCTGAGAGTAGATTTAGTTTAAAAACAAAACCTTACTTTTGAAAAGCAACTCATAAAACTGTAAAATGTAGACTAAAATCACTTTGACTTCAAGTGAAGAGGACTTCAGATAAATCGTTAGGAAATAATACTTTAAAATAGATGTGAGGGGGAGAAACTCAAGGTATAAGACATTCAGATATGACTAAAGAACGAAAAACCTTAAAGAAATACCTTTAGCGTAGTTTTCTCACTTTATAATTTTGAATCTTTGGAACATTTATATTTGAAATTTTACTTCAATAAAAAACCACATTCTTCAACTTTAAAAGTTCAAAGATTTTAGAGAAATGTGATAGCTTATATTCTTTTTAGTCTCTTCAAATACTGAATAAGCAGAATTTATGATAAAGGGATTCAAATAACAGAAAAGGTAAAATATTTTATATGTACTGAAAGCACATCAGTATATCCTCCACATTATGTATTCAAAACTAATATATCAGTTTCTAAGAAAAAGCTTCCTTTTTCAAAATTTTCTTGATAATTGAAGTAGTTTGCAAAATGACTAGTCAACATCAAATCTAAAAATAGTAAATTGGTTCAGTCTTTTTTCTGCCTGTTAAATGGTGTCATACTCTATATTTTAAATCACTGTGGATGTCTACTGGAAATCAGATTTTATGACTATTTGCTATAGTCTCTCACATTCAAATGTTATCTAAAATAATCAAACCCCTCCCTCCACCTCTCCACAGAATTCCTTTTAAGAGATAAACTTTTAGGAAAGGATTACACTAAGAAAGACCCTATCTGAAGTGAGAAGACACATAGGTGCTTAGGAGGAAATGTTTTCTGACATCAGAAACCTCTGCTGGAAAAACTGTTAGTACCAAATTGAAACCTTTGGATTATTATAAACGTAATTGTGAAATATTCCTTCATAGAAATATAAACATATCTTCAAAGCAAAACTCAAGATCACAGTATCAAAAAAGCACTATCTCTAGTGTGGTCTTTAAATTTCAAATAAGGAAATCTATTTGTAAAACTGGAATTAAGCTTCTATGGCTAGATATAAACAACCTCAATAAACACTTAAAAGTTGGCCAAATATATATACACACACACACACACACACACACACACACACACACACATATATATACACACACACATTCTTTTAGTTACTATTTGAAGAAATTATATATAAGTTTCCCAGAATCACAGTCTTAAAATGAATCTCAAATATCTAAAAAGAGTGCAGGTTTTGAAATTTTTTTAAACCATAAAGATAGCTGACATAACAGCAAGGTCTCCAAGGCATCAAATTGTTCACAATTTAATTTCTTTTATTTTAATTATTATACGCTATCCTTGCTTTGATGTTTAGTAAAATAATTACTACAACTCTTGTCCATAAAGAATTTTTGGCTGCCCTTGGCTCCCACCCAGTCCTTACTCTCTATTTCCAAATAGCGAATTTATTTATTTATTTATTTATTTATTTATTTATTTATTTATTTATTTATTTATTTATATTATTTATTTAGAATTTATATTACAGTTTTATCTGATGGGACAGTAGAGGATTTCAGGCTTCAGAGAGGAAACTGGTAAAGAAGAGAACCACTTAGCTCTGTTGAACTACAAAGAGATTAAGAATTTGGAAGCATCATGTGCAGAGCAAGATGTAAGTAAAATTGTTTTCAAATCTATCTGTAGGAACAAGTGATAACCTTTACCTATCTCCAAACAGAAAATGCTAGAGAACAGAAAATCTGCTAAGAGATCAGAGATTTACTCTCTGGAGACATTTTTTTTCCAGGAGACTCAATGGAATCTGGAAACAACAGAAAGCAAGATAAAAACTAAAGTCAAAAATGAGAGAAAGAAGTAAAAGTCTATTATAAAAAAGTACTGATCTTATCTTCCCATCCAATGTGCAGAATTAGAACAGGGACTTAAAGAGAGAATTACTGGGGCCTTGCAGTTTCACCCTCAGAAAAACTCAAAGGTCTCAGGGAAAAAAAAATCATCATTGTCAAAGGCTGCTTTCACATTCAGATCCACTTGCTTCATGACAGAAAGGTGTAGGCAGAAAACAAACTGATGGTTGCCAGAGCAGAGAGGGGTAGGGGAATTGTCAAAATGGGTGGAGGGGAGTGGGGGATCCAGGCCTCCAGTTATGGAATGAACAAGTCACAGGAATAAAAGGTAGTGTACAGGGAATATAGTCTATGGTGGTGTATGGTGACAGCTGGTGGTGAATATAGCATAGCATATAGATTGGTCAAATCACTATGCTGTACACCTGAAACTAATACAACATTGTGTGTCAAATATACTTCAATTAAAAAAAAAAGTGGGGAGACTTGTACCAAGGAAATCTTAGTAGTGAAAGACATTTCTTGGGAAACTAAATCTGACCTGCAGATTGACAGGAAGCAAGTGGGGAGTGCTCCCAGGATCAATACCTGAGGAATAAGAAGGAAGCAGAATTGAGCAGGGGGAAAAGCTGAAATGTGGCTCAGTTACAACAAAGGCCTAAGCTAATTCTCTAGTGATCTTCTAGTGAAGATCTCAGATCTTCATACCCAATCATTAGTGTTTAGATGGGGGCTGTCACAGAAAGAGGGAGGTGACTTTTCTTGAGGTATGACTTTCTCAAGCTGAGACAAGGGGGAGAGGGATTTAGCCATGACTGCTGGCTGCCAACAGCCCCATTACCTGGGAAACTGAAGCTTGAGCTCTGCAGGGTGAATCTGGACAACATATGACACAGTCCTCTACAGGCCACCCTTTATTTCAGACAACTTTTGAAATCCCAGTGGCATTAACTAAAACATTTATTTTGACTATATCAAGGCCTAATTTCCCTCAGCTGAATCCTATTTCCTTAAGTTTCCCACCGTCACTGATGCTAAGAACATGTCCCATTAAGGTTCATGCATGCAAGCGCCCAATGTGGAGTCGATCTCTGTGAAAAATCTCAACCTGAGATCTGCACTGACAACAATGCTCAGTGATCCACTTAGCAAATTTATACTTTCAAAAACCTGCAATTCTGGGCTCTACAGGTTTAGAGAGTCTGGTTCCTAGAGGAGAAAGAGTGCCATTAATCCTCAAATTAAGACTATTCCCTGCTCATTCATTTCAATTTTCTTGTACCAAGATACTAGCCATCAGAAGAGAAGTCATCTACCTTTGAGGTAGAATGAATTCTGATCATTGAGATAAGGTAGCCTTGCTGTGACACAATGAGATCAGGGAAACTGTATAACACCCAGGAGACCCACTTGACTCTGCATTCTAACATTGATGGTAAACTGACAAGTATAGCATCAGGGCCTGAGTCAAGTATGGTGTATGGGGCTCTTAGGAATAAGGATTTGGGTCACCCCACCAAGTAAGACACCTATTCCAGCAGAGGTTCTAGCTAAGGATGAGGAGTCTAGAATGGATGATAAAGAACCTCATGAGTATCAGTTGTGACTTTGAGACCAGATGGGCAAAAGGGACTATCATTTGTTCCAATAAGCATTATCTTGTTAAATTTCCCAGACAAAAAAAGGATTAGAAGAAAAGTTTTAAAGAGCTCTAGTTAATAGACCGTGATATGAGACATACTGCAACCATTATATAAGGGAAAGATTAATAAAAGGAAAACAATAGATCTCTGGAGTTAAAAACAGATATTACTTAAGGAAAAGTTAAGAAAAGTCTTCAAGCAAATAAATCAAAGCAACAAAAAATGGCATAAAGTAAATTAAAAATAAAAGACCTGGAGTATTTTTTGAAGAGGAAGACCTAAATATCAGATGTTCAGAAAAATATGAAATAAAATAAAGGCAAGAGAAGTTCCTAGAAATAAAGTCCTCAAGTCTCTAGACTGAAAGTGCTTACATAATGTCAACTATAATAAATATAATAAGGCCCATGAAATATATTTTCATCAAATTCCAGAACATTGTAAATAAAGGTACAATATTAAAAGTGTATAGGTAGAAAAACATATTTTTCATATTTTTTGATGGCTGAGTAATATTCCATTATATATATAAATATATTATATATTATAAATATATATTATATATACACATACACACACACACACACACACGCATACACACCACATCTTCTTTATCCATTTGTCTGTCGATGGACATTTGGGTCCTCTCCATTGTTTGGCTATTGTTGATAACACTGCTATAAATACCGGGGTGTATGTATCCCCTCGAATCTGTATTTTTGTATCCTTTGGGTAAATACCTAGTAGTACAATTTTTAGCATTTTGTTTTGATTATTAGAGCTTCCATCTCTCATCACATTACTAATCTGTTCTTGCATCTTGTTCACTTGTTCCATTATAGCCCTCAGCAAGTTAATCACAGTTTTTTAAATTTCCAAATTTCTGCCATAATCTAAGTCTGGCTCTGGTGTGCTTTATGTATTCATACTGTGTTGATTAAAAGCCAACTTTTAGTATGACTTGTCATTTTTGTTGAAAGTTATATATGATGTAAACATGGTCAACAGAATGGAAGTAAACAGGCCTAAAGTGTGAGATTTTATGTTTATCAGGCTAGGAGTTAAGCTATGTTTATGCTTGCTCTAACTGCAGATGTCAGAGACTAAACTGTCATCTCTTGTCCTGGATTTGGCTGTCCTGCTGTCTTTGAGTTTCCCCGAGGTATTTCTTTCTAAGCGAGGTCTGAGACATGCACTTCTATTGCATTTCCATGTTATTATACAAAGCCCTATGGATGTGGTAGTGAGGTCTGGAGGAAGAGAGTATGTGCTATAGTCCTATAATTAGGTCACACTTTTTTAGTGAGCCTAAGCCCTGGACTGGGATCTTCCTGAGTGTTTCTTAGTTTATTTGTTTGGTTTTTCCTTCCTTCAGTGTAGTAAGAAAGCAAAGGGGGAGGGGGCATGAGGATAGGTATTTTCTCTTCCCACGTGTAGAAGGCTAAAGCTGAGCTAGTGTTAGATATGCCCCCCGCCCATCAGTTATGTCACTAAAATCCCAGTAGGTTAGGGTCTGGTAAAATAGTATTGCCTGGGGATGGTCCATTTAAAAAGAACAGAACGCTCTGGATATATTTTAAATGGCTGATTCCTCCCCTCTCCCTGCATGAGGAAAGGAATTTTTCTCCAATGTTCTCTCTTAGAAGCTGATAGGTCTCCTAGGGGTAAAATTCATGAGCATGCAGAGGGCCCTCTAAGATGAGCCACTCCCCTCACCCAGGGAATTTTTAATTCTCAAGCTTGTCCACACTGAGCCTCTAGCAATATGTCAATTAAAATTTAAGTTTTCCTACTTGCCTTCCTTTCTTATTTTTAGGCAGCAGTTTTTCTGACCTTAATTCTGTGAGCTATCAGAATTGTTGATTTTCATTCTGCTCAGCTTTTCTCTTGTGTGGATAGAGAGTGGGGACTTCAAGCTCCTTACATGTCAGGCCAGAAACTGGAAGTCAAACCGTCTCTTTTTTTAATTTAGAGATTCATAAGAAGAGAAATATGTAAATATATTAGTTATACTTTAATGATTGAGAATTTTCCTATTAGAAAATATTTTGAAAAGTTTCATGGAGTGACAATCACAAGCACACTCAACCACCCATACATAAAACCCCCTATGCCAATTAAACATCATTCAAGAACATCAAAGAAAACGCAGTCTTTCAAAAATAAAGAAAATACGGTCTTTCAAAAATTGAAAGAAACCCCACTCCAATTACTTGCAAAGAAATGAGAACTACATCAACACCACATTTTTCTGGAGCAAGCCAAAATGTACTAAGATAATGGAGTAAAAATGTGAAGACGCTGAAGGAAAATAACTTAGAACACACCATTTTAATGCCAGGTAAACCATCATGCAAACTCCAAGACAAAAACAGACATACTCTCAGGCAACCACAGGTAGTATATCTGAGAAGAATTTCTCTGGAAACACTTTCAGAGAAGGGATGCATTAATATGAAGAATTAGTTCACAAAAACTTAATTAAGATTTTGTCTTGTCCTCAAAGGACATTAACCAAAGCCAAAACAAAGTGAGCTGCTGTTTCACAGCTTTTTAGGGAATTCTTCCAAGCACCATCTCCACCTGTCCATATCAGACAAGAGTGCTTAACATGGGTTTATGGAAAACAACCATGGCAAAGAGAATGCATTTATCATCATTGGTAATCAATATTCAATCATCATTCAATCCTTAGAGCTAGAATGGGACCCATGAAAACCAAGTAACCAAACCAAATTGGAAAATGCACTGAGAACAGTAGGTGTTTTTCTCAGCAAATAGACTGGAACTATTTGGGTAAATGGTAGACTTGACACAGTGGAAAAATATGATCATTAATAGTAAGAAGCCCCTGGATAGAGATAAGTATATACATGACCAATAATACTAGTGATGAAATAAAAAACTGGGGAAATTATTAATTCAAAACAAACCTTCAATGAAAAAATATTTATTGGTTCTGCATTGTAGTGTTTATAGACTCATAATGATGTAAGCATCTATTTATGAAATTAAATATAATGATATGACAGTGCTGGAGGAAGGACAGATCATAGAGGGTGTTAAATACTTATAATATTTTTATTATTATTACTATAGAAATGTACCATAGTATTGCACTATATATTATCTAAACCAGATAAATCAAGAAATAAGACTATAGGCATACTATTTAAAAATATAAAATTAACTACCAGGAAGAAAAACAAATTAAAAATTATAGTGGAGAATTCTATATATCCATCAAATCTGCTTTCCTGTTTCCCATAGTAACGGCACCCATTACCTGCTTGAATCTCTTCACAGCCTTTTTTGAAGTCATGAGAGAATAAGTGTTTATCAATTAATGGAATGTGGACAAATGTAAAGTGTCCCACTTTTTGACTTATGTCTTCAGTCACTGAGTGTCCCTCCTCCAAAGATTCTTTTCCCTACAGCCATGGCTAGAGTTTTTTTGGTGGATTTTTCCTGCAGGATATTTGGGTAATTTTCCTGGCTGCATGGCTTCCGGGATCTGCCTCAAATAAGTGTTAAGTCAGCTTTAGCTGTTGTGAATTTTGCTGTTTTCAACTAAGAAAATGATCCATTAAATACACCTTTCACTGATGTTTTCCTAAACTACATACATGAGTTACTTTCCTACACATAAAAAAGAAAATATATACTGATGTTAATTTCTGAAACCAGTCACTCTCCAGAAAGGAATGGTTCCTTTGTTATAGGATGGCTTAGCCAGTCCCTTGTCCCCTACCATCTTCTCTATAAATATATAAAGGGCATAGTGGCAGGGAAGGGGAAAGTCTCCCTCTAGAGCACTACCTACCTGCGTTATTTACGTGCATAGCACGTGGGATGATCAAAATATAAGAAAACTGCATGTATTCCTCTGACCCCCTGCTTCTAGATGTCCCCACCAAATTATCCTCACACCATCATTAAATGTCATTAGCCTTGTCTTTCCTGCCTTCTGATGAAGATCAACACAGGTAAATACATTTCATACCAATGTGATGATTATCAAAATTATAGGAATCAAAATAAGTCTTGTTTTTCATTATGGCTTCAAACAATAGGAACTGATTTAAAGTAAAGAAATGATCAACAAAGAGGACAGAAATTCAAAATGTCATTTGTTTATTTAGATATTATAAAATAATCTATTAAACCTTAAATTTATCTTTTAGTCATAGGTATGCAATCTTTAATGAAGACTACACATTATATTCTAAATATGCCAAGGTTAACATTTATTTCTAAAATGAGAACATCTAAATATATAAACTGTAAATAATTTTTCAGAAGATTGATTTTTTTTGGGGGGGGGACCTGGTTAATGGACAGGACAGGTGTTAAATAAAATACTATTTTTACATGCATTTCCCAGGTGGAAGCAATAAAGGAAAATGTCAGTCAACATTTTATTTTAGCTTTCTAAAATGTTAATGTAATGCTTAAGTATCTCAAATATGTGAAATTTCATGACAAAAAAAGATCTGACAAAAAGTCAACATGAAAAAGTATATTTTATTGCAAAAGGAAAAACAGTTTGATAATTGTACTTCCAAGCCTTTCAGCCAGTAGGGAAACAGTAAAGCAATAAGATCGTAATTATGTATTCTAGAGTAAAACATACTTATATTTAACCTCGTTTATATCACTGTACTACCTGTTACTTAAAATTCTGAGTCTCCAAGAATTATGTAATAAAGAGTAATAAAAATATCTAAAATTCACTGAGCGTATACTATATTCCAAGAAAGACCTGCTCAAGTAGGTATAATTATCGCCATCCCCATGCTATGGAGAAGGAAGCTGAAACACTAAAGAATCAAAAACTTTTCTAAGATCACAAAAGTTTTAAGGTTTAGCAAAGCTGTAACTCAGCCTCAGATAGTATCACCCCAAAGTCCATGTTCTAACCACAGCTACACTGCCTTTTAATAAGATGTGGTATGATTATTGGGAGATTTAATAAGATAATGCATCCAAATTGCATATATTAATTGCTCAATAAATATTAGCATGCATAATCTTTTTTGTTAGTAGCACTTAAAATTCTGAACTACTAAATGATGTGCACATTGAAATATTATTGGCTTCTGACTCATATAATATCTCTAAGGTAACATACTCAACATTAACATTGTAAAAGTTGCTTGACAAAATTGTACATATTGTTAGGAGCTGATTCTGACCCTTTGCCTGTGTGCTAGTGTGTATTCTCTTAAAGAAAGGTGCCAGACAGGCTTTTGCCGAAGTTGAACCCTGTAAGAATAAGGAATAAAGACTGGAAGAGGAGGGCAATGTTGTGAGCTATTCAGAGGCAAAGGGACGAGTGGGGGAGTTGGGGGGGGTTAGTGAGGGACTGAATATGTAAATAAGGGAGACTGACCGAGTTTGGGATCTATAGGACTTCCAGGATGAGCACCAGGTTTCTGGCTTGGGCAACTGGGTTATTTATGTAAATAGCTGAGAATGAAGAGTTTAGTTTTAGACATCATGAATGTTCTGTTGCTATTGAATATATAATGGAAACAGCTGGGCAGCTGCAAGACTGACCTTTTGGGAATTCTGAAAGAAAAATGTAGTTTTAAGGGCAACCAACATATAAGTTACAGTACATTTTAAAGGCACCAAAACTGATTACTCTGGGTCTCCAGACCAAACAAAGGATCTTTGTCACAGAATATTTAAAGACGAATAGTTATCCTAATTTATGTGCTCAGGAGCTAAAGAAGCGACGTGGGTTCAATTTTAACCATCTCCAAAAGTGAAGTACAGACATATCTACGTAGTAGGATTCTGGCAGAGTGACACAATTCAGGTTATAAAGAAAAACAAAAATAAAATCAGCATAAGAGGAAGAGAATAAAACGGCACAGACCTAGGTTTTTGGCCACGGGTTAGGCAGACAATCTTTAAAAGAGCACATTAGTATAAATCTGTGACAGAAACTAAAAGGACATTTTTAAGATTCTAGAAATTTTATTGCTTTTTTCACACGTATTTTTTTTTCTTGGACTGTCAATTTCCTTTCATAATTAGCAGTAAAACTCTTTAAAATAATTGGAGGCAAACTTACTGCCTCATTAGAAAGGTACGGCAAGCATATCTAAGGAGTTTTCCTTCTCCAAAGACAATTTGGAGGTGAGAAGGATCTTAAAAGAATAAAATAAGTATTTTAAAAATGGTATCTTAAACGGTAGTTTCTCTTTTTTTGTGCCTTTAGATTGTGGGATGAAAGAAGGATCAGAAAGTATAAAATGAATGTATATACTCTTTTCCCACAATCTGCTTTCACACTCATTTTTCTTTGGTGTAAGATTATTTTTATATTCCTCTAATACAGAACTGATTAAGTGTGAATTCCAGCCTGATAGCTATGTATTCACCTTTCATAAGGGTCTCTATGTGGCAAGAGAAAGCATTTGTTTTGGCCTAAGGGTTTTCCAAGTGTTATGAAGACTTAAGAAAACAGGTTTTCCTGCAAATCTGTGGGTTTTTTATTGGTTCCCTCAGCCAACTGGTATCCTAACAAACTTTAAAATACCACCAGAGTTATTTTGTAAGGCCTCCCCACTCCCATGGTGTGAAAAGGGAAGGGAGAAAAGGGGAGAGGGAAGACAGGAGGGAGAGAGGGAGGAAGAATAAAAAGAAAACTAGATAATAGCAAGATTTATTTTTCCTGTTTCCATATACATGCATATAGATTGCACTTAAAAATGTATGTACATGCTTAAACACACTGAGAAGCTGATATATTATTTTTATATTGCTGCAGAATAATTACCACCTAAGCACAGCTTAAAATAACATACATTTATTAACTCACATTGTGCATGGGTCAGGTCTGGGTACAGTGCTCCCTGGTTCATTTGCTGGTATCAACTGGACTGTACTCTCATCTGTACGTTGGAAGAATCCTCAGTCAAGATTGTTTAGGTGTTTGGCAGACTTCATTTCTTGTAGCTATATGAAAGCCCTGAGTTTCTGCTCAATGTTGGCCACAGGCTACTTTAGATCCTGAAAGCCACTGGCAGTTTCTAGAGTCCACCTATCGTCGTTCCTATTCAAGGGAGCTTCTCCAACATGGCAGCTTCAGGCAATGAGTCAGCAATAGGTCCTCTGACTTCTGCTGGAGCTTAAGCCCTCTTTTAAGGGCTTTTACTTATTAAGCCAGGGCCATGCAGAATCTTCTTCTTTTCTGATGAACTCAAATTGGCTGAGTTGGGACCTTAATTATATCAGAACTACCCCTTTACTTTTGCTTTCATTCTTCATTTGTCTGGCTCCAGATGAATATTTTAAGCTGCCTACTGACCCACGGCTTATTTATCCATGTTTACCTTGAACTGTAATTTGCTAATGCAGTGATGTTTTAAAACTCTATATTTGGAGATACACACACACACACACACAAAGATGACAGGTTAGAAATCAACCAAATTGGCTCTTATACACCTCCATCTGGGAACCCCTTAGGAAACTTGAAGTCAATATGAGACAAAGTGACTTTCTTTTCCTTACTTTGAAAACTGATCCCTTTATTTGCAATTTCTATGTTGGTTAATGGTACTAACATGCCCCAGAAGTTGAGATTTGTTGTACACTAAACAGACCACTGTGCAGTTATATCCTTAATCCCCTTCTAAGTAAGTTGTTCTGAAATGCTAGCCAGTGAAGGCTTGTTAGACAGAGGTTGCTGGACCCGACTCTCAGAGTTTCTGACTCAGCAGGTTTGGGGAAAGACCTAAGGATTTCCATTTCTATCAGGTTTCCGAGGGATGCTGACGCTGCCGGCCCTGGAACCAGTACGGCAGGTCCCTCCATATTGCCCTCACCCAGAAGAATCCCTCAACTTAGGCTGCTCCATTGGTGTGGGACGCCTGGGTGAAATCAGGCCACTTAATGACTTCTCAATGGTCAGGGGCAGGATGTTTTCCCAGCAGGATACAGGGATTAATAAACACACAAACAAAAACAATGAGAACCTCTTTCCTGAAGAATTTAAATGTTAGAGGTAAAAAGAGAGAGTCCCAGTTGACGATGAAAGCACAGGCTGAAACACAGGAAAACAGCGGGCTAAAGAATCCATGGGTCACGGTAATTATCCATAGGAGAATCTCCGAAAGATCACAAGCTAAAAAATACACAGGTACAGGAACCCTAGTTAGCTGCTGGTAGCAGCAGGAGGGGAATCAGAGAAGAGCTATCAGATACTAATTAGTGTTCACAGAAATCTTTTCTAGGAGTGGGATGGAATGATGGAGAAGGGTGGATAAAATGGGTTCCTAAAAACGTGAAAGCTTCTGACTTACATTCTAGCCTTCATGAGGTCCAGCTCTGTGGCGATCTTGTGTTTTCCGTAAAGGCTTACCTTAAGCTTTACTTCCAGGTTCTCCTGAGTTCTGTCCACTTCCAAGATTTCTGACTTGTTACTCGATTTAAGTTCACAAACTCAATCTCAGAATACAGGGGTATCGCCATGCTCTTTTCTACTACAGTACTAACTGTCACATGAACATCCTGCCTGGATTAATTTCTGTTCCTTGTAACTTAAAGAATCTAACACAGCCCACTCTCAGCCTCACTCGCTTGGACCTAACCGAATATTGCTCACACACTCATATTCAGAAGCAGCCTCCGTGGCACTGGCTGATGATAAACCGAGGGCACATAGCAGAACAGCCAAGGGTGGTGGGAGGCACACTTAATCTAATACCCATTCTAAATTAGAACAATGTGAGCGCCAGATACTAAAAAAGCACAAAGGGGTGAAATACCACAGCAAAATCTAAAGGCAGACCAGGATTAGAGTAAAAGTGCAGGAGTTTCTCAGGCATAGGGAATAGCCTCGCCAGATGTCCTAAAGCAGGCTTGTCAGAGGCTAGTGCAGCTGGAACAGCAGAAGAGATGAAGAGCCAGGGAGGAAGGGGCCGGGAGGAAATGTGTAATGGCAGAGAGATGGTGTAGGAGCTGCGGGCCACGGGAGAACTTCAGCTTGTACACTGAACACCAGGAGTGAGGGAGACGTCTCAGCAAAGCAGTTACACAACCTGCCTCCTTTTTAAAAAGTTCATTCTGAATGCAAAGCTGACTGGGAATGCTTATTAAGGAATGAGGACTTTCGCTTCCTTTACAAGTAAAGGGAATGTTTAATAAGATGGCTGTTAGTAAGCATGGAATCTAGACATGGGAAGTTATTACGAGGATGTTGTTATCTAGGATCATTAGCTAATTGCAACTGGATACTTTCTTTTCTGTAATTGGGATTTAGCTGCCTGATAGAGTCGAATTTATGCAATGGATAAACCTCAACGCTGAAGGAACTCAGCACATCCTTAAAATTATAGGTGCCATTTAAGTGGTGTTTTTCTAGTTATTCTCTTCTCAATTCAGTACTGTACGCTGTCCACGTGTTCAAGAGCCCTTCAGGCCCCTTCTTACTCTTCAGGTTCTCCATTACAATCGTGCAACTGTGGCTTGTTCTTCAGTTTATTACTATGCTTAATTCCTACCCCACACTGCAGGACACAGGTGACAATATTCCTTTCTAAAGTGTTTTGTTTTTTTTTTTAACTGCCCCAATCAGGCTCAGAAACTCCTTCCTTTGCTCATGTTAAATACTTTACATCTCACTAGTATAACCTTATCATATTTAACCTTGTT
Source organism: Ursus maritimus (assembly GCF_017311325.1). Taxonomy (NCBI): domain Eukaryota; kingdom Metazoa; phylum Chordata; class Mammalia; order Carnivora; family Ursidae; genus Ursus; species Ursus maritimus. The sequence goes on from NW_024423344.1 coordinate 53,519,015, forward strand.
TGACAGAACAATGAGTTCCTTGAAGGTAGGGATAAGGTCTTACTCAAATTTCATAAGACTCCCAGGGTTCCAAGGCAAGGAAAATTATATTGTGGCATTTGCATGAACAGCTCAGGAATGAAGACCCATTGTTCTTTCATGCAGACTTGTTCAATGACTTGTTATTCAACACTCTTTTTTTGTCCAGCCCTGTACCTTCTTCTAGTGAGATCTCATATGTCGCTATTAACTACCCAAAAGTTCTTTCTCTCTTGTGAGCTTTCATGGATCTCTTCCCAATATCTGCTCTTTGCACTCTAAATACACCTTGAGTTACTTCCATCAAAGAGAATAATGATCTTAGAATTTCTACTTCTCTCTGGAAATATTGAGTTTAGTGCTCCCTCAAGTACTTAGTAAAATATAAAACATTATATAAATGCATTACTGATTTTATTATTAAAAAATGATAACTGCTGATTAAAAACAGTGAGGTCTTTGACAGAAATCAATACATTAAAACATGAAGGTTGACAAAATTATAAAGTAGATGATTCATCAATTCTGACAGTACAGTGTTTTGAGTCTAAGTAGAAAGAAGTGTTCATGTAATTTCTCTGGATGATCAAGACTTTTCAAGAAAATGTGAAATTGTATCAAAATGACGAATAAATGATAAAATCATAGTAAATCAGAAAGACTGCCAGCAAAATATAATTTTACCACTTCTGCCAGAAAAGCGACATGTCTGAAAAAAACATGCACACAGATATTTTACTAATGTATTCTGGCTTTGATACTGTATCCTAAAGAATCTAAACAAACTTGGTAAAAATTGATAATAACTGCCTCTGTCATGCTATAATCAAATAAGTAATAATAATAATAATAATGACAAAAAAAGAGTCTAAACATTAATCATTAATTACTGTAAATTTTTTTTAAAACTCAGAAAATCTACCATTCAAGGAAAGTAAGTATCTAGCACCTATTGCTGATATAACTGGCTCTTACGCCTGTTTATGCCTCCTCAGCATGAAGCATATGCAACATTTAAAGAACACGTATTCTTTAAAAATGTGGCAATGCATTCATTTCTTCCTTCCTTTCTTTTTTTCTTTCTTACCCCACAAGTGACTTTGGCAATTTTTCTCTCTAGAGGGGAAAATGTGCCTGTCAGCTTAAATAAGGAAGAAACTTCCCCATTTCATCATTACACATATAGGATGGAGCTCAGAAAAATGAAAATCTATTGAAGTAGCCAGCCTTAATGAGTATTTGTAAATATATCGGTTTTCTGCATTTGTAACTAAATGAAGTGGCAGATTAGGGATATTAAGCTGCTTTTGCTCTGCTGCAATTGAGACAGAAACATATTTTACCAACATGTAAAGGCTAAGATATGTAATTTTACAAAACTGCTTCATAAAACCACATATTTTATATTTTCATTAATGTACTTTTTGCCTTTGGTGTATTTCCTTTTGTTACTCTTATTTTTCTTTTTTATACAATTGCCACACATCTGTTCCCTTTTTAAAACACAAGGGGCGCCTGGGTGGCACAGCGGTTACGCGTCTGCCTTCAGCTCAGGGCATGATCCCGGCGTTATGGAATCGAGCCCCATGTCAGGCTCCTCTGCTGTGAGCCTGCTTCTTCCTCTCCCACTCCCCCTGCTTGTGTTCCCTTTCTCGCTGGCTGTCTCTATCTCTGTCAAATAAATAAATAAAATCTTTAAAAAAAACACACACAAGCTACAGGAAGCATTCTTCCCATTACTGATAACTAGTTTCATGTAATGAATTCAAAGTAGTAGTCACACTATCATTTTCTTTTTACCTCTTTATCCAGTGTGTCATAACAATATTGACTCAAGAAATAGAATACAAAATACTGAAATCTGGGAGGAAGAATGGGTCATAAAATTGTTTAGAAAAGAGCAAATGAGCAAAGAGAAAAAGGGCTTTCAAAGTAAAATGTTATAACATACAGATAATATATCTGAATGTTGATTGTCATTATAAACTTATAAACTTATAGTCTTATAGAACAGCATTAAAGGAAATAAATCCACACAGAGAAAAAAATTAAATGAGTAAAAATACACAACAAACACAATATATTCACGTAATATCATGTAAAATATGATGGATATCACTTCCTTTACCTACTGCTCCATAATGGATTACTCCAAAATACAGTGGCTTAAGCCACAATCATGTCATTATTTTCACAAATTTGTAGGTCAGGAATTTGGGGAGGGCTTGACTGGGCCGTTCTGCTCCACACAGCACAGGCAAGGGGGATATCTGCATTGTATTCAGTTTTCACTGAGCTGCTGTGCACTGTTCGAGGCTCTTCCTTTACCTACTGCTCCATAATGGATTACTCCAAAATACAGTGGCTTAAGCCACAATCATGTCATTATTTTCACAAATTTGTAGGTCAGGAATTTGGGGAGGGCTTGACTGGGCCGTTCTGCTCCACACAGCACAGGCAAGGGGGATATCTGCATTGTATTCAGTTTTCACTGAGCTGCTGTGCACTGTTCGAGAAGGCATCTCTTGCCTATCTGCTTTTTTGGAAGGACCATCTGCAAGGCTGAGATCAGCTGAGTCTCTTTCTCTCTTGAAGATGTCTCAGAGCATTTCCCCAGTGCTCTCTCTCCACAAAGGCAGTCACCCTCTTTACATAATGGTTTGGAGTTCAAAAGGAAGGAAGCAGAAGATGCCAACTCTCCTAAAGGCTAGACTAGTAATTGGCATTGTGTCAGTTTCACTATACGCTAATAGTGAGAGTCACGAGCTAACAGACTTCAAGGAGACAAGACAAAGATGCCATCTCTCAATGGGAAGAGAATTTATGAATTTGCAGCCAGTTTTAATCTGCCACAAACATAATAATAGTTCACATCACATCTTGTTTTTTACCTTCCCTGTCCTCCTTTTTATATTTTTTATTTAAAGCAGAAAGACATCAGGGCACCTGGGTGGCTCAGTCGTTAGGCATCTGCCTTCAGCTCAGGGTGTGATCCCAGGGTCCTGGGACCGAGCCCCACATCAAGCTCCACCGCTGGGAGCCTGCTTCTTCCTCTCCCACTCACCCTGCTTGTGTTCCCTCTCTCACTGGCTGTCTCTCTCTCTCTGTCAAATAAATAAATAAAATCTTTTAAAAAAAAGTTAAAAAAAAATAAAATAAAGCAGAAAGACATCAAATTAAATATCTGTACATTTGAATAGCATATGGTCTTTAAATAGTTCACAATTTTTATTGTTTTTTTGTGAGGTGCTCAATTATTTTGATGAAAATCAGCAGCCTAAAACACAAATTTCAAAACAAAGTTACTTAGAATATTGATCTTTCATTACTTTCCTATTTGTAAGTCCAGTCATGGTTACCAGAAGTAAAAGAAACAAATAAATAAAAACAGACACAAAGAGCAGAATTAAATGCCCAGAAATAAACCCACGTGTATACAGTCAACTAATATCTAAAAAGGGAGCCAAGAATACTCAATGGAGAAAATACAGACTCTACAGTAAATGGGTGCTGGGGAAAATGGATATTCACATGTAAAGGAATGAGCTCAGACCTCTATGTTATACCCTACTCACAAAAAATTAGATCAAAATGGCTTAGAGAGTTAAATATAAGGCCAGAAAACATAAAATTCCTAGAATAAAACATAAGGGGGAAAAAACCCAAAACTCCTTGACATGAGTCTTGTCAATTACTTTTTTGGATATGATACCTAAAGTACGAACAACAAAATCAAAAATAAACAAGTGGGATTACATCAAACTAAGAATCTTCTCCACAGCAAAAGAAATCAAGAACAAAATGCAAAGACAACCTACAGAATGGGAAAAATATTTGCAAACCATATATCTGATAGGGGTTAATATCCAAAATACATAAAGAACTCATACAGCTCCATAGGAAATAAAATAATTCGATTAAAAATGGGCAAAGATTCTGAATAGACATTTTCCAAATAGGATATGCAAATGGCCAACAGGCGTATATGAAAAGGTGCTCAACATCACTAATCATTAGGGAAATGCCAATCAAACCACAATGAGGTATCACCTTACACCTATTAGAATGTCCATCAACAAAATGGTAAGAGAGGAAATACCAAGGCCGGGGAGAAAAGGGAAGCCTTATCCACTGTTGGTGGTATTGTAAATTGGTATAGCCACTATGGAAGACATATGGAGGATCCTCAAAAAATTAAACATAGAACTACCATATGATCCAGCAATCCCACTTCTGAGAATATAACCAAAGAAAATGAAAACACTACGTTGAAGAGACATCTGCACCTCGTGCTCAGAGAACCATTATTTATAACAGCCAAGACATGGAACAATTTAAATGCCCACTGAAGGATGAATGGATTCAGAAGCATATAAAGAACACACAGAGCCCCCCTCACTGGGGGCTCCATGTTAGACAGTTCACTGGCTGCTGAACTCTGTGTTAAGGACCATACACCTTTCACCACAGGGAGGTAGAAGAGAAAACGATACAGAATAAGTGGAGTTACAGGCTGTGAACAAATGACAGAACAGTTGACATAAAAGAAAAATATATTAGACTTTCCTCTAATTTGGCAGAAAATGGTAACTTAAAGAACCAAAAGAACAGATCTTAAGAACTGGCAGCTGTCTGTTTCTGGATTGCTAGGGAAGAAATAGGCAGCATTACTAATTGATAGCAATACTTTCAAGAATAAGAAAGCAGCATAGATTAATTGCTAAATGACGTGGTGTCTGCAAACCTTCCTCTGAGTTCAGAAGGGAAGTAGCAGTGACTACTGCATCATGTATGGGCTTCCTGAAATATAATTATTTGAAGTAGACATTAAAGAGCAGTATTTAGATGGAGCAATCTGGAAATAATATAGCCCAGGTGGGAAGTTTAGAATTTTAGAATTTTCCTGCCTTTACATTTACTTTGCAGATAGTTTTCCATTATCTGTTGAGAAATCAAAACAATATCAGACAGAAGCTGGTTTGCATATTACATCCACTGGAAATTACTAATTGCTATTCAATTGCCTCACAAATACTGACAAGTGCCTAATCTATATCAGTCATTGTGATAAGAACTGCATTGATTTGGGAGGAAGGAAGGAAGGAAGGGAGGAAGGAAGGAAGGAAAAAATCAAGAGGCTCACAGTATAATGGGGACCTGAAAAATCAAACCAAGGATGGCCTGCAAGTGAAAATGGCTATAACATATAACGGGGGGGTGGAATAAATATTATTGCAGCAGAAAGGATGTTTGTTTCATTACAGGTGTGGAGAAAGGCTAAGAGCAGGGTGGTATCTCCGGTTTACTGCTGAAGTGAAGGATCCTACATAGTTCCAGGTACCTAGTACGGGCTCAGAATCAGCACTATGAATAAATGAGTACATGGACAAGCACTAAATAAAATAATTGAGACTGAAAAAAAAAAAAAACTCTTAAAGAATTTGTACTAGTAGAAAAAGAGTCAGGGGGTGGGGGTATGTGGAGGAAACTTTCTGTCAAATGAAAAAAACACGTAAAAAGGCATGACAAAGAAAGAAAGTTAAGGTATGTGGGGAATAGCATTCAAACACTGTGGTGTGGTTAAAGTCCACATTCTTTAATTAAGGAGTAAAGAAAACATGGCTCAGATTGTATTAAATGCAGAGACAAGATCACAAAGGGCCTTGTTAACCATGACTCAGATTTTGAATTTTTTTTTCTCTGAAAGCAAAAGAGAGCCAGTTAAAATAGTCTGAGTGCTAAGGTGACATGATGAGATTTTCAAGTTGGAAAGATCCCTGTGATAGTAATGAAAGCTAGTGGATTGGAAGTTTTCAAACCTAAAGGTAGAGAGAAGAGCTCTGAACGGTTATAAGAGTACAGATTAATAATGAAAGCAGAATTATCAGTGACAAAGAGCAAGCAGAGGGGGGATGAACGAGAGCTCATTCTGTCACGGGAAATGAGAAAGGGCTGAGAGGCTTATGTATGTCTGACTCTGAAGCCTGACTCTATGGGTTGCCTTTATTCAAGATACACAGGGAGACACCAGGATTGAAATACAGGTCTGGGGGTAGTTTCATGTTGAACATAATGATTTTCAGGTGCTTTTATGGATATTCAAGTGAAGGTGCACGGTAATGCAAAAAAAAAAAAAAAAGGATTTGGGATTCTGGGGACAGACCTTAGTGGAGTTATATAACCCTGTGACTCATCAGTGTATAGCGGAAGTCTTGAGCTGGGATAAAATCTCAGGGAGTGTATAAAATGGTAAGAGTTATAAAAACATATTGCAGCAGAATGCAGTATAAAAATTTCAACATTTCAGGGTGGTTAGAAGACAATTCTATGAAAAACTGAGAATAAGTTAAGTGTGGTTATGGAATTCAGGAGGAGAGAATATAAAAACTTGTAGAAAAAAGGAACTGTGTTGAGTGACACAGAACTGTCAAGAAAGGTTATGAAAGCTATTAATTGTATTTGTGTGGAACTCAAATTGGAGTCTACAGAGGAATTTTTAAAACATGAAAATGCTAAACAAAAAATTAAGATAGTATGAGAAGCTTGGCAAAAAGAAGAGAAAAAGGAGCAAAAGAATTAGATAAACAGGATTTTGTTTTAACACTTGAGGAAACAAGTTATAATAATGCTTTTATATATATAACCATACTATAGAACCAAACACACAAATTCAAAAAAGGGCTAAATTATATCTCGTATGTTTTTATATTGTGATTTTATGTTTAATCTTATTATTTAAAAACGTAATTAATATGTAAGTCAGCTTTAATAAACAGAATCCTCGTCTAACCAAAACACCACATTTTCAGTGTTTTAACAATCGAGTTTATAATATTTCATTTTAAGGCATTAAACACACACACACACACATACACACCCCTTATACAGTAGATCCCTTATAATTAAGTATCTGCATGGAGAAAATATATATTGATCTTATAATTAAAGACTGCAAAGAAATATTGCTGCCAAGACTGACAAAGATAAATAGTAATAAATTCATCTTTTGAAGACTTTTAAGGATTAGAAAATAAATGCAAATGGATTAGTTTTCAAAAAATGATAATCTTATTAATGCTATATGACATTTTCTACTTAACAAATACTTACTGAAAGAATCATTTGCATCTCTAAGATATATTTTAGGACATAAATATTTACACACAGATATAAAATACTGTACCAAGTGTTTGCAAAGGTTAGCAAACATATTTTTACCATTTTTCACAGATTTTATTAAAGCCTTACATCAAGCTATTAGGATTCAAGAAAGCTGAGCTGCCACTGAAACACTGCCTTGTACACATATCAAATTTAAAGTACCATGTAGGGATGCCTGGGTGGCTCAGTCATTAAGCGTCTGCCTTTGGCTCATGTCATGGTCCCAGCGTTCTGGGATTGAGCCCCGCATGGGGCTCCCTGCTCAGCGGAAAGCCTGCTTTTTCCTCTCCCACTCCCCCCCCTGCTTGTGTTCCCTCTCTCACTGGCTATCTCTCTCTGTCAAATAAATAAATAAAATCTTTAAAAAAAAATAAAGTACCATGTAATTTTCAAAGAGGAAAAACAAAGGTTAAAAGGAAATTCCTGCTATGAATTTCTAGAATTTTTGTAGACACCACAAAGGATAAACCCAAGTCATGCGAACTGCAGGGGGAGAAAAGAATAAAAAAGAAAACCTAGGAGCGCCAGAAGACAATAATTCTACTTAAAAAAAAAAACATTTAAAGAGAAAGAAAAAAGACACAATAACTGATGGGAATGCCTCAGATTAGAATTAAGTGTATTTTAGGTTGCACATTCTAATCACAGAAATGCTCCACAGATGAAATCATCATAGCTTATCTTATTCTGTATTGACAGATATATTCAGCTCCTGGGACTGTTTCCCTTTCACATGATTTAAATTAAATCAATTAAAAAGTCATCCTTACCCAACCTAATTAATGTGATAGCACAAGCAAACAGTCACCCACTGCTTTTAATTTTAGTTTTTGCAAATCTTTTTGTCATAAATTACTTGCATTTTGAATGGAAGGACACATTTAAAACAAAACAAAAATCTGATTTCACAGAGTAACTATGGAATGTGATCTCCGAGTCATTTTAGTTCTGATGGAGTAAACCACTTGCCTTCTTCCGCATACAACATCATGGCTCTATTCCAAGTAGCTCCTCCGTAAGTCCTTGGCAATGTACAGAGTGAACGTTTCCTTTGAAAGAAAAGAGCCCACTCTGAAACATGTGTGTCTAGTCCACATAGGTGTGGAGACAGAAATGTCCCACTTCCAGAGACATTTCTCAGGGAGTCAGTAACTACCACCACACCCTGTGTGTACCACTGCAATCCATGGCTTTGTTTGTGTAAAACAGTGCAATCCCTGTACACTTCCTATTGGTAGACTGACCTGTTTTACTCAGTGGGCTCCAGCACTCACTGGAACGCTCCCTCCATAATCCTCAGTTGGTTTACACTGTAGAATATGAAATGGGAAAGTCTCCAGAAAAAAAACAAAGGTTTGCTGGCTATCTGTGCTAGTGTCTGGGGGAAAAAAAAAACTTAACTGGAATCTAAATAAAAACTTAAAAAAAAAAAAAAAAAGGTAAGCTCTTCCTTTCTTAAACTGGCCAAAGTGGGAAAAGAAAGGCAAGAAAATAGGTAAAAGGATGGAAAGCATCAACCAGACACCTAGGCTGAAATCAGGGAAGCTATCTGAAGATGGTAACATCCGAGTTAAGAGTTGCAGTTATCATCGGGAATGCACCAAGGGAGGAATGGGGAAGGGCACTGTGGGGTTGACAGAAACATGTGGAAAAGTACAGACATTTGAAGGAGAATGGTGTCAGGAATTCCAAATACAAGTCAAATTAATCCTTACCTCGATCCTCATAAACCCAAAATGGAACCTTTTATTGTCCTCCCTCCATACACTGTTCTTCCCATACTCTTCTCTGTATTAGGAAATGAACTTATTACCTGCCCTAAGGCAAAAACTCAGGAGTCATTTTTAATTTCTCTCTTTCTCTCATTTGTCTTACGCAACGCATCACTAAGTCTATTTGTTTCTATCTCCAAAATGTATCTACGCCCCATCCACTTCCATCTTCCCAGCCATCCATCTAAGCCAGGCCACACTCACTATTTAACTCAATAACTGTAATAACCTTCTCTCCGGCCCCCATGCATCCACTTGTACTCATCAAGTACTCATTACACAGCAGCAAGAGTAATACTTTCAAAACTTAGACAAGGTCATTCCTCTGTTTAAACCTCTTAAATGAATATAGCTGACACACAATGTTAGATTAGTTTCATATAGTGATTCAACAAGTTTATACATGAGGCTATGCTCTCCACAAGCGCAGCTACCGTCTGTCACCTCACAATGCTATTGTAATATCACTGACTGTAGCCCTTAAAAGACTGAATGCTATAAAACAAAACAAAAAACTCTTAAATTTTCATCACGCTAAAAGTAAAAGCTAAATTCTTTGCCTTCATATACAACTTCCTCGGCCTCCTATCACTCCCTCACTCATTTCTCATTTAACTATACTCGCCCCGTATCACTTCATTAGTCCACCAAGCACCTAGCACCTGCCTTAGAACTTTGCCCTTACAACTCCACCCTGCCTCAACGTGCTTGCATTGGGGATGATGTCATCCTTCTTTCAGATCTTTAATTAAAAGTCACCTCTTCAATTCTACAGCAACTCAATTTAAAATAACCCCAACTCCCTCATCCCTGTTCCTAACCCTCCACTTTCACTGGCTATTACGTTTCTGCTTTTGTTTTCTTCATCCTTCATAGCATTTATCATTATATCTCTCGATCTATCTATAACATATATAACTATGGACATAACTAGAGGCAACTATATAAAATATTTAGGACCAAAACCCTAACTAGTAAGAAAGTATACATTCAACTACCACATCCAATGTCTATAAATTTTACCCCCAAGCCCTCTATAAATCTTCATGGCTATTACAGGTATTTCATTTTTCTCAAATTTTCCCTACAAACCCTTGTGTGAAGATATTTTTACTGGCACAATGGAGAGTAGAAATAAGAAAATGTTTGATGTCCAGCAAAACACTTAAATTAGAAAATTCTCATGTAGAGAAACTTTGTTAAGATGATGACTTGAAAAAGAAATCATCTTACCATATTCTGCCATGAAGAAATTGACCTTTAAATAAAGGATAGCACACTTACTCTACATAAGAACACATCCTTCACATAAATGTGCCTGATATGTCACAGCTGAGTCAATGCTGAAGTGTTATTGAATATTTTATCATGAAAAGATATTATTATAGGTTAATCTGAAAATATTTCTCAAAGAGCTTGAGTTTTTGGTTTTGGTTTTTGGAGGAGAATGTAAATGACTTGTGAAGGAAGGCTGAAATTGAAAATATAAAAAATAGCAACATACTGGAGGGGTAGAGCAAAAGAATAAAATGACAGAAAATGTTGGAGGACAGCAAGATCATGAAGTGTGAGAACAAACTAAATTAGCCGTGAGAAGCACTATAGTCATGCACTCGGAATGAATACACTGCTGTTGGGCGCTCATGGTAAAAGCTGCATTTGATGATCTCTCCAATTTGTGCTTTTAGTTACAGGGAATTTTACCATGTAGACTTACCCTGAGCCTTAGTAGGATACATTGATTTATAGTTATTATGATTTGTATTCAAAGCAGGTTTTCAACTGCAGCTCTCCTAACAGCAATAAAGCTTGCTAGGTCAGAATGTTTCACTTAATGAATAATTTATATTACACTAAGTCACATGTTGAGCTGTGGGAAGTACTACTGTAGGTGAACATTTTGGAATATGAATCCAGTTTTAAATTTCTAACTTCGATTGAAGGAGAAAATATGAGTTTAGTTTCCTTTCAAAGGAACTAGGAAGCCCTTGAAAAAGATAAAATGGCTCCCATGACAAGTGCAGAAGATTTCATTTTACAGTTTTACATATAACAGGAGCAAAAATCCTAACTGAAAAACAAAAATTTAAAACATGTATTTAATCTAAGAATTACTTAAAATTTCTGCTGAAAGCAGAAGTCGATTTTAAACTAGGCCAGTCTAATAAAATTTAATTTTAGGGTAAATCAGATGTTTTCTGGGTTTTCTTTAATTTCAAACCAGACTATCAAAATCTACTCTAACAAAATTGTTGAACAAATAAGTATATTTGGGGGGGAGGGAAGCTCTCTATTTGTCAGTATCCACTTCCCTATTAGAGCAAAGCACTATATTTTCTCCATCTGTCCCCCGCTCAGATATTTCAGTCATCTCAAGGTTGCAGAGAAATAAAATGCAATCATATCTGTCAGCAGTATTACAGATATCTGCTACACACAGTTTATTTCTACTAGTGGCATAGTTAAGGACACGATAAATATTTACTGACATGTATTTATATATTTACACATATACACAATAAATACAGCATTTGCCTTAATGCAGAGTGATTAGAAAAAAGCTAACATTTGTGGAGTGCTTACTAAGTAAGGTAATGCGTTGTATAATTTTATTTCCACAACCTAATATGAGCTGCACAACCACAAACAAGAGGTGTATTTGCTCATATAAGAGATCACTGAACTACGCTGAACTGGTATGAGGTAACGCGCCCCACGCCGTGTTGTTTGTAAACAGCAGACCAGAAATTTCTCCTACATGTCTGATCAAGAGCCCATGGCCTTAACCACTTCTCTGTTCTGTTAATCCTAAAAAAGAAACAGAAGCAAAGATAAATGACTTCAAAATACCTCTACTGCTCTCAGCAGCTGGCAGATTAGAGGACCCAGGCCTGCTATCAGATTCTCATTAGAATTGGTTTTATTAGTTTTTACAGATCCCTGCACTTCTTATGGCCCTTGCTTATTTTCATTGATGATTAGATGACTTTTTAATCTCCCATCATGTCTTATGGTATGTTAAACCATTTTTATTAAGATTATAATTAGGGATACAAAATAAATTAAAAGAATATATTTTACAAACATTAAATGCTTTATTATTTATATTATTATAAATATATGCAACTGTTACACTGCATTTTAAGGAATCCTGCGTTTTTAAATTTTTAAAATTATTTTTCTCTTATTTATTTTATTATTATTGTATTATTAACTTAATTTTTTAGAGCAGTTTTAGGTCCACAGCAAAACTGAGAGGAATGTACGAAGATTTCCCATATATTCCCTGCCCCTACATACACACAGCTTTTCCCATTATCAACATCCCCCACCAGAGTGACTGGTACATTTGTTACAATTGATGAAACTACACTGACACATCATAAAATCCATGGTTTACATTATGGTTCACTTTTGGTGTTAGACATTCTATGGGTTTGGACAAATGTATAATGACACATATCCATCAGTATAGTGTCACACAGAGTATTTTTACTGCCCTAAAAATTCTCTGTGCTCCAATATTTACCTCCTCTCCTCCCCTCCCCCTCTAGAGGCCATAAACCATCTCCACAGTTTTGCTTTTTCCAGAATGTCATATAGTTGGAATCAAACTGTATGCAGCCCTTTCAGATTGGCTTTCACTCAGTGACATGCATTTAAGGTTTCCCCATGCCTTTTCATGGCTTCATATCGCACTTCTTTTCAATTCTGAATAATCTTCCAGAGTTTTGAATTTATCCATTCACCTACTGAAGGACACCTTGCTTGCTTTCAAGTTTGGGCTATTATGAATAAAGCTGCCATAAATACTTATGGGCAGGTTTTTGTGTCAACATAAGTTTTCTACTCCTTTGGGTAAATATCAAGGAGTATGATTGTTGGACTATATGGTAAATTTATGTTTAGTTTTGGAAGAAACTGTTAACCTGCCTTTCAGAGTGGCTGTACCATTTTGCGTTCCCACCAGCAATGATGAGAGTCTTTGTTGCTTCACGTCCTTGTCAGCACTGGATGTGGTTAGTGATCCAGATTTTGGCCATTCTAATAGGTGCGTAGAAATATATCACTGTTGTTTGAATTTGCATTTCTTTGATGAGGTGATGTGGAGCATCTTTTCATATGCTTCTCTGCCATATGCATATCTTCCTTGGTGAGGTCTTTCAAAGTCTTTGATCAAATTTTAATCAAGTTGTTTTCTTGTTGTTGAGTTTTAAGAGTTCTTTGCATATTTTTTGTAAGTTTTTTTTTTTTTAATCAGATGTGTCAGCAAATATTTTCTTCCAGTATATGGCTTGTCTTTTAATTCTCTTGACACTGTCTTTAGCAGAGGATATTTTTTTTTAATTTTAATGAAGTCCAGATTATCCATTATTTCAGTATATCTTTGGTGTTATATCTAATAAGTCAAGACAAAACCAACATTACCAACATCATTTTTTATAATCTTTTAGGAGTTTTATAGTTTTGCATTTTGCATTTAGGTCTGTGATCCATTTTGAGTTAAATTTTGGGTAGAGTATAAGGTCTGTGTCTCATTTTTGTTTTTGTTTTTTTGGTTTTTTTGCATGTGCATGTCCAGTTGTTCTAGCAAAATTTGTTGAAAAGGCTATCTTTGCTCCTTTGTATTGCCTTTGTTCCTCTGTCAAATATTAGCTGGCTATATCTGTGTGTCTCTCTTTCTGGGCCCTCTATTCTGTTCCATTGTTTTAGTTGTTTACTCTTTCACCAATACTAGACTGTCTTTATTTTGGCTTTACAGTAAGTCTTCAAGTCAGGTAGTGTCAGTCTTCCAACTTTGTTCTCATTTATATTGCATTGGCTTTTCTGAGTTGTTTGCCTCTCCATATAAACGTTTGAAACAGTTTGTCATCCACAAAATAAGTTGTAGGAATTTTGATTGGGATTGCACTGAATCTATAGATCAAGTTGGGAATAAGTGGCATCTAGACAATATTGAATGTTCCTATCTATGAACATACTATATTTCTCCATTTATTTACTTCTTTGATTTCATTCATCAGAATTCTGTGGTTATCATACATCCGGTACGTATTTTGTTAGATTTGCACCTACATACATCATTTGCGGGGGGGCGGGGGGGGCGGGGGGGATGTTCATGTGAATGGTATTTAGTTTTAATTTGAAACTCCACTTGTTCATTGCTAGCATAGGAAAGCTGGTTTGAATACCATGTGGAACTTTGCACAATTCATATAATTTTTCTAAGCCCCTGTTTCCTAAACTGTAAAATGGCGATAACATTTGTACCTAATTTGGGTTGTTAGGTGATTAATAGAAATGTTGCATGCAAAGGTCTTCATATTGTGCCTTTTCAGAATAAAAACTCAAAAGTTGTTCACCCTGATGAAGACAGTGGATGTCCTTGAAGTCTAACGAGACTAAAATAGCTATTATCAAAACAGTCCATTCAATGACTGGAAAATGGTATATATTTTCTTACTCTGTTTTATATTTTATCATGTATTTTTTTTTCTTTTCCTGCTATGATTAGGTACCTGGTTGAATGCAGAGCATATTTATAAGGTGAGAAGGCACTTTTTTCCATCTAAATTTGTTTTGCTATCTGGCTCACATATCCCCAAACTTTGTCCCTAACGTTCAGATGAATAAAGCTCACAAACATTTGAACAATGTTTGAAAATGATAAAGAGCAGAACTGTAAAACCTTAAAATTTTTATGTTGTGCAATCCAGAACCGTATCAAAAGAGGTATGGAGTAAAATTATCTTATTCATCATACATAACTTGATGGGAATAAATGACCTCCAAAGTAGTCCCATTAACGCTATTTTTTTGGCATTTTAGTTAAAGCACAGGTCATTTTGCTATTGGCTTCCACAATACTACAGCTTAAACACATGTGGATGTCTTGCATAATTATGGACTCTAGGTTTCCTATAATCATTTTTTTAAGGTTTTGTTTTGTTCTTTTTGGTTTGTTTGGGTTTTTTTTTTTTTTTTTTTTGGTTTCTTTTTTTTTAGTAATCTCTATACCCAGTGTGGAGCTTGAACTCAAAACCCCAAGATCAAGAGTCAGATGCTCTTCCAACTAGGCCAGCCAGGTGCCCCTTCCATAATCATTTTGAAATCGTAGAGAAGTTACTGTCCCAGGATATAGCAGCAACATTGTAGTCAATTAGAGACAAGCCAAAATTCTTAAGTTCCTACATTGTCAAGTGGTGCAGGTTAGGAAGGGGGATCTTGATTATCAATAGAATGTCAAAATATGATTGTAGGAAGCTCCTTTTCTCACATATGAATTGCCACTATCCAATTTGTTGGGCAAAACAGTGCTGCGGCTTGAAGCAGAGCCCCCGCGTCCGAGTGAGTAACACCCAAACAGATGATGAGGTTCCAGATGGCTAGGGAAATGAAGAAATGTAACTGCAGGAAACAGATGAAGTTTGTCTGTTTGTTTGATCTGTCAGTTTCATAGCAGCAGGCTACATAAATGGGAATGCCCCCCACTTGTTTTCAGGGGATCAGAGGCTCTTCCTCTGGGAAATATTAGGAGAAACAAAATACAGGTTACCATGATTTCATTGACATTGTCCCATTTGACTGACTGATTCTACATGGAAAAAAAAATGATGAAGGAGAATTTTTTGAGACTCCAAATCTACTTGCTTACAAAGAGAGGATGGATTAAAAAAAAAACAAAAAAAAACTTTTTAAATAGGCTTGTTAGGATTCTTATTCTTCATTTGCATAAACCTGACAAGCTGGTGATGACAGCAATTAATTCCTGCTTAGTTTTAGCCTTATTTAATAAATGCAAAAATTATCAAGAGAAACTTGGTTGGAAGAAACATGAAGTCCCTACCAACCTAGTATATTAAGAGTAACATTAATTGTTATGTTTTACATTTTAGTTTGACAACAAAATTGATTTTTAAATCAACTCGAAATCTGGATCAAAGTAATCCCATGATACACACACACATGGATGAACTAATTAGAATGTTTCAGCAAAATGCAAATTCATTTATAGGCCGAATGCTCTCTCATATGAAAAACAGGATCTGAAAATGTATTGTTTTATGATAAATGTTTAGGGGAATTGAGGACAGAATTCTGAAATGTTATATTGGTTAAATGAGACTTTAGCATAATGTTCCTAATCCCCAGATCCCAATAAACTTGAAATGGCATTATTTCATGTGAAAGCAAAAGAGAAAATACACAAGCAAATGTTTTGTGGTTAGCAGGTTTAAAGTGATGCAGTTGCTAAGATGAAACGCACAAAAGTAGTGCACAGGGAGTCACAGAATTACATCTTTTACCTGGATTACGGCTTGAGTGACGAGGCTGTGAAATAGGTAAGGTTGCAGTACCTGGTATAGTACTCTATAAATAACTTACTTTTCTAACGATCCATAAATTTCTTGGCAAGGGATACTTCCTATCCTTGCTTCATATTCCACTCAGTGGGAAAGTAGGCCCTCTATATAATTTTCGATGGTAAATAACCGCTAGTATGGTAAACAAGTGTCTACGCCAACACACTATTTTAATTAAATATGCAAAATATTCTGCTACTGATTGAAAATTTCTTATTTGTAGTTTTTATCTACATTGTGCAATAAAACTCCTATTTCTAAATAACTGGATTTCCCATATTATTAGAACATAGCATCAAATAACAAATTGCATTTTTCTCTTTATATTTGGATACATTTATGAGAGTGTATTTTGGGCCACTTTTTTTTTTTCCCTAAAATGGCCCACATCATATCTGAGGTAACTGAATGAAACTGTTAAGTAATTCTCCAAATGACTGCCTTCGAAGACAGCAAAAATTGCAAAAATTTGATGCATTGGTACCTCTTTAAAATACGCTACATGTGTTTGAAATAATTTTTTCTGTCATCTGGAAAAAAAAGATTCTATGGCTTGAAGCTGATTCAGTAAATTCAGGAACACCCTGCAGGGACAAAAAAGTCCTCAAAGTAGCACTGAAAACCCCAAAAGGGCCACTTAAACGAGTCAACAGCTTAGTGCCTAACAAGTTACAGAAACTGTTTCAGAATATACAAAATCCTGTTTCAGAATATACAAAATATTTTTCTAATTCAGAGAATTTAAAACTAAATGTGTCTTGACACTGTTATATACCTTTAGTATTAACGCATTTTTACTGAAAAATTTAAATTAACAATTTCATCCCTATTCTTGTTTCCCCCGAACTGTTCATTAACTAATGACCATTTTGTTACTCAACGTTCAATTTTTTACTGTACTGATAAGAAGTTACTTCGAGCCACGCTAAATACACAGGAAAGAGAAGGCACATTTCATCTGTACCATTTTTTGAAGATTTAGAACATCCCTACTAGTTTTGCCTCCTCTTTGTTTCCAATCCCTGACATCCGATATATCTGATATAGCACCTACACTATTTGTTTCATTCAATTTTTCAATTGTTTGGCCTTCTTCTGTTTCCTGCCTGGCCATTACTCTTGTCTCCTTGATATGTCCCTATTCAAAACACCCTCAGGCAATTATTAATACACAACACCATCATTTGGTTTTCAGCAGCTGAAGCAGATATCAACTTTGTCTTATGGTTACATTATTAAAAAAAAAATTCCTGTAGTACCTTTAAACTAGCAGAGCAACTGTGCACGGTATAGCTCTCTGAGTATAAAAAATAATGATTTTTTTAAATGCTAGTCCAATGAAGTGACTTTGACTTGGGACCCTCAGCCACATTCAAGAAATAGAAATTCCTTGTATAAATTCCCTCAATCCATTTTAAGTCCTAGAAAAAAAGAAAAGATTCTTCAGAGACTAGTTCTAAAGTCATGAAACACTCCTAGGAATGGAAAAACACAATGGTGACTCAGTCTTAGAGACTACAGTTTTTTCCTTTTAGTATTCTTCAGTACTAACTCAAAAAAGGAAAAACTCCTCTGACAAACTGTGCTTTATCATTTACTTTTTTACTCTGTTCAATCATTAACTCATCCATTCATTCGATACCTATCTTCTGTACCAGATATTATTTGTATGCTTTGAAAATTTAGCAATGAATGAAACAAAGTTGGCTATCATGTCAGAGGTTACTATACAAACGTATATACAACATAATAAGTACGTAGTTTAGAAGATGGTAATAGGATAAAGCAAAATAAAGCAAGAGGAAGGTGATACAGAGCAGAAATAATTGTATAGATGGGATGCCTTCCCCGGTAGGAATGATACTGAAGATGAAACTGAATCAGTTGAAGGAGTGTGCCAAGTACCCATAGGAGATGAGCATCCAGACAGAGGAAAGAGTACTTACTAAGACCCAGGCAAAAACATACTTGATATATTTCAGGAAGAAGGTTATAGTGATTATAATCAAGTGAGGCAATCATAAAATCTTTTCTGCAAAAAGCAATTAAAAAGCTGTATAAAACTGACAAAAACATTCCAGTGCTCTGGAAATGGCTCACAGGCATGTAATAATCACAGAAGCATTTTTAAAAATTTAAAAAGCATTGAAAAATGCTGAACTTGGGTAAGAACATAGGGAATCTGTGGCCTTTTTCCCTAGGCTTGCTCTCATCAATCCCTCCCCCTCCACACCCCATCGGTAGGCATGAACCATTAAGAAGCTCTGCACTGGAGTGGCGGGGGGGGGGGGGGGGGGGGGCGGGGGGGGGGGGGGGGGGGGGGGGGGCAGTCAGTCCTTGAGGATTAGCTTCCCTCTGCCAGGGTCGAAGGAAGCTCATTCATTTTCCAGCACTGGATGATGCAGCAGTATTATCCCTGGAAGTGACGATCTCAGAGGGCGGTGAGTGGGGAAGGCCACCATATCTACCTGAGGTTTCCATCTTGCGTAGAGCAAATATATACCTGGCTGAGGTTGTACACCTGCACAGAGGACACCAGTGAGGCTTCAAATTAACCCAACACTCCTGGCCAACTCTGAGGTGTGCTTTTGCTCACTAAGAAGGCCAAAAGAGTTCCATGGAAAGTGCAAGGCAGGGCAACCATGAAAACCCTGAATGCACTTGCCTAGCAATCCAAGACACATCAGATTATGGATGCCTTACTAGACCCAAGGGCTGGAGAATAACACTTTCCAACCACTGGTTGACCACAAAGATACAGGAAAATGAACCCTAAGAGGACAGGATTAAAAATATTATCAACAAAACACACACACACACACAAAAAAAAAAAAAACTAAAAAGAAGCATCAGCTTCCCAATGCTGCAGGAGAAACCTATTTCACAGATCTAGCCTGGGCAAATGACTAAACAAAGAAACAGGGAACAAAACCCAGCAAGAACAGCAGCTCTCACAAGGAAAAAAAAATTCAATGTTAAAAACTGCACTTCAAAACCGTAGTTACCTTTAGTTCCTCTGGCTAAAACAAGTACTTGTTCCCCACAAAGTTTACAGGAGTCTTTGGCATTCCTTAATATTGCCGCTTCTTTTGTAGAGTGACCTGTGCAGAACCGTGCAGTGTATGTCTTAGCAGTAGAATAAAATCTTGCTTGAGTTTGGCCTAGATCTGTAGACATCTGTTCTATCCTTTGGCCAGGATATGTTTGGGATTGCTAATAAAGCTTCTGTCTTTCTCATCTGTGCATTTTCTATGAATTTTATTCACATGTCATCTGAACGTTAGGCAAGGGAGCACCTAAATGGACAGGTGAATCTCCCAGTAAGAGCACAGGCATTAAACAGGATTGTCTTTTGAGAATTTAAAAGCAATAATGCAACTGACCAAAAGTTAGTCTGTTTTTAATTACCATCATCCTACAGCAATTACAAGCAATGTTGGTAATAAGGTATTTATTTAAAAAATATACTGGTTTAAATTCCAAAAAACTGCTATTGCTACAGTTGTTTTTATAATATAGTATGTAAAATTCAAACTAACATATATTATTACTTATCTTTAAATATCATAGTATTCTGCACATTTTTTAGAACTTTCGTTTATATTACCACCCTCCAAAGAGGCAGATTCAAATATATAAAATTCTTCTAAGGTAAGTTTGTGCCCCTTTAGAATCATTTGACTCCACTTCAAGTGTAAGCTTATTTTCTATGTATACATATTATAGCATTTATTCTTTTCCTTCATTTTTTAATAAGAATCTTACATATTAAAGGTGTACAGCATGATGTTCAGATGTATATAGAGTAAAATGGCTGCTACTATGAAGCTAATTAATGTTACATTGTTAATTGCTTCTTACCAGACATAATTAACATACCTCCTAACATATTATTGCATTTAAACAGTAGCTTTGAAATAAATAATAATTGTACACTGACTTTAAAGACCAAGAAACAGAGCTTGAGTTACTTCAGTACTTCCATTCAATGTAGCTACTTATTATTATTGCTTTTTAAATTGTTGTGGTGAGCAGAGTAATGGCTCCTACAGATGTCCATATCCTATTTTCTGAAATCTGTGAAAAGGTGACCTTACATGACAAAAGGACTTTGTAGATATGATTAAGTTAAGAACTTAAGACAGGTTAAGATGGGAAGATTAGCCTAGATTTTTTGAGTGGGTGGAATCTAATCACCTGTATCCTTGAAAAGAAAAACATTTCCTTGCTGAGATCGAAGGAAGAAGCGATTGATCAGAGAGAAGCAGCATTACTAACTCTGAAGGTAAAGGACGGAGACCACAGTAGAGGAATGTGGGGAGCCTTTAGAAGCCAAGAAACTGATTCTCTCCTAGTCTCCAGACACAAACAGCCTTGCCAACACCTTGATTTTAGCCCAGTGTGACTCATTTTGGGCTATAATCTCTAGATCTGTAATATACTAAATGTGTTATTTTGAGTCCCTAAGTTTGTGCTAATTTGTTACAGAAAACTAAACATGAACATACATGAAAGCCACTCAAAATGATATCATAGGAAAAAAACCTTTTCCATTTTTGAAATGTATTGTGAAATGACATTTTTATGAATCTTTG
This sequence comes from Ursus maritimus, assembly GCF_017311325.1. Classification (NCBI taxonomy): domain Eukaryota; kingdom Metazoa; phylum Chordata; class Mammalia; order Carnivora; family Ursidae; genus Ursus; species Ursus maritimus. The sequence continues at coordinate 53,539,925 of NW_024423344.1, forward strand.
AGAAATTTATTCTTTCATTACTGACTTTTCCTATTTGTTACCTATTGCTTTGATTTTATTAATTTTAATTCCAAAAGCTTTCATGTTTAAAATGAACAAAAATGACTCTTCAATCAATCATGAATGAATATAGATTGACAAATCTGGACAGTCACTTGAACATAAGTTTGTTAAGATCAATTAAAAAAATCATTGGCATATTTGGAGATGTTAATACTCAAAAACAGAAATCTAATTATTCATTACCATTATAGGTCTAAGATTTGTCCTTTTCTTTTCAAAAAATACACTGGGATAATTAACATGTATTACTATAACCATTTTTCTTTTTTTTATTTTTAATGTACTACTAAATTTTACTTATTTAGTTTCAGTTTTTACTGCCTTCAGTATACATACAAAGAGATCAATACAAGAAAACTTTCTCTGCCTGCATTTTCTCTGGTTACACGTATTATTTGTTTCATTATATAATTATTACTAAAAATAATTTTGTCATATACAAGAGGGGATGTTAAAAAATGATCTACTCTGTGTCAGATTTGCCATATGTGTCACTGAGACTTGATCACTCACATGCACATACACACAGAACTTTCTTTCCAAGCACTGCACATTTTGCAAGAGACTCTTTGTGTAATCTATGATTCTTCCTGTTTAACATCACTGTAGTAACACTGTTATCTTGTTACATTGTAAAGTAACAAATCATGGAATGAGAATAACTATGACCTTGGAAGAGATAATATGGTAATAAAAATTAGGTCAGAGGAGTATATTTGAATCTTTAAAAGTCATTCAGGATTTTTACTTCTTTTCTAAGAATGCTTTATAATTAACACAAAGACATAAATGATATTCTTTAGAAATGTATTAAAGATAATAGAAGAACAGTTTTTTTCTATAAAGACTGATAATTTACTTTCCATCCATGCTTAAAATTTTATTCCAATGTCACTTTAAAGTTTACCATCTAAACTAAATGATAATTGTGAATAATTTTAAAATGAACATGGGAGTGCAGACATCTCTTAAAGATCTTAATTTCAATACTTTTGAATATATGCCCACAAGTCAGACTGCTGGTTCATATGGCAGTTCTACTTTTAATTCTTTGAGGAACCTCCATACTGTTTTTCACAGTGGCTGTATAATTTACACAATGCAATATTATCCATACTTTAAAAAGAAGGAAATCCTGGGGCACCTGGGTGGCTCAGTAGGTTAAGTGTCTGCCTTTAGCTCAGGTCATGATCTCAGGGTCCTGGGATCGAGTCCCACGTCAGGTTCCCTGAACACTGGGGAGTCTGCTTATCCCTCTCTGTCTGCCACTCCTGCTCTCTATCTCAAATAAATAAAATTTAAAAAAAAAAAGGAAATCCTGATATTTCCAACAACATGGATGAACATGGAGGACTTTATGCTGTGTGAACTAAGCCAGACACAGAAGAACAAGTACTACATTATCTCACTTATACTGGAAACCTAAAATAGTCAAACTCAAAGAAGCAGAGAGCAGAATAGTGGTTACTAAGGGCTGGAGGGAGTGGAAAACAGAGAACTGTTGGTTAAGGGGCACAAAATCATGCAAGATGAGTAAGTTCTAGAGATGTATTGTACCACATAGAGACTATAATTAACAACACTGTATTGTATAGTTTAAAACCTTCTAAGAGAGTAGATCTTCTGTTAACTGTTTTTATCATGACAGATAGGTAGGTAGGAGGTCATGATCTCAGGGTCCTGGGATCGAGTCCCACGTCAGGTTCCCTGAACACTGGGAGGTCATGATCTCAGGGTCCTGGGATTGAGTCCCACGTCAGGTTCCCTGAACACTGGAGAGTCTGCTTATCCCTCTCTGTCTGCCACTCCTGCTCTCTATCTCAAATAAATAAAATTTAAAAAAAAAAAGGAAATCCTGATATTTCCAACAACATGGATGAACATGGAGGACTTTATGCTGTGTGAACTAAGCCAGACACAGAAGAACAAGTACTACATTATCTCACTTATACTGGAAACCTAAAATAGTCAAACTCAAAGAAGCAGAGAGCAGAATAGTGGTTATATAGAGAAGAGTGATCGATGGATAGATAGATAAGATAGATGATAGATAGATGATTGGTTGATAGATAGATAGATAGATAGATGATAGATAGATGATAGATGATAGATAGATAGATAGATAGATAGATAGATAGATAGATGTGGGGAGAAACTTTTAGAGGTGATGGATATATTTACAGCATTGATTGTGGTGATGGTTTAACAGACGTACATTTATCTACAAACTCAACAAGTTGTGTACATTAAATATATATATAGCTTTTTCCATGTCAGTAATTGCTTCAATATTTTTTTAAAAGTCACACACATGGTTTTATTTAAAAAAAAAACTAAATGATGATCTCTAGCCTGTATTAGTCCATTTAGTCCCAGTAATAAGAACTATAAAGTGCTTTTTGTCATGCCAAGCATCATACTGACAGGACATAGTCTTTTAACTGCAGTCCGTCATCCAGCTTTGGTCTTATGGACAAGAACTGAGTGGTGTTTTCTTCAAGAGTAGCAAATATTTTAATTCTTCATTTCTGGTCTAACACCAACTCTTAAAAGTTCATTGGATGTTGAAATGTTGTAAGGATTTGGAAAATGTCTCCTAATGGACAAATTTACAATTTATATAAAAAGCATCCTTCTCCTAATTGGAAAGCAGGCACATCACTGCACAGTGGTTTAACAAAAACAAAAATTAAAATTCATGTGGTCAAAACAGAATAAAATATTATAGTTATCAAGCCCAACAGTACCTAGAGAAATTTTACAATTTACACCAATAAAACTTTAGGGAATAAAGTATAAGAAAGCATTCCAGTTATGTAAAAGAATAAAGCAATAAAAAATTTCATATTATCTAAGATGTCTTGCTACTTCATAGTCACTTGATTTAGAAATACTGTCATTTTGCCTTAGAGATTCTAGTGCTTTCCTATCTAATTAAGGTATTTAACAAATACTTATGTGCCTACCAGGTGTAAGTCAGAGGGGGTAATTTTTGTGATAAAACTGCTGACCTCAATGAGGTGACAATACTGTTGAAGGTCACATATCCACCACAATAATTAACCATAAACTACACAAGGGAAACTTTAAATAAAATCTAACAAAACTGAACTAACGCAAAGTAATGTTGTGAAGGAATGCACATAGGGAAGGCAAAGGAGAGAAACCTGACCCAACTGGGGAAAAGGAAGTGGTCAAGTTTGGGTCCTGATGGGGTTATACTTAATATTTGAATGGATGAATATGAGTAAAACAGGTGAATAACTTAGGTGACATGTGTTCCTTATGAAGAAAGCAGCATATGCAAGTCACTGAGTTGAAATGACTGAACAACCACAGCTCCATTAAATTGGTTAGGGCCTTAAGGATAAATGAGGAAATTCCAGAAGCGAGGCAAACAAAATCCACCAAACTGAAATGGAACAACTTAAGAACTCTTCCATGAATATTTCAACCATTCCATTTGAGCTTTTGGCTACTTTTGTACCTTTTAAAAAATATGTACAGTCTAAAATGAATGAATGAATAAATGAAGTCAGCTTCACCTATCTTCTGGGAAAAAATCTTACAATGTTATTTCTTTTTAATTCATATGACTCCTTTATTATGGTATGAAATATATGTTGACAGAGTTTTACCACGGATTTTAAAAATATCTTTGCCATTCAAGTATTCCATCTACTTCTTAATCTGATAGGCATTGAGAATTATTTTTTTTTCTGATTATTAATCCAGGACTGTAGTGAATTCCTCCAATTATTTTACTGTTAATTTATTAAAAGTTTTTTTCTGAATTTTAACGTTCATGTGTTTAGTCTCCTAAAATAAAGTACATTTTAATAATGATGGCTTATGATGAATGTTTTAATATACTCTAATAATAACTACCATTATTTATTGAATATATACTGTGATCCTGGTAATATTGGAGGTACTTTAATAACATTACTTCAAATAATTCTGAAGCTAACTCTATGAGGTAGATTATTATAATTTTCATTGTACAAATAATTAGGCAGAAGTACAGAGAGGTTTGGTAAGTTGTTATGAGTCATCTAGGAATAAATGGAAGAGCACAATTGTTTCTTGGACACTAAAGTTTATGGGGCTTTTTATTTTTACCATTGTGCTGCACTGTGATATCTGTAGTTCAATAATTAAAATAACTAATTCAGTTTGTATTCCTAATTTTGAAAATGTGGTTGGTTATTTGTGAAAACAAAAAAAGTTGGAGTTATGGATCTGAGACTCTCTCAGGAGTCCTGTATTTGTGTTTCTACAAGTGTACGTCTGGTTGACGTTTTATAACTGCATACTTATATATAACCCAGCACCTAATCACCTGCTATAGCCAACAAACCCTTAATGAATACATACTACATACTACATACATCTCAGGTGCTCTGAGCAATAACCAAGCACGAGACTGTTGCTTAAAGCCAGGGAGGCAATGGATTAACATGCAGGATACAACAGAACTGAGGCCTGAGGTGGACCACACACATTGGCATGGTCAACACATTATTTCCCCGTAAAGTTACTTGCAACATCGAATCAGATACTCTATTTATTTTCAATACAAAATATTTTAATAAGGCCTAGCATAATTGAGTACATCTGAACAGCTCACTCTATCCTGATAGACAAAACTTAAACATGGGAAGATAAATGACCACGTGAGTACAGTTTAGTGACACGGTTTAAAGCAAGAGCAGCCAAGTGGCTCAAGTAAGTAATGGCATCATGCTAGGCTATCTTTTTTACCCCACAGTGAGAATAATTCTAGAAATGTGATTTGGATACAGCAAATTAGTGAGCTATAACTTAGTATACCATTTCCATAATGATATCTAAATCTTTGGAATCTATATTCTAAACTAGCACTGTCCAAGAGAATTCTCTGTAACAAGAGAAATGTTCTCTATACTGTATTACAACCACTAGCTGCTTTTTGCTGCTGAGCTGCTGGAATGTGAACAATATAACTGAATTTTTAAAAATTTAGTTTTAATTAACTGTTATTGCCATGTGTGGTTAGTTGCTACTGATTTGGACAACGAAGTTCTAAGACTTTCTTTCCTTGACAGGGCTTCTATACAACACAAAAGAATTTAGACCTCCTGTGCTTTGGTGGTAATAATACTGTTAATTATTGGTGAGTTATTTCTTCAGATGTATTACACAGACATTTACTAAAAATACAATCAAATGTTACCAGCTTAGAAGTCTGAATAAGATCATTTTGTGTCTCTGTTACGATCAATTAGATGTTGGATCTGTAGTGTCATTCTCAGAAGCAACCTTTTCCTTTATTCCCACACCTTGGTGGGCAGAATATTATCGAATTCTCAAATATTGACAACTCTGACATTTGTTTTGCCACAGTGTAACACTGCTACCAGAAGTTTCATCTTCTGCATTACTTTTCTTCATTTGTCACAATTTCTCTCTCTTCATTAGAAACATAGTCAGAGAGAGCTGTTGAGAAAAACTCACAGATTTGCGATAAAGAAAGTGAATGAACAAACAGAAGAACTGCATTTTAATTTTTTGCACTGTTGAACAGCAGTACTTATGAAACTAAATCTGAAATCCTACACAGACCTCTAGGAGTTACTACTGCTGTACATTCTCTGAACATGTAACAGAAGAGCAGACTGGAAAAACATGAAGCAAGAAGTAGCAGCTATAGGTCATACCCCGCTTACAACTTTAAGGGCAACTTAACATTTTTATATAAAGTTGATAATGCATGACCTATAAATTATACTCACAGAATATGACCTAGAAACACTGGCACGTGTGTACAAAGAAACATGATACCACAAAGCATACTGCAACAGCAAAAATTTTGAAGGAATCTAAATCTTTGACCTAAAATAGATAACTGTGTTTATTTTGGCTTTTACAGAGATTAAAGTCCTAAACAGCTTTAAAGCCCTACAGAAATATCATTTTATATCCTATATAATGCCAAAGACAATTTGCAGGATCCTGGATAAATTCAAAATACCAAATTCAGTTTTGTGGGTGTCTTAAGGAACTAATAACTGGAGCTCACTAGAAGTTCTCCTGCTATAAGAACCCCCTGGTATTAGAAATCCTCCAGACACAGAATCAACAGGAGCTTTTCCAACCATGTAAAAAAGCAAATATGGTTGATGTTTGTAAACAAGAGAAAATAAAGTTTAAGATAAGTAAAATATTTTCTATACAAATTTTGATAAACTCTTGAGGAAAAAAATCATAAAATACATATTAAAATTCACTTCTATTTTAATTAAGATATCAATTTTCAACAAGTACAAATAACGTGCAATCCTTTTATTGGTTCTTCTATGTTAATGATTCCAATCAGTTGCATGTGTGTGAGCACGTGGGCATCTATAAAAACGTACCTGGGGGGCACCTGGGTGGCTCAGTCAGTTGGGTATCCAACTTGGTTTTGTCTCGTGTCATGGTCTTGGGGTTGTGAGATCGAGCCCCATGTCAGGGTCTGGGCAGAGCCTGTCTGAGATTCTCTCTCCCCTGCCCCTCCCGCCCCCCGCCTCAGGTACACACACACTCTCTCTCTCTCTCCTTCCATATATATCTTTAAAAATGCTCAGAAGTAAATGTCCATATATTCTCATACATATTTTTCTCCCTCACACATTCCAGGTAGCAACTAGCAGTCATTAAGCCTGAAACTTCAAGACTGTATCTCAGTCTACTTGCTCTACCTCCCAAGATCAATCACATGGATTTTGTCTCCAAGTCTATATTACCTGTTTCCTGTTGTCAATTTACGACGACACAACCGTATATCTGAACCTCATTATTCCTCACCAGAATACTACGATCACTACTTATAAAATCTCCTTACTTACAGGTAGTCTGGCTGTCACTGAGTGAGATTCCTACTCTTAAGGGTCCCTGGAACTGCTCCTGGTTTAAGCTATCCCAAATAAGTATGTTTCTCACTTTCTACAGAATTAATGACTATTGTTGCTGTTGTTACCACTAACAATTTTGTGATCAAGGACCTTGCTGCCTTTCCATTCATACCGACTATATTTTGAAAAGTCAAATTGGAATTATAATATTTTATCCACTTTCTCATACACATTTCTTCACACTGTATTCTCTGCATAAGGATGCAGGAAATGCAGTGAGATGGCCACCATCTCCACTGACCACCGTTTTACTTATTTTTCAACCCAGTTTATTACTTTATCTAAATTTTCAAATCTCAATGAAGTCAATTCCACGGTACATAGCCACTGCTCAAAAATAAATTACCATATTTTCTAAGTTACCATATTTTTTTATATATTCTCTCTATAATGCATTTGTGTGGTATACGTGTGTCTATGCAGATGTGTGTGTACACTGTTTCTATATCTATATACTTATCCTCTGACTGCAGGGGCAGAATTTTACGCATTAGTTCTCTCAGTACCTAACAGAGTTCTTTGCACATGTTAAATGAATTAAATCAATTCAAAAAATAATGATCCTATTGTTCAGTCTTTGTAGGTGATGGGAGTCTGAATGTGTAACCAGATAAGCTGAAGAAGCTTCTTTATACAGTATAAAGCTGATAATTCTCCAAGTCAGCTGTGAAAGTTTGTTTTTAAAGTGAAAGTAGATGTATATATTGCTGTATTAGTTTTGGCTTCAAAATTTGTATATTTAAGATCAACCACGTTAAAAGTCAAAGTGAAAACTTACATGGTACTCATATATAAAGCACATTAGGAAAGTAACTTCATGGACACAGAGAATGCCAAAACCTTGCACTCTATTCCCAGGGCTTAGACATCAGCCCTGCCAAACAACTGCTGTGAGTTGGAAAACATTCTGGATATTGATATTCAATATTTTTAACCTTTTGTCAGTAGGTGATGAATTAACTCAGCTCCAAAGCTGTTCTGGTTGACAGTGAGAACTGATTTAACTCATTTCTCACTGCAGGAAGAAGAATCAGATCCAAGGAGAACAGCCAATAGAAAAAATAAAATGAATTAAAAATAAAATTAGTGTACTAGTACTTTAGCAGAGTTAGGCATTCCAGAATCTCAGGGATAATTAACATTCTTAATATAACACATTGATGTTATGCCGTATTAATGCAGTATCACAGTAAGAATTGACAGGGTTTAATGTTTCATAGCAGCCTCCTAGCTGAGCATAGAACTTTTCACAAGCAAAAGGAATTTAATTTTAGATTCAAAAATATTAAAGCCATCTGGGATGGAGTACAATTAACTCTTTCCTGCTTCGTTTCTTTAACTCCTTACTTTACTCCTACGTAATGAGATTGCCTCATTGTAAACTACTGCTTGCCACTAGCCTGTAAAGGTAAGTTTCTTCACCTTAGTGCTTTCCTCATTTGCAACAATAAGTACTTATAAATCACAACATAGCCTAAATCAGTTATCTTATTAGGAACTGCAAAATTGTGACTTTCTAATTCTTTCAATCATTCTGCATTTATTGTTTGAAATGATGCTGTATTTTAAAACTTCTAGTTAGTAGGGTCTTAATAACCCTGAAATGTAGTCCATACAGGAAGTACAGAGCAAATAATTCTTAATTTTTCACATCTATCAATTTGCATCATAATCAGCTGGACTCACAAAGTCCAGCGTTCTCTAATGAGCACTGCTTTATTTCGCTCTGATTATATATTTCTATTTCTATCTGTCAACGCTGGGATTTTTATATACTTGATGTTTTCAATATATGTTAGTAATCATTCTTTTCAAATCACAAATGATTTCAACTTAATGTAGGAAGAGTACCTTCAAGCTGGCTGGAGCCTTTTGAATGGACTCCATAATCCTTTTGCAGCTTCTATTCTCTATATTCAATAATATGTCCCAAATGTATCCGTGCATTTCCTGCCCGGCACCTAAAAGGGCTTTTTCTCCGACGAGCCTCACTACTTCTATTGTTGAAAGGCATTTAATGAACAAAATCCGGCTACTAGAAGAACTAATTGCTACTGGGTTGCTATTGCCTTTTCAGTGGACAGTGTTAGAACATGCACTCAAAAATAAAAATATAAAAACAACTTGCATTGCTTTATTCAATTCAAATATAAGATTTATACTATTTTATCCTTTATGCTGAAAAGGTATTTCCTACACAATATTAACATAAGTATTTTCTTTAACCTACACTAAGTTTGCACAAGATAACAATAACACAAAAGAATAAAGTCTGAGATTCTGCATTTATTTTTGTCCTCAGATATGCTTTTAGAATGCATAAATAATTGGACTGATTCTTCTTCTCTGTGAGGTTGTATCACCAAAATTATATACAATTAGCTATATTTGTTACAATTCATTTTAGTTAAATTCTTTTTATGATTTTATTCTACTTTTTGATTATATAAAATATTTACATATCAAATATTTGATATCAAATATCAAAATTATATTATACGTACATTCACAGGAATTCTTTTCATCCGTGTTCCTTCCATTTTTCCCCCCCATAAGTAATAACTATTTTTAGTAGTTTCTGCTTGATGTTCATTAGTTTTTTGCAAAAATAACCACGGTGTGTGTGTTCACTTTTTCTACTTTCTATTAAAAAAACAAAACAAAACATAATAATCCTGTTTTGTGTCTTGCTTTCTTTGTTCATTCTACATCAGAGGATAGAGATCTTGCACATATGGTTTTATAATACCCTATTACTCTATTTTGTGACTGTATAATTTTTTTCTCATTTACTTTCACCCAGTCCTTTATGGTTGGACATTCTGATTGTTTTCAACATTGCTAGTACAAGTAACACCAGAGCAAACAACTCTGTTCATGAGCCATTTTGCAAATGTATCTTTAGAATAAATGTTTAGAAGTGGAATTGCTATACTAAAATATAGATGCATATGTAATTTTCCTAAATGTCACCAAGTTCCTCTCCATAGGAGTTGTGGCATTTTGCATTTTCATTGGTGACGCATTTAGATATATTGTCAAACAAGGTATTTTGCCACTCTGACAAATGAGAAATCATACTTCTATTTTTTACTTTCTCTCGTTTTTTGTAAAATTAAGTCTTATATCTTAAAGGGCCTTTAGTATTTATTCTTCTGTGACTAGTGTGTTCATATTTTACCCATTTACTATATCTTTTTGGTCTTTATATTCTAAATTTTAAGAAACTTCTTATAAATTAGATATATTAATCTTTGTGAGGTATACTGGAGATATATTTTCACCATTTGTCGTTTGTCTTTTGACTTCGTTATGGGTGTGTTTTTTGGCTGTATTATTTATAATGTAGTATAACTATAATTACCTTATTAATTGCCCCATACTTATTTACTTGTTGCATATCATTGTTAAGATCTATACCAGGAGGGGGCGCCTGGATAGCGCAGTCGTTAAGCGTCTGCCTTCGGCTCAGGGCGTGATCCCGGCGTTGTGGGATCGAGCCCCACATCAGGCTCTTCCGCTATGAGCCTGCTTCTTCCTCTCCCACTCCCTCTGCTTGTGTTCCCTCTCTCGCTGGCTGTTCCTATCTCTGTCACATAAATAAATAAAATCTTTAAAAAAAAAAAGATCTATACCAGGAGACAGGAATATAATCATAAATATGGGGATTAGTGGTTGGAAGAGACATTAAAGAGATCATCTAAATACACTGAAAATTCTATATATGGATATGTATACAGAATACACAAATACATAAGGCTTATGATATGTGAAATATCAAAATTTGCTATCCTACACTCTAAAAATTAACCCTCACATTGCTTTCATTTTTTGGTCACAATAAACAGACGTGTAACTGTGAGTTAGGTATTGCTAAATGAAATAAAGCAAGGTAAATTTTATGACTGTACCAGTTTTCTGCCTACAAAGAGTAACCAGGCTTCAGCGAAGAGCCTCACTCAGTGGAAAGGGCAGATTTCAAGTTTGGGGTGGCCAAAGCAGCTAGAATTTGCATAGCAAACAGTTTAGAGGAGAGAGCTACAGTGAGAGAGAGATTGAAAAAGACAGCCCAAAAGAGATAATCAAAGGGTCCCTTGAGTATTTTGAGTACTAACTTGGCATGATTATGGGAGAACTACCTAAAACCAAGAAAGAACATCTAAAAACAAGTTAGGAGAAAATCTCTGAGATACATATGGCCAAGAATCACTTGTGCTCGGACTAGCCAGTACAGAAAGTCTCGCTAACAGATTCCTCAGAAGGGTTTTGTCTTAATGGTGGGAACAAATTATCCGTAGATTTAAAGTTGCTCTGAAATACCCTAAAAAATTTAAAAGCAAGCCTCAAAAAGCTCTAAGTCCAAATAACTTATGGGTATCCCAGAGAAATTTTCAACCATATTTACAGGAATTAAGTGAAATTTGCCAATCCGCAATACAAAGTGTCAATGTCTAGTGAATGGTAAAAAATTCTCAGACATACAACAAAGCAATTTAAAAAAGAAAAAAAGATCCATAACCAAGAAAAAAATGTATCACTATAAGTAAGCCCAGAAATAACAAAAATTAGAGAATTAGCATGGAAGAAAGATTGACAAAAATGTGGACATATTTTAAGATATAAAAAGACTGAAATCAAATAGCTGGAGGTAAAAATCATACTGAAAAGATGTTATCATAAACCATCACCACATAAATATCCAATAACAACAAAAATAAGTATCAGTTCATGAGTTCCAACAAGTTATATGAAATTTGGTTCATTATATATTTATTTTTAAGAGAGTTCAAGATTTTTCCCCCTTAGGTTTATTTTTTAAATGCATTTTCTCTTTATCAATAATCAGATCTTTTCTCTACTTAGGTCATGGCACATTTCTGACAAATTAAAATTTTCAGTATAACCAGCAACCATTCTTACAATCTTCTGTTATATTGGGACACTCTTCCTATTTTATTTTTACACAAAGTAGTTTTGTTTTCCCAATTGATTAATTCATTATTCCACTTCATTATTCCTTTAAATAGGGTTAGTGTACACAACTGCTAAGAAAGTTACACATATTATCAAGTTTCCAAGAATTTGTTCCCATTCCATTTTTAAAATATAATAATAAGTTCAGCAAACACATAATCTGCACAAGTGTGTAAACCTTGATCATTAAACAGTTGAATTTATACAGAAAATTCTATATTGTTTTTGGATTGATAATTTCAATAATTGGCACAGGGATTTTGTTTTGCATGTGATTTTTATTTCTAAAATAGAAAATCACAGTGAGAAAAAAAGCCCGACAAATCAAGAAAGAAAAAAGAGAACATTAAAAATACAGAAATGAGGAATTTTAGGCTCCCAAAATGCTGGTGTTTCCCCTATCTCTCCCTAATATTTATTTTTTAAGTTACTGTACATTAAATTCCTGCTTTTAATTCTCATTTCTTTAATTTTGTATTTCTTTAAGTTTTAGAAAGTCCTGAAACTAAATTTAGGAAAGCAACATAAATGAGAACATAGCATATTCAATCTTTGTTTGCTCAGATAGCACTCTAACAGTAAGCAGAACCCTTCCCACTTTCAAAGCTACTTTGTTTACACAAATGCAGTGCAATTTATCAGCTGAAAATGCCCTTGTAGTCAGACAAAATACACAAATTCAAACCCAATTCTGTGAATTTTCACCTAAAGCATCCAAGTCTTATTAGTAGGGAGATCTTTATGAACAAGAACCTACAGAAAACTTTCTCCTGTGAGAGTGTTGCATCTGGCATAATAATGACATCAGAATAAATTTCTAAGTTTAAGCAGTTGAAAGCATGTAGAGAAAGAAATATAACAAACCCAGATTTCCAGCCTAAGCTTTGTCCTTTTTCCTTTTAAACTGGGTAGATTTCTAATCCTGAATCTTAGACAGATTTGATCATGTTGTCTATTATTCCATCAAAGCTTTAATATTCTACCTACCTCTGTATACATATTTCAATATTTACAATACGTTTAAAGATCTCTGAGTTAGAGATGGAGCTACAGAGTATAATGCTAAGTGAAGTCAGTCAGTCAGAGAAAGACAAATACCATATGATTTCACTTGTATATGGAATTTAAGAAACAAATGATCAAAGGAAAAAAGAGAAAGAGAAACAAACAAACCAAGAAATAGACTCTTAACCACAGAGAACAAACTGATGGTTATCAGAGGGCAGGTGGGGGGGGAGAGATGGGTGAAATAGGTGATGGGTAATAAGGAGTGCACTTGACATGACGAGGACTGGGTGATGCATGGAAGTGCTGAATCACTATATTGTACACCTGAAACTACTATAACACTGTATGTTAACTATACATTTTTTCCTTTTTTAAATTAAATTCAATGAGCCAACATATAATACATATTAGTTTTTAATGTAATGTTCAATGATTTATTAGTTGTGTATAACACCCAGTACTCATCACATCATGTGCCCTCCTTAATGCCCATCACCCGGTTACCCCATTCCCTCACACACATCCCTTTCAGCAACCTCAGTTTGTCTCCCAGGGTCAAGAGTCTCTCGTGGTTTGTCTCCCTCTCTGATTTCTTCCCATTCAGTATTCCCTCCCGTTCCCTATGATCCTCTGCACTATTCCTTATGTTCCACATATGAGTGAAACCACATGATAATTCTTTCTCTGACTGACTTATTTCACTTGGCATAATACCTTCAGTTCCATCGATGTAAATAGTAGGTATTCATCCTTTCCGATGGCTGAGTAATACTCCATTGTATATATGAACCACATCTTCTTATCCATTCATCTGTTGAAGAACATCTCAGTTCCTTCCACAGTTTGGTTATTGTGGACACTTCTGCTACGAACATTGAGGTGCATGTGCCCCTTCTTTTCACTATATCTGTATCTTTGGGGTAAAAACCCAGTACTGCCATTGCTAGGTTGTAGGGTAGCTCTATTTTTAATTTCTTGAGGAACCTCCAACTACACTAAAATTTAAAATTAAAAAAATCTGAGTTAGAACCATGTCAAGATGGCAGATAATTGCTGAAACACCTCTAATTCATTGTATCATATTCCCGTTTGCCTAAATATCTGTGGCCTTAAAATCTGGCCCCTTCTCCACCAAACAAATGCCTGCTTCTGACCTTTAACTATGAGGGGGCAGGCTGTTAAGGTCATGATAGTACTTATCTTACCTCTTTTCTTCCCTCTTATCCATTGCTATTAACACTGGCATCATTTCCAAGCGTGTTATATATATTTTTCCAATCATCCTCAACTGCCCTCTACCTTAACCTCTGCTATCTCTTGAGGCTGGTTTTCCCATGAAATACAGAGATTTTTTCCAGATTGTATATATCCAAAAAGTAATAATTAGTACATATAAGCAAAGTTGGCTCTTTTTATGTGGAAAAAAAGTGCAGTGGTATAAAAGGAAGCACTTTTTTTTCAATTACTTTCCCTTTCCCTAATAGCAACTGCAAGAAGACATTTCAAAAAGATGTGTTAACTCCAGTTAAAGGAAAATAGGCTCAAGTTAATTAGACTGAGTCTGTTCTATAGAAAACCTAGTTTGAAGCACTATCCACAAGCACTGAAAAGGAAAATGGATGAAAAAGCATCCCTGAAAAGATGGAAGAAAAGACCCATCTGTGCAGTTCCACTGGTAGAAGAGCCTGGCACTTACATTCCCTAATCCTCAATTTAGGAGAGCTCATCTAAACTGTCCCTTTCCTTGACCCGTCTCTGTCTTTAGTCTCTAATTACTGTCCCTGATTGTCACCTTCTTCAGTATATTAGTGTCATCATTCTCAGAACTGTAGATAAGGGAATTAAGGAAAGACCAGAGCTGCAATCAGGATAGGATCTCTGGAACAAGCCCCAAATCTGTCGGATTAGGAGCATGAATTTTAGGGCAAATTAGCTCACACATGGTTTATGCTATGAGTAGCCTCTTGGATCAATCTGTATGCCACAAGTCACCTCATGGATAAACCATGAAGTTTAGACCACCACTCTCTAATTCAGCAGCCACGGGCAACATGTGGCTGTTTAAGTTTGTATTAAAATTAAATTTTAAAAATTAGCTTAAATTTAATTTCTTACATTTACCAATTACATTTTAAGTGAATCAATAGCCATCATATTGGAAAGTGCAGAGTATAGAACATGTATATCATTGCGGAAAGTTCAATGAAATAATGCAGATCTATACCCCATGATTCTTAATATGGAAATAACAGAAGTAGGTTCTAAGAATGTATTGTGTACTGGTTTGTTATGATTTCAAATCTACTTGTTCATGACTTGAGTGAAGTTGTTCTGATCTAAGAGTGAATTTCTTTACATTGAGGAAGCTTGCCAGGATGTTGTCATCAACATGTATTGTTGTCGATGAGCACTTAGTAGCTCAACTGTTGATGGGCACCACTGGGGACTTACCTGGGGACTTACTGATAAAAACGCATGGAAGAACAGCAATGATGTAATGGATATCTAAACTTTAAATACCAAGAATTCATGAAGATTAACTCAAGTGTTCGGTCTGGGCAAGGCTACCCTTCGTTGCTCTACATAGCTTTCTGAAGACACTGGACATTATTCCTTTCATTTCCCCTTCCCTGGAACAACAGTGTAATTAATCCATCACTGGTTTGGAGTAGGCTAGTTCTTGAACGACTTATTAACAGACACCATCCTGTGTACTACTGGTTTGTGAAATAACACTACTATAAATTATAATTCTCACAGTGAACCTGTGTTAAATAAATTATTGATGAAGACAATTTCAGTCTCTGAGCATAATTTGCAATGAGTAAAACAGAACGGCAAGAGATACCATCTTTCAGGTTTCTCAAATGATAACTCTAAATAAGTTTCCCCTAAAGCACTTCTAATAAGAGGCAGCACAACATAGTTACATAAAGTATCAGGTGGAGTAGACTAGTTAGGAACAAACCAGACTTTCACTATTTGCTGACTGTGTTTTTCCAAGTTACTTTATATACTGTATCTCAGTTTTCTCAATGAAAAATGGAAATACTAGCAGAAGCTATGTCTAGGGTTAAGTTCAATGCACGTAAAATACTTCCTGTAATACAGTAATTCCTAAAAAGTTGTTAGCTATAATAATTTTTATTACTCTTCTATAGTTACCAGATACATTAAGTAAGAGTTCTGACAATAATTCCCATTATTAAGCCAAGGGCTTCTCTGGTACAAACTATCAACCCAAACCCTGAATAGAACATTATTCCTAAGGGGAAAAAATGGAAAAAAAAAGAGCACATTTTATCAATGAGATTTATGGAACCTGGTGCATATTACACAAGTGCTTGTACACAGAAATTGGAAAAATTACTATGTGTTTGAAAATTACAAACTCTAAGTGCTGTGTACTGTTTATCTTATTTTTATATATATTGTGCCAAGAAGAAAGGTTAGGGAGGTTTTCAAGCCTCTATCCCACTCACAGTATATTCACCTAGCAAGTCACTGACAGAAGAGAGGACAAGAGTACTCGCTTTCATGTATTCACAATGATTTGTTTTTACAATAAATATTTCAATTAAAAATGTTTTGATTTTATTTTCAACTGCAAAGGAAAAAAAACAGTCAAGACATTTATTTCAAAGACTTCTTCAAAAAATTAATCCTCCTTGTCTTTGAAGTATTTCGGAAGCCATTGAAAGTCTAGATCTGAAGTACTAAGAGTTATTCTTGTGTCTCTTAGCTGCTCATTAGTTTGATGTATTTCTTGCAGACACCATTACTGCCAGGCTGCTGATCGATTACCGCACATGGCTTGACCTCATTATTAGACAGCTCTAATTATTTTGGGTAGATATTGAGAATTTTATTTTCAGAAAGCAAATGCTAGAGAAGATTTTATCTCGAAATTGTGTTTTAAACCACTAACACTGTATTCATACTAACACAATTAGCAAGTATTTAAATAGCTGAAAATTCATGTATTACATCAATATATTTCTAAAACTTATCCCTAATGAGGGAAAATAATATTCCTGTCAAAACTGTCATTTAATTGTATTAATAAACATACAATGAAATTTACTCAACTGTGTTCAAAATAAGAAATTCATAACTCTAGTTAATGAACGAAAAGGACCAAAAGGAGTATAGTTAAAAACAAACAACAAAGTAATTCTGTCCTTTTTATGTAAAATACCTGTTTTCCACATGCTTACGGAGTTCTCTCATATCAACATTAATGAAAAGGTTATCTTTTCATTTCCTCTTGGTCCCAGAGAGATATACTCCTTAAGGAAAATCAGTGCTTAACCATTACTGTTTCTACTCAGAATGGTGAGTGAATGGGTGCTATACAAAGACATATTATGACCATGTAAAGTTTTGTTTCCTCTTTCTAGTTCCATGGAGTCACATAATTTCCTGGCGTTTCGTATGCTAGCAAATGCAATTTCCATGCTGACTTAGACTAATATTTCCTCAGGTGTATGTGACAGAATAAGTGGACTAACAAAAAAAAATTGCCAATGTGACATACATATGAATATTTCTCATAGAAATAAACAAAGCAATTATTTTTTAAATTTACAATTTTTTATAAACATTAATACTAAAAACATTCCTGAATATATTTTTTTAATATAACAGGGTATCTTCCATGAAGTGTGGAAAAGCATTTTCTTCTTTGGTCATACCATTAGAATCTTTTGTGGAAAACATGCTCCATTGCAAAAATAAGGTTATTCATTTGGCTTAATTCCCCAAGATAGTGTAAATAACATATCTATATCCTTGGAGTCGGATAGAGAACTATTAGATGCTGAGATTGTCCATTTGCCAGTGTTCTAGAGGTTATGAAGGAAACCATGAACTCTTTGAGGCAGAATGATGTCCAATAAATTGCACTGTAGTAATTTTGCATTTATTAGGCTCATTTTACAGATGTGTAAATGCAACAACAAAAAAATTAAGTAACTGGCTCAATTTCTCACTGCTCATAAATGTGAAGACTGTATTCCTAACCACTATAATATGACTTTTTAGGGAACATGAACACTGAAGGGAAGACAGGGAGACCACAAGACCCAAATTTATGTAAGTAAATAATGCTAAAGATAAAAGAAGAAAAGGTGAAACTAGATGTAAGAAAGCAGCTAGCCAAACATTACAATATTCCATAAAGTTATTTAAAAATGTACTCAATGAGACTTTTGGCTTTAACAACTAAAGACACTGTAAAAGTTCTACACAAAGAGAGCAGAAAATATGCTTCTGGTGTAGAGTCAGACTCTGAGAGTGAGAAGACAAGAAGGGGTTGAAAAGATCACACCCAGTTGATCTTGAACTCACCCAGGAGAGAAAGGAGTGAGATATGAAAAGGGAACAGGAATTCAGTGCTAATGAACATCCCTCCTACACGAAGAAATCATCAGTAATGGGAAATGAGTCTCTTCCCTTTAATACATGCTACCTTGAGCTTCAATTTTCTTGCCAAGTAAACCAAACGACTCAACTAGATATTCTTCTTTTATAGGCTGAATGGCTGTGCCATGGAGATCTTCTTTCGCTACCTCTATAGTGATGAACAGAGTTAGTATGTGTTTTTCTTCACAGAATACTTTCATCAATTCTGAAGCCAAGATTGACTTCCTTGTGCCATTTATACATGCCACCATATACCACTGGTATTTGGTGTTAAAGGACCACAAATTTATTCAGGTATCTGCGGAAACACATCACACGTCTTCTGTGAGCCACAAAAAAACATGTTCCCTAAAGAGATCTTGACATTTATCATGATCAGGGTCTAAGCTGTTGCCATTGGACACAGGAATAAGTAAGGCAGACTGGAAGGTAGATAAAATCATGGTTTTATATGGGATTAGAAATGCAAGCTAAGCTTTTTTATCTGGAGATTGGCAAGCAGAGATGTGATTACAAAAATAAAAAGAATCCAACACATTTAGATCTATATTAGTTCAAACTAAAAGTGGGCAGAATACAGGAACATATGTTGAGACCATTTTGAAGCAAACTCTTAAGATTCTGAGTGCCCACTGGGGAGAGATGTGGTAGGCTTATTATCAGTAAGATTCTAATTGGGTGAAAATTAGAATAATAAAGCATCTAAGACTACTGAAAGATATTAGGAACCCTACCTCCAAGCCTGGAGTTCGAAGACTTAAAAATCTATCCATTGTAGCTTTAGAGCAATTCAAAAACAGAAAGAGTATTAAAAATGACTTACTGCTGAGCCCAGTACCTACTGAAGTAGAAGTAATGACATAGGACTTAATTAAAGTAATAATTGGACTACGGCGAGGTAAAGCTAAATGTGGTACAAATTGTTAAGCATCATTTTCATTATAACCATCTGTAAGTACAGCACACATTGAATAATATTCATATTTGTAAATGTTGAAAGTGGGAATTCTTTTTAAGAAGTACTATTGGTTCCCTTCATTTTATAGAGGCACTCAACATTTCATTCATTTAGCAAATTTCTGAGAAATCTTACTAAATTCCAGGAACTATGTTAGACACAAGAAATTTAGCAGAGAATGAAACAGACCACATTAGTGTTTGTAGGCCATGATAAACCCTTCTCCCTACAAGTCCCCAGTGTCAAGGTTCATGCTATCATATCATATGACGTTACCCACTACTACTCCTTTCTTCAATCATCTACAGATTTTTTAACTTATTAACGTTTTACTATTAACAGCACTACCCTGTTATGATTTTTGGTGTTTTAATAACCAAGTACATAATCTTTCAGTATTGATTGTTCTTAGAATCTTGAACTACCCCTACTATGAATGTGTTTTCCACCTTACCTCAGCTCTTGATGCACATATGTTCTAGAATTTGACATTACTGATAGCTAATACCTTTTCATAATCCAAATATCAGATATGTTTCAAATATCCTAATTTCTATCACATTCCATTTTTCTGTATCAGCACTGCAACTGACTTCCCATAATTTCTCAGCTCCTCTAGCACATACCATCCATTGATCTTCCCAATTTTTCTCAGCCCTCTTCTTCTGTTTTTATTCCTTCTTTATTCAACCTAGATTCCACTGTGCACCGTTACAATCACTTCCTTGCATAAGCCTCAATTCATTTCTCTGAAAATAAAAACAAAAAATACGAAATTCCACATATACGCAGCCTGTGCTTACACGGCTTAATGTTGCTAGAGGAAAATATAAAGCTATACTAAGTCAGGTCACTTTAGATTACCAATTTTTAGTCTCAACTAGGCCACCAAAACTCCCTAGACTCATACTGTGTTTTCCTAGTTCATTTTACTATTCTCCCTAAGTTTATTTCGTGCCTTCTCATCCCTCTTCAAAACTCCAACCCTTTCTCTGCCCTCTCCACTCGCTTAATGGCTTTGTTTTTATTTTGTAGAGAACATAAAAGCAATGAGAAGAGGGTTCCTAGGGCTCTCACTGCCCCCTACCCACATACCACCGATCTCCCTCTGTGACTGTACTGTCATCACGCCTGTATTTAAAGATATTGTCATTGTGTTTAAAGCTAATGTCAACCCTTTGCATTCACTAGAATCAATAGTGTCTTATTTCCTCCAACGTATTGATGCAGATGTTGGCTCCTTTTCTGTTCATATCAGTTTACTCTCTCTACTGCATTATTACCATAACATCCAGACATATAGTAATAACTCGTTATTTATAAAACAAACTAAATTCTCCATTTAATGTGCCTTTCCTTTTTCCTTTCTAAGGAAACACTCAAAAGAATTATTGGCAATGTTTTTCTCAACTTATTTTCTATAGCAATTGACAGAAAATATTATTTCTACTTTCTTAAAAAATACTTTCACCTGATATGTACAACAGCACTCTCTTCTTTTGCTACCCCCCTGGCCCATCTCTCTCCATTTCATCTATTGGCTATTTACTATTTCTGCAAATTCTGTCATTTATAATGGCCCAAGGAT
This sequence comes from Ursus maritimus, assembly GCF_017311325.1. Classification (NCBI taxonomy): domain Eukaryota; kingdom Metazoa; phylum Chordata; class Mammalia; order Carnivora; family Ursidae; genus Ursus; species Ursus maritimus. Next base: position 53,560,875 of record NW_024423344.1, read on the forward strand.
GATTCTTCAGAGTTTTCTATTCTTTATCTGATCTCATATTTTAGATAATCTGATAGAATCTTATAAATATAAGCCAATGTTTCTGAAACATTTTTTTCCATTAACATCTCCCTAAGGAGAAAAATTAACTTTACATTCTCCCTGAGAGAAATTAAATATTATAAATAAGAATTTGTCAGATAGGTTTGAGCTACAGAGGCCCATAGACCATTGCAATATCAAAGATTTTCCCACCCTCCAAGAACCAATTTTCACTTCCGTGAGGGAGTTAACATCCATACAGAGAATGCATGCTTTAAATTTTGTTTATATTCTGATGAATACCAAATTTATACTTCCAGGAAGAACCTCTTATGGTTCTGCACTCGAGACCAACTGCCTAAATGACATCTTCACTTAGGTCTAGTAAGTATCATAAATTGAAAATGTACCAAATCAAAATCTTGATGTATATGTTCTCTCATCTAAAGTCTCTCTCTCTCTCTCTCTCTCTTTTTCCCTCAAATCTTCCCTTGCTCAATAAATGGTAATATAATTGTTTCATTAGTTCAGAGCCAAAAGTTTGAGAGCATCTTTGATTCTTCCCTAAATAAGTATATCCTGTGGGATCTAACTTCACAATTTATCCAGAATCTGACCACTTATAATTTCTATTATTAATTCACTTGTATTCACTCCCTCAGCTGGGTTATTGTAATACTTCCTAGTTTTCTCTCTGATTTCTCCTTTGCTATCTACTCACCCAAGTCTATTTCCTAAGTGGTAATAAAAACAATAATAATGAGTCACATAATAACTCTAAACCTTCTAATAGCATCCCATCTCACTCACAAAGTCCATAAACCAGCCTGCAAGAATTCACATGCTTCTCACTTAACGTTACCTCTCTGATCTCACTCTGAGCACTTATCCTGTTGCTCTGGCCTAGTCACACTATCCTCTTCTCTGGCCTTTAAATACGCAAAGCAGTTCCCCGTGCAAGGGCAACTAAAAGTATTCCTCCTTTACCTGGACTTCCTCATGCATTTCCATGCATCACACCCTCAATTCATTCTGTTCTCTCCCCCAAAAAATCATTTTATAAATTCTTCACTGACCACCCTATTTAAATTAGCATTCCACCCACCCCAACATTCCCTATCCTTTTATCTTGTTTTTATTTTTTCTCTATACTACTTACCACCATCTGTCATGTTCCATTTACCTGATTATTGATAAATATTTATGTCCTCTTTCATGAATTTAACTCTTTCATAGTCCAAGATATTATTTCTGTTCACTGTTGTATCTACGGCAGGATGCAGACAGCCTTACAAATAAGATCCTCAAAAATAAGTTGGATTAATTACATGAACTGAGAAGGTAAATTATATACACATAAAAAATTAAAATATATAGAAAGAAATGAAAGAAAAACAGACAAAGAAAGAAAGCGGGATAGAGGAATACAAGGAAAAAGGGGTAGAAAGAGATAGAATGAGAGAAAGAGAAATAAATATAGGAAGAAATTTCTTTTAGAAGAAGAAATTTTATGATACATAGATACACCAATTATATACCACGATAGCATTTTTAGAAATGCTTAAAGCGTTTTTTTTTTCAAAATAATTATAAGAACTCCAGTCTAATCATGAAACAAACTTCAAACAAACTCAAACTGAAGTACAAAACACCCGACTAGTACTCCTCAAAACTGTGAAGTTCATGAAAAATGAGGAAAGACAAAGATCATTTCACAGACCCGAGAAAACAAAGGAGACCTGAAAACTAAATGCAACATGGTACTCTGGACTGGCTCCTAAAGCCCAAAAAAGGACAGTAACATACCAACATTAGTTTCTTAGTTTTGACAAATGTACCACTATAATACAAGGTAATAACATTAGGGGAAACCAAAACTGGGTGAGGGTCATATAGGAACTCACTGTACTATCTCTGCAACTTTTCTGTAGGTCTGAAATTAATTCAAAATAAAATTTATTTTTTAAAAAAAGATAAGTCAGGATGCCAATAGATTGTAATATGTTAGAGAATATGTTTTAGAAAGTGTATCAAGAAATGTGTCTGGTGTGATCTGACCAGAGCCCAGATGAGTGAAGGGGGAAGACAGAGCCATTCAGATATCCAGGAAAGAATATTCCAGGAAGACAAATAAGTGCAAAGAATCTGAGCTGGGCTCACAATTCTTCGTGAAAAACATGTAAAATGCTACCAGAAACAGAAAGAACCAAAGAAAGCTTTCTCTGCTTTCGCTTGTCAATACGTTATCTCTCAGTGGTGGCTACACTTGCAGTGAGCATAGCATAACATATAAAGTTGTTGAATCACTATCTTATACATCTGAAACGAATGCAACACTGTGTGTCAGCTACACTTCAATAAAATATATAGAGAGATATCACTCAGTCTTTAATTTCTGGCTTAACCTAGAAATTGAATTATTATACATTTAAGTAGAAAGCAGACTTATTTACAATAGACCTTTCTATGTCCAGCTAATTATTAGTTTGTTGTATTTTGACATCTTTTGTTTCTGATTCATGTAACAGATGATGAGAAGGCAGTTCTCATTTTTTTCTTGGTAATATAAATGCTAAAATAAAAAATCATTCTTTCCAAAATATATATGTCACACACACTTATGTGACTTCAGCCTCTGTACTGTCATTTCCTTAGAATTAAAAACTATACTTACATATTCTGAGCCACTCAGAAAAGCCTACCATTTAGTGCAAACTTGCAACATTTATACATAACACTGTTGTTTATCAGTGAGGTTCCAATCTGTTTATATAGAACAAAAGTAATATTCATGCAGTCCAATAAAATCCCAAGGATTTTTTAAAAAGCAAGCATAAAAAGCTTACAGAGAAGAAAAAGTATTTGCTAAAGAGTATTTGCTTAAACAGACTGTAAAATCTTGCTAAAATATCATAAAATATAATTTTGAGAGCAAATTCATTTAATAGTAATAACAGCATTATCATTTATTTACATATTATCTGGAGCAAGAACAAGGTGGGCCAAAATATAATGAGTTACACCATTTTGTTATGTTTTTTGAATCTCCAAAAATTAATTTTAAAAATTACAGAAGAAAAATAACATAAATTATGAAACTGTGATGCTTGTGGTAGATTAATTTATAAAAGGATTTGAATTTTCTCGGGTTATTTAGCAGCTTTTAACTATCACAGATCAAACTAATTACAGATTCTTTTTATATCTGGCTATTGCTTTTCTTTCTCATAAAATAAGGCTATACAAATAAGACATTTAAAAATGAGACCAAATAAAAGCTACTGAAACAATCAGAGCACAAAGATATTAGGAGAATTAATAAGCAAGTGAATGCTTCTAATTCCCTGGGGGACTGATTAGCTTTTGTGAAGTCAACTTCCATAAAATCCTCTGTAGTAAGGAAAAAAAAAGGGGGGGGGACCTTCTCTTTTTTCCTAACTTTATAATTGTTATATTGTTTCTCTCACTGAAAGTCACTGCACATAAAAGGGATGCCATAAAATTTATACCATTATTAACACAGGGCATCCCAGATCACCACGCAGTATTGGGCTGATAATACTGAAATTTTTTGGAGTGGAATTAATACTGACTTCATCTAAAAAATGATCATTTCACAATATAGTCCCTGGAAAATAAATAATTTTTTAATTTGCTATCTTATTTTGTTTCAGGATGAAACAAATCTATACATACATGTTCTTGCCGTAAGTAAGTACTTATGGATAGTGAGATTTTAAGACTCTAATACACTTTGAAATTACCTATGCTAAACTTTTTATTTTGCAGAGAGAGGAATTAAGTTTATAAGATTTAAAAGACTTGCTCAAGGTTACAAACTACTTTCTAGGATAGTGAGGAGATAGACACACTTCTCCTAACACATGTGGTACCTGCCTACACTGTATCCTAAGACTTAATGCACGCTGTACCTTTATTCATATCCTTACCTTGTTATGTGCTGAAGGAGTTATGAATGTTTGTAAAACTCTTTTTACTTTACGTTCACATCATAGACTGGCACTTCTAGGCACATAAATATTTTGTTCTTAGGAAATATATATATCTAAAATTATTACACAGCTTTCAATGAAGACAAGGTTATTTTGGAATTTCTATAATGAAAATGAAGTCCTGTGGACTGTTAACGGATTGCTTTTAGTGATAATTGCCTATTTTTTCCAAACATAGGAACTTTTGACATATAACTTATGGACAATAAAAAGGCCTTCATAAATGGGTATGTGTATCCTACCTGATATTTGATCTGACATTAATAGATCATTATAGCAAAAAAAAAAAAAAAAAAAAAACAACTGGTCATGAAATTTCAACAAACTACTTCTTTGACAAATCATATTTTCCAATTTTATCATGTGTGTTCTAATGATGAGACCAGCAAATCTGTTGTATGATTTTTAAATTAGTTTATTATCAAACCATGTAATGTGGAAAGTAGAGAGTAGGAATGCGTGAGAGTGCATGGGGATTGTCTGATCAGTGATCTACCCATTAGGTTAAAGCCTGTGCTTTTTCCACTTTTTCCACCGTTGATAATATGTCCATGGAGGGTTTTTTGTTGGTTTTTAGGTTTATCTCTTTTCAATTGCCCTTCCTTTCACATATAATCCTCTACTATAAACCACTCCTCTACTTAAAACACAACCAGTCACTACAATTCTAGGTCCCCAAATGATCCACTGAATTTATTTTGTCTTATTACGTACTCTGTTATTTAGTTCAAGAAGATAGTTCATGATCTATGAATCACTTTCCTTCATCATATTTCTATCTGATAGTTGAGATTACTCTGAAACAGTGACAACTCATTCCTCTCATCCTTTCAGTATTTCCTGTTTCCTAATTCCACGTTGTTTGACCTGGGGAAATGCATGTGTGTGTGTGTGTGTGTGTGTGTGTGCGTGTGTAATGTGCACACCCACTTTACCATCATGCCCTAACTCCGACACACATTAGTCTCTTTCAGGAGGAAATTCAAAATTATACATAAATATATATAGTTAAAAGCTGGTTTTGTTCTATCATTGTTTTCTATACAAAGACAACTTTAAAAATGAGATCAAATAAAAGCTACTAAAACAACCAGAGCACAAAGTCACTGGGAGAATTAAAGGGCAAGTGAACTGCCCAAAAGTAAAAAGAAAAGTCACAGATTATAAAAGTGCAATAATAATGCTTTAGCCTCTGAATTTAACATGCAATGTAAGTTCCAAAAGACAGACTTTTTCTTTTATAATTTTTTCCATATTGTAAAAAAAAAAAAAGAGACATAACAATGTTCATGATTTAAAAGTTTTACTAACTAATATACTTTTTAAGCTACTCAACATCAAGATTTACAATTAAGTTCCAATAATAAATACAGTACAGTATTAGTGAAAGAATAGAAAAAATAGATCAATGGAACAGAACACAGAACTCAGAAATAGACCCATACAAATATAGTCACATGTTCTTTGCAAAAGGAACAAAAGTAAAAGAGAAAAGACAGTCTTTTCAATAAATGGGTTGAAATGGTACACTGGACATTCACATGCAAAAAAGATGAATCTAGACTGAGATGTTATATCTTTCACAAAACTTAACTCAAAATGGATGTAGGCCTAAACATAAAACCACAAAACTATGGAATTTCTAGAAAACAAATGAAGAGATAACCACTGCTAACAACTTAGCAAGGACTGTTTAGATATAATACCAAAAGCATGACCCATGAAAGAAAAAAATCATAAACCGGACTTAATTAAAAGTGGGAAAGACATAGTTCAGAAAATGAAGAGATGAATGACTTGAAGAAAAGGTTTGCAAAACACTAAGGTGATAAAAGGACTGGTACCTGAAATATACAAAAGAAACTTAAAATTCAAAAGAAGAAAACAAACAACCCAAGTAAATAATGGGCAAAAATATGAAGACATTACCTCAAATAATATATTCAAATGGCAAATCAGTACATGAAAAGGTGCTCAACATCATATGTCATTTTACTATTGCAAATTAAAACAAACATGAGGTATCATTACGTAATTAAAATGGCCAAAATCCAGAACACTCTCAACACCAAACCTGGTGAGGATGTGGAGCAACAGGAACCCTCATACAATGTGGATGGGAATGTGAAATGTTATCACCATTTAGAAGATAATTTGGCAGTTTCTTAACAAGCTAAACATAGGCTTACCATGTATTCCAGCAATATCACTTCTACAAATATTTTTTTTTTCTCAGTAAAAACCATGTCCACACAAAAGCATGCACATAATGTCTGTTAGCAGCTTCACCCATAACTGCCAAAACTTGGAAGCAACCTAGATGTCCTTGAATAGATGAATGGACAAACTGTGATACCTCTACACAATGGTGTATTATCCAGCAACAAAAAGAAATGAGCTATCAAGCCACAAAACAACATGGAGGGAATTTAAATGCATATTACCAACTGAAAGAAGCCAATCTGAAAAGGCTACGTACTGTATGATTCCAACTGTATGATATTCTGGAAAAGGTAATACCATAGAGACAGTGGTTGCCAGAGGTTGTGGGGAAGGAGGTAGCAGTGAAGAAGAGAAAGATGAACACATGGTAAACAGAGGATATTTGGGGCAGTGAAACTATTCTGTTGCTCTATCATGGTGCATACATGACATTACGCATTTGTCCAAACCCGAAACACCATACAACACAAAGAGTGAACCCTAATATAAACTATGGACTTATTTAATAATGCGTTCATGTTGGCTCATCACTTGTAATAAATGTATCACACTAATTCAAAACTTGCCAATAGGAGAGACTGTGCAGTAGGGCGAGAGGAACAAATATGAGAATCCTCCGTACTTTTGGCACAATTTTTCTGTACACCAAATACTTCCCTAAAATACAAAGCCTACTAATAAAATAAAAATATTTTTAACATCCTATAATGCTATCTTTCAGCAGTAACCTGTGGCAAGTGAGAACGGTTTGATTTCATTGGCCATCTTTTTGCAGCGAAGAGCTTGAGATGTTATGCTGTAGGTGGATGATTTAATAATAAACCACTTTTCTATTTTTCACCCTTTAGAGAACACCTTCCTAGTGTTATGTCATTATTGACGTATGGAAATACACAAAAGGCTCAAATGAGTTATAACCCAGCGCGACACACACTCCTCATACACTTAAATCATTAAAATAATGGATATTACTTATATAAGTCTTTTTAAAGTCCTGACTTTTATGAAGCAAATGCAGTTATGCTGCTGTCATGTTCATCTGTAATTAACCATTTTTAAAATTTCACTTCTTCCCCATAACAAATATCTGTTATTGTGTGCAATGGTGGAAACGACACTATACACATTGTATACAATACATACATATCCTCACATTGTATGGTTCTATATAAATATCCTTCCCTTGCTGGTGTGTGTGTGTGTATCCATTTAATTTGCAAAGTGAGAAGAAAACACTTTAAGCTGCTTCTCTTCATGTAGCTAATAGTTTTTGCAACACAAAAATGACCCTGGTTTATTTATCATTAAAAACAGTGTTGTGCTTGTTATCTCCATGTTGAGTCTGCATTAGAAAAGTGCAGCATAATGTTGGCCACTAATTGTGCTCCAGAATGAGACTGAAGGAAAACCTAACAATTTAATCCAATTATTACTCACAATTTGAATATACTGGCCACAATACGAGCGACTAATGTGTATCCTGCTACCTAGATTTGCTTCTGGCTCAGTCTTTGGTAAGTCTTTGGTATACAGTTAACCAAGTTCTTACGTGAAAATCAGGTTTGTGAAGTAACATAATCTAAAAGACACTGGAAATATGTCATCCCAGAAATAGGATATTTGCTTGAATTGTTCCCCTGACCTTCTCAAAACATTTCCATTGCTCCTGTCCTGATTTATGTATCATTTCTAACCTCTCTCTCACAGCACTTTCATAAAATTATCTAAACAACATGATTTTTCTCCTCCTCTTTTCCTACCTCCCTTTCTTTTCACATTCTATTCATCTCAGTAATATCAATAAATCACCATGTCACATGCCACAGAACAAGGAAGAGAAACCATGTATTAATCCTCCTCTCAAAGAGGATAGGTTTTGGAGTTAAGACACACAGTAATAGTATATAACATAAAATGTGACACATGTAGCAAAAGACTTGCATATATTGTAAAGGGAGCTCTAAATCAAGTATTTCCTTGGCCTGCCACCAATGTTTTGCTTCGTTCAGGATTCACTTCACAATTCATCTTGCAGCACTCTAAGTTTGAAATATTTTCCTGAAAAGAAATTACTAAGCTGTCTTCCCTTCTCAGTCAGTTTCTGAAATCCCATTTATTCACGACATTTTCAAAAAGTAAAATAAAGTAAACAAATTATTTGGAAATAAATGATCACATCCAAAATCATGGTAACAAAGACTATGGAAAACTAAAACCTGGTCTGATGCATTCAATAGTTAAGAATACTTCTTTTAAGTAAGGATTCATGTGTATGCACATATTTTAAAGCTAGAGGTCTGAACTGTATTTTAATTTATAAATACAAAATACCCATATTTTCTACTTTCCACTCTATTTTAGGTATCCTTTCTTTTCTCCTGTTCCAATTCATTTTCTTCATGCACTGAGATCACGAATTCTGTGTTATATTTCTAAATTGCTTCAGACTTGTTCTTGTGTGCTGCTCCAGCATTTAACAAGGTTTTCTTAGCTTTTCAGGTTCAATGAATTTGTGAAAGTTTCGGTTATGTGTGCATTTCCAATCTTTTCGTTTAAAAAAACCAAGGGAATTGAGGTGGTTAGGGGCTGCAGGGCAGCAGTCAACTATTACGGTTAAAAAAAAATAATAATATAGTGCTTGCCCCGCTAAGGAAAGTAACAAGGGACTACAAAACTAGGTTTTCAGAGGAGTAGAGAAATATCGACTCCACAAAAGTAAGTAGAAGACACAAAATACAGAACATTTCACAGAGCAATATTTAGAGATTAGGTCAGCCTTCAAGTCATTTACTACGAGCCAACTAAATTAACCAGAGAAGACCAATGTTACAGGGGAGAACACCAAGATTTTATTCTGCAGATGGATGGTTTAGTGATAAACTGTTCTAAACCCTTCAAGGATACCATCACGATATCAGTTCATCTTACTGAAAATATATAGATTTACTGAGAAATGTAACATTAATAAAAGTTTATTGGTTATAAGCTTTTAGCACTCTTAAATAAGAGAATAAGGTAGAATCTCCACTTTGTGTTTGGCATTAAATGCATATAAAGGTGGGAAAACACTACGTGTGAAAAAAGGATGTTCTTTCTATACTTAAAAAAATCCAAACCTATGGAAATTTATAATAAAAGGCTTACGTGAGATGTAATTCAATACACTCCTTACACACTTATGCTATTAAAATTATGAATATTACTTATTGAGCATTCATATCAAAATGTAGTTTTCACAAAATAATAAGGCATAGTATGCCTGAATGAATCTTTTTTTTAAATAAGAATATACTTTTTTTTTTAATTCTGACTTTTATGAGGCAAATGCAGTTATAGTACTGTTGCATTAATCTAAGTTTATTCATATTTAAAATGGTTTTTTGGGGTCATTAAAAAATATTAGGGAGGAAGGGCAATAATAAAGCAGTTTCAACTTGAAAAATGAGACTGAGAAAAGTAGGAAATAGAAAGTGAGTACTGAACCAAAGCTTGTTTCAGTATTTAAGGCAGGCCGGCTGTTTCCATGGATGGAAGGAGTCACGAGGCTGGCTCTGTCGTGAGCATTTTACTGTGCTGCCTAGCGCCTGAAACATAAGTATTCAATAAAAACTTATTAACCATCGAGAAGAAGATGTGGCTTATATAACTAATTCTGTTACCCCCTAGATCATGGCACTAAGCAATTCATTTTTCTATTATGGGCCTCAGTTTCTTTGCTACTGAAAGAAAGGGAGAAATGTCCTTTCCGACCACTAAAATTTTATGTTTATATAAGAAGTGAAGTTTTAGACCTAAATGTATTTTTCTTTAATTGTATTATAAATTGCTAAGAATTCATTTCTTTTACTATTTTAAATAGAAACAGTCTGTGCTTTCTTAAATACTGCATATTGGATATCCATTAAACATTCTGATGACTTAGATCCTAATTATGAATATTAATTAATTTTTACTGCCTTTCCTCTTGCATTTAGTTCATTGTACCCTCAGTTTTAAGAATGGTCATTTTAAGTAAGTAAGGCTTGAGTAAACTTTTAGGCCAAGGGGAATGACGAAAGCAAAGCAGGCTCTTTTCAATGCACGTACTGCATGGTGCACTGGGTGTTATATGCAACTAATGAATCACCGAACTTTACATCAAAAACCAGGGATGTACTGTATGGTGACTAACATAATTTAAAAACATTAAAAAAATAAATTAAAAAATACAAAAAAATACAAAAAGAAAAATTAACACTCTGAGCACATGTGGAAGGGACAGCTTTGGAAAAGAGATTTTTGGTGTGTGTGTGTGTGTGTGTGTGTGTGTGTGTGTGTGTGTTTTAAGGGATTTCAAGTGGATAGGACTTTGGAATTCAGGGAGTTCACTTCTAAGTGGAAAGCAGCATGCTTAAGACAATACAGAGTGATGGGTACTGCAGGAAGAAGGAACAAGTACAACTCTCCTAAGTACTTTCTGATTCAAGCCTTTCGGATAACGCTGTGCTGGTCTCAGGTACTGAATCTGCATAACTTCCTTGGTACTTTCTACTATCACATAAAATACTCCCAACAGTATTTTATATTCTTACACTAGAGACTACTGTAAATAAATATGGAATTTATGTATTAATGAGATCATGGCTAGTTGGGAAGTTAACCTAATCTGTATAACTGATGAGCTAGGAGATGGAGATAATTAATCATAGGAATGGTTTCTGTTGCATGAATAATATTTCCCCTGCATGGACCAAGGATTCTGCATGTTAACCCAAACCAAAACTTGTCCTCCAGTGAGAGAGAAAAAGGCATTTTCTTCTCCTTAATCAGAATCTGTAGGTCTCAGACTTCAGTAAAAGAATAGGCATAGTGGTTCTATGCTTAGAATGATGAGTAAGTTTTGGTTCGAGATAAGTTATAAGATTCCCGTGAATCTAATTCAAAAATCTAACATGGTTGTTATGACAAGTACCAATCTGGTTAGACAAATAAAAGGTAGTTACTCTCTGGGACAGGGATGTTTGCGTGTGAGTGAGAATATGTGTGTGTGAAGAGACATAGAGAAAAAGGAAGGAAGGAATAAACCCACCACATGAAACTGGAGAGGTTTTAAATCAGAGATGCTAATATTTGGTGATAAAAGAGAACTGGATTATAACAACATACAATCTTTCTTGACCTTTGAATTCACTCTTGTGTTTTCACCTAAGTCAACAGGAAATTACTGACGAAATGACAGGAAATAGTTAAATTGTGTTGGACACAGAAACAGGCACAGGTAACTATAGACAGTCTAAACTATAGCCAGTTGACTAAACAAAAAAATAATATAGAAAACTGCTGTCTAGTTATCAACATATTTAACATTCCTTTCAGTATCTTTATTTTCTAATAAATACTTATACCTGATTATAGAATGTATCTACAACATTCCCGTTATTAATATAAAAAATTTTAATGACATCTGGGCAGTTACTGAGTTATTCATTTATTAATTTATTGTGTACTCTAAAAAGTACCGAACAAATTTTACTTATGTAAAATGACAAATCCACAGCTAATACAAGGCTGGATAAAACAAAAACAAAAACAGTACAGAAGGAAGCATTAGGAAGTCATAAATACAGCTCAGATGAGGGGGTTTAGGTAACACACAAAGATAAGGGCAGGACAGTATCAGATTACCGTGCCCCCATTTCATCGTCCAAAAAACACGTGCACAGAAAGACTTACAAGAGGAAAGGTGGAAACTAGCAAGATAAATGTACAGGTTCAGCAATGCTGCCCACACAAAAATGCAAGAGGAATTAGATCGTTTTACCTACAACAGGACTCATCCAAAACTCAAAATGCTGGGGCGCCTGGGTAGTGCAGTCGTTAGGCTCAGGGCGTGATCCCGGCCTACTGGGATCGAGTCCCACATCGGGCTCCTCCGCTGGGAGCCTGCTTCTTCCTCTCCCACTCCCCCCTGCTTGTGTTCCCTCTCTCGCTGGCTGTCTATCTCTGTTAAATAAATAAATAAATAATCTTTAAAAAAAAAAAAAAAACTCGAAATGCTTTCCTAAGTGTTAGGGTTTTAAGTGTTGTTTTGCTTTTCTGTCTTTTTTTTTTTTTTCTATTTTATCAAGGAGAAAGAAGAAAAAATATAGTAAGTGATATTTGGGAAGTATACTTGACTATAAGCATTATGTTACAAAACCATTTAAAAAGGATCCTATAAAAATCTCATTTTAGGGAGTTTTAGAGAGTAAGACAGACCTCCAAACTTCTATCACCCCCAGGCCTGCCAAACGGGGCATCTCACAAAATCTTCATTCCCAAGCGCTCAATCATACTTGATTTGATTGATAGACTATTTTTAAACGGTGCCTTTCAATACTTCTCAAGAATCTCAATGAATTGCAACTCCAGGTTAAACTTGTTTTTAACTAGAATTTTCTATACACGAAGTTTTTAAATGAGTGGCTTTTTTAAAAAATTTTTTTTATTATATTATGTTAGTCACCATACAGTACATCCCTGGTTTTTGATGTAAAGTTCGATGATTCATTAGTTGTATATAACACCCAGGGCACCATGCTATATGTGCCCTCCTTACTACCCATCACCAGCCTATCCCATTCCCCCACCCCCCTCCCCTCTGAAGCCCTCAGTTTGAATGAGTGGCTTTTTATTGAGCCAGAAAAAAGAAATGTGTTTCCTTTCAGATTTTACCCAAGAGAAACACACACTAAACTGCTACATTTTATCTTTTATCACTAGAATATCCATGAGGTAAGGCATGTGGATGGTACATTCACCGCCATATCTGGGCTGCTGCAACAGTACCTGCAAAATGGCAGATTGAATGTTCAATGAATGCATCAATGAATCGTATGGAACAGTACCGGGGAGTAGAGGAATACTTTAAAACCATGACTTGTGAAGTATAAGGTGAAGGGGAAAGTCTTCCAAGTTTTCAAGTCTGGTATTTGAGATTGCCTTCGTGTCATTAACAGAAAAAAAGAGCATAAAAATAGAAAATAGAAAAAAAATTAAAGGAAGTAAGTTCAGAATTAGCTATACCGTGGCAAACAAAGCAGTAAAGTATAAAACTGAAATGTTCTACCAGTGGGAAAAATCTAAAGGAATTTCACAGCTACTGATACAGATTTTGGAGTAATTTTCCTAGATTAATTTTCTACATTCCTGAAAGTAGATGAGCTTGAAGGGCAGAGAATATAAAGAGAGTGAACTGCTGCTGGACACACACACACACACACACACACACACACATACACACACGGTGGGGGGGGGCAGGGCGAGGAGGTAAAAATTTAAAGGAGTGGGAAGGAGTAAAAGGAATTTTTTAAAAGTGTCATGTAAACCATAAGAAGAGAATTTTCACAAGGAGAAAGTAGTCAATCCATCAATTGAATTGGAATCATGGAAGGTCTGAAAGTGTCCTCTATAACCTCTCGCCCCCAGTGTGAATGAGAGGCTGACTAATCTAATTGAATTGACCTCTTGGGTTAAGATTTAATTTGGTAGCTCTGCGAAAACTATTTTACTTTGGGGAAATTCAACTGATTAAGTGTGCATTCTCTATTATACCTAATCATTTTTACATGCTTACAAATTTTCAATTCCCCGTTATGCCACCTTGAAAGTCATGGCTTCCTTAATACAGCTTAGTAATAAACACATCAAAATCTTCCAGATATTAAAAAAAAAAAAAGCCAGGTGCGCTCATAAGTACATTTCCTAAATGTGCATTTTACCTGAACTGATACCAAGTTTCTTGTATAAATGCAGCCAACCTTCTAGAAATATGAATAGTAGGAATATTCCTACTGCTAGAAGGAAAATGGATCGTAAACCCAACATTTCTCCCTTCTTTACCAGCCAGCGTCTCCTTTTGATGGCTTTCCCCCTGCCTCTTCTGTGATTTACTGTCTTGCTGTCTTTACACAGCTGCTACTCTTGGATTGCCTTGCAAGGAGCTTCCCCCTCTGTCCTGTTACCTTGTTGCTTTCACCCTTCACGGCATCTCAACTTTTTCACCTCTCATTATCCTTCTGCTGTCAGTCTTATCCAGCATCTTTCTTCATTCTCAATTCCCATAACTGTAATCCTCTTCAATGTTTGGTTTGCTGATTTTGTATCCTTTCTCTCTCTTTGTTTTTGGCTTCACCATTCTGCTTTATGTATCTACAGTGCATTTTTTAAAATCATGCTACTTTTTAAAAAATTGCATCAGGTCTGAAGTTTTACACATCAGATTATATTAGTGCTTTCCCTCATTCCATTTTACTACTGAACTTATTCCCCTTGCATCATACCACCTTACTGTTCTGGCAATTTACTGCTTTAAGTCCTCTGTCTTTGCAGGGCCTATGAATCAACATCCTTTATTGTTCTAAAGCAATTTACAGTGGTCACTAGTGAATTGCTCTTTTTGGCTACTCCAGGGAAAGACTATCTATTTTTCTTTATTATTTCTTGTTTTCACTAAAGAAAAATCACTCTGTGTAGAAAGTAATATAAAAACTAAAGCCCAGATTTATTACAAGTCAGTAATCGGGATTTTTTTCCCTCTTTTGTTTTTCTTTAGTTGAAACAAAAATTCAGAAAAATAATTATAACCTCTAATTTTTTCATTATTTATTATGCAACTGAGGCTGTGTGATCATGAAATTAAAGCACGAAAAAAATTAAGTTCAATTACCTGTTTGATGACACCTTGGTAAATGTCAACAGTCTCCTGACTAAATCCAATTTTTGTTATAGAGTTGAGGCAAATCTCTGCATGCCAGTAAACAAAATTAAAAATATACAGATCTCATACACATGTCAATATGTGAGTATAACCTTTTCCAAATATATTAAATTATTAGAAGACTATCTAATTAAGACAACTTAAGATCAGTATATTTCCTATTTTCTCCACATCACCATCCACTTGTTTCCTAGTCTCTAAAATAAAGTTTTGAACAAGAAGTTTTCTACGGTAATTTTCTTCTAAATTCATATTTCTAATTTGCATAACAGTTCCAGTTTTGTTTACCAAAATACCAAAAAGATAAATAAAAAATTTATCTTTTGAATTTCTCTCGTCAGAAGAGTCTGTAATCCTAAACATTTAGTCAGTTAATTCTACAGAAAGCACATCAAAGAAAATTTTCTATAAAAATTCCTTAATCTGGAAAGTTAATATCTAAATCTATTGAGGCTTAAATTTTCCTTACTTCAAAACCAGAACTTTTTATGCAAAGTAACAATAAGTTCCCAACTGCCAGGGTCAACGGATTCTTTCTGAATTTACCATACCTGATCCCGTTGCTGTGATGGCTTCACAGCACATCTCCTATAGCACTTTCCTAGAGATCTTTCTGCTCTGTGATGGCTCCTTCTCAACACCAAATACCACCATCTGCCCCATTAGCTTTTCACCTACGCATTGATACACTGCCTACGTATTAGCGATTCCTAACGCTGTTCTCTCTATCCTGTATTTCTCACTCTATTCTCAAGACATTTACCTATATCTGATGGCAAGTCAGACCTACTTTTTTCACAAGATACTAAAAGTTGAACCTGACCTTACTAGATATCACTATTTCCCATCATCTTAAATCTGTTCCACATCCTAACTCTATCTTCACCAATAGTATTATTATCCATCTGATCACTAACCTAGACCTAGGACTTCTCCCACTCCCTCAGGATTCACAACTGCTCACTCTAAGTATACTTCAGGGTCACTATTTCATTAGACTTCCAAATCACAATTCTTTTTTTTTTTTTTTAAAGTTCGATGATTTATTAGTTGCATATAACACCCAGTGCACCATGCAACACGTGCCCTCCTTACTACCCATTACCAGCCTATCCCATTCCCCCAGCCCCCTCCCCTCTGAAGCCCTCAGTTTGTTTCTCAGAGTCCATAGTCTCTCATGCTTCATTCCACCTTCTGATTACCCCACCTTTCTTTATCCCTTTCTTCCTCTACCAATCTTCCTAGTTCTTATGTTCCATAGATGAGAGAAATCATGATAATTGTCTTTCTCTGCTTGACTTATTTCATGCCGTCCATGCTGCAGCAAATGTTGAGAAATCATTCTTTCTGATAGCTGAGTAATATTCCATTGTATATATGGACCACAACTTCTTAATCCAGTCATCTGTTGAAGGACATCTCGGCTCCTTCCACGATTTAGCTATTGTGGACAATGCTGCTATGAACATTGGGGTGCATATGGCCCTTCTCTTCACTATGCTGTATCTTTGGGTTAAATACCCAGTAGTGCAATGGCTGGGTCATAGGGTAGATCAATTTTTAACTTTTTAAGGGACATCCACACTGTTTTCCAGAGTGGCTGTACCAACTTGCATTCCTATCAACAATGTAGGAGGGATCCCCTTTCTCCACATCCTCTCCAGCAATTGTTGTTTCTTGCCTTGTCAATTTTTGCCACTCTAACTGACGTAAGGTGGTATCTTAGTGTGGTTTTGATCTGAATTTCCCTGATGGCTAATGATTTTGAACATTTTTTCATGTGTCTGTTAGCCATTTGTATGTCATCATTGGAAAAGTGTCTGTTCATATCTTCTGCCCGTTTTATGATTTGTTTATTTGTTTCTCGCGTATTGAGTTTGAGAAGTTGTTTGTAGATCTTGGATACCAGTCTTTTATCTGTAGCATCATTTGCAAATATCTTCTCCCATTCCGTGGGCTGCCTCTTAGTTTTTTTGACTGTTTCCTTGGCTGTGCAGGTTTTTATCTTGATGAAGTCCCACAAGTTCATTTTATCTTTTGTTTCTCTTGCCTTTGGAGATGTGTCATGAAAAACGTTGCTTTGGCTGATGTCGTAGAGGTTGCCGCCTATGTTCTCCTCTAGGATTTTGATGGATTCCTGTCCCACATCAAGATCTTTCATCCATTTGGAGTTTATCTTTGCATATGGTGTGAAAGAGTGGTCAAGTTTCATTCTTTTGCATCTAGCTGTCCAATTTTCCCAGCACCATTTATTGAAGAGACTGTCTTTTTTCCACCGGATGTTTTTTCCTGCTTTATCAAAGATTAGTTGCCCAAAGAGCCAAGGGTCCATTTCTGGGTTCTCTATTCTGTTCCACTGGTCTATGTGTCTATTTTCGTGCCAGTACCATGCTGTCTTTGTGATCACAGCTTTGTAGTACAGCTCAAAATCCGGTATTGTGATGCCCCCAGCTTTGTTTTTCCTTTTCAACAGTTCCTTGGCGATTCAGGGCCTTTTCTGGTTCCATACAAATTTAAGGACTATTTGTTCCAGTTCTTTGAAAAATGTCCTCGGTATTTTGATCGGGATAGCATTGAAAGTGTAGATTGCTCTGGGTAGCATGGACATTTTAACTATGTTAATTCTTCTGATCCATGAGCATGGAATATTTTTCCATCTTTTTGTGTCTTCCTCAATGTCTTTCAAGAGTGATTTATAGTTTCTAGAATATAGGTCCTTTACGTCTCTGGTTAAGTTAATTCCAAGGTAACGTATGATTTT
>NW_024423344.1:53578654-53745954 GCF_017311325.1 Ursus maritimus
TATCCTTTCTTTTCTCCTGTTCCACCATTTTCTTCATGCACTGAGATCACTAATTCTGTGTTATATTTCTAAATTGCTTCAGACTTGTTCTTGTGTGCTGCTCCAGCATTTAACAAGGTTTTCTTAGCTTTTCAGGTTCAATGAATTTGTGAAAGTTTCGGTTATGTGTGCATTTCCAATCTTTCGCTTAAAAACCAAGGGAATTGAGGTGGTTAGGGGCCGCAGGGCAAGTTATTACGTTAAAAATAATAATATAGTGCTTGCCCCGCTTAAGGAAAGTAACAAGGGACTAAAACTAGGTTTTCAGATAGAGTGAGAAAATCGACTCCAATCAAAAGTAAGTAGAAGACACAAAAATACAGAACATTTCACAGGACAAGTATTGTTAGAGATTAGGTCAGCCTTCAAGTCATTTACTACGAGCCAACTAATTAACTTCGGAGTAAGCACCAATGTTACAGGGGAGAACACCAAGATTTTATTCGCAGATGGGATGGTAGTAGTGATAAACTGTCTCTAAACCTTCAAGGATACCATCACGAATATCAGTTCATCTTACTGAAATATATAGATTTACTGAGAAAGCGTAACATTAATAAAAAGCTTGTTGGTTATAAGCTTTTAGCACTCTTAAATAAAGAGAATAAGGTAGAATCTCCACTTTGTGTTTGGTAATAAATGCATATAGGTGGAAAAACACTACGGTGAAAAAAAAGGATGTTCTTTTCTATACTTAAAAAATCCAAAACCTATGGAAATTATAATAAAAAGGCTTACGTGGAGATGTAATTCAATACACTCCCATAGCACACTTATGCTATTAAAATTATGAATATTTATCTTATTGTAGCTATATCAAAATGTAGTTTTCAACAAAATAATAAGGCATAGTATGCCTGAATGAATCTTTTTTAAATAAGAATATACTTTTTTTTTTAATTCTGGATCTTTATGAAAAGGTAAATGCAGTTATAGCAACTGTTATTAATCAGTTGTTCATATTTAAAATGGCTTTTTGGGTCATTAAAAAATATTAGGAGGAAGGGCAAACATAATAAAGCAGTTTCAACTTGAAAAAATGAGACTGAGAAAAGTAGGAAAATAGAAAGTGAGTACTGAACCAAAGCTTGTTTCAGTATTTAAGGCAGGCCGGCTGTTTCCATGGATGGCAAAGAGTCACGAGGCTGGCTCTTGGTCGTGAGCATTTACGTGCTCCTAGCGCCCTGAAACATAAGTATTCAATAAAAATTCTTATTAACCATCGGAGAAGAAGATGTGGTTTATATAACTAATTTGTCGCCCCTCAGATCATGGCACTAAGCAATTCATTTTCTTATGGGCCTCAGTTCTTTTGCTACTGAAAGAAAGGGAGAAATGTCCTTTCCGACCACTCAAAATTTTATGTTTATATAAGAAGCGAAGTTTAACCTAAATGTATTTTTTCTTTTAATTGTATTATAAATTGCTAAGAATTCATTTCTTTTACTATTTTAAATAGAAACAGTCTGTGCTTTCTTTTTAAATACTGACATATTGGATATCCATTAAACATTCTGATGACTTAGATCCCATTATGAATATTAATTAATTTTTACTGCCTTTCCTCTTGCATTTCTAGTTCATTGTACCCTCAGTTTAAGAATGGCCATTTGCTAGTAAGTAAGGCTTGAGTAAACTTTTAGGCCAAGGGGAAGTACAAAGCAAGCAGGCTCTTTTCAATGCACGACTCATGGTGCACTGGGTGTTATAACTAATGAATCACCGAACTTAAGCATATCAAAAACCAGGGATGTACTTGTATGGTGACTAACATAATTTAAAAACATTAAAAAATAAATTAAAAAATACAAAAAAATACAAAAAGAGAATGTCAACACCTGAGCACATGTGGAAGGGACAGCTTTGGAAAAGAGATTTTTGTGTGTGTGTGTGTGTGTGTGTGTGTGTGTGTGTGTGTGTGTTTTAAGGTGGGATTTCAAGTGGATAGGACTTTGGAATTCAGAGTTCACTTCTAAGTGGAAAGCAAAGCATGCTTTAAGACAATACATGAGATAGGTACTGCAGGAAGAAGGAACAAGTACAACCTCCTAAGTACTTTCTGATTCAAGCCTTCGGATAACGCAAATGTGCTGGTTCCCAGGTATCTAATCACATAACTTCCTTGGTATTTTCACTACTCACATAAAATACTCCCAACAGTATTTTATATTCTACACTAGAGACTACTGGTAAATAAATAGAATTTATGTATAATGGAGATCATGTAGTTGGGAAGTTAACCTAATCTGTATAACTGATGAGCTGTGGAGATGGAGATAATTAATCATAGGAATGGTTTCTGTTGCATGAATAATATTTCCTGCATGACCAAGTGATTCTGCATCAGTTAACCAAACCAAAACTTTGTCTCCAGTGAGAGAGAAAAGGCATTTTCTTCTCCTTAATCAGAATCGTAGGTCTCAGACTTCAGTAAAGAATAGGCATAGTGGTTCTATGCTTGAATGATGAGTAAGTTTTGGTTCGAGATAAGTTATAAGATTCCCGTGAATCTAATTCAAAAATCTAAACATGTTAGATAGTGACAAGTACCAATCTATTATGACAAATAAAAGGTAGTTACTCTCTGCAAAGGATGTTTCGAGTGAGTGAGAATATGTGTGTGTGTGAAGAGACATAGAGAAAAAGGAAGGAAGGAATAAACCCACCACACAAACTGGAGAGGTTTTAAATCAGAGAGTAATATTTGTGATAAAAGAGAACTGATTGATAACAACATACAAATCTTTCTTGACCTTGAATTCACTCTGTAGTTTTCACCCAAGTCAAACAGGAAATTACCGACGAAATGACAGGAAATAGTTAAAATTGTGTTGGACACAGAAACAGGCACAGGTAACTATAGACAGTCTAAACTAATAAGCATTGACTAAACAAAAAATAATATAGAAAACTCTGTCTAGTTATCAACATATTTAACATTCCTTTCAGTATCTTTATTTTCTAATAAATACTTATACCGATTATAGAATGTATCTACAACATTCCCAAGTATTAATATAAAAAAATTTTAAATTCATTCTGGGCAGTTACTGAGTTATTCATTTATTAATTTATTGTGTACTCTAAAAAGTACCTGAACAAATTTTACTTATGTAAACATTGCAAATCCACAGCTAATACAAGGCTGGATAAAAACAAAAACAAAACAGTACAGAAGGAAGCATTAGGAAGTCATAAATACAGCTCAGATGAGGGGTTTAGGTAACACAACAAAGATAAGGGCAGGACAGTATCATGACCGGCCCCCATTTCATCATTCCAAAACACGCAACAGAAAGACTTACAAGAGGAAAGGTGGAAAACTAGGGCAAGATAAATGTACAGGTTCCAGCAATGCTGCCCACACAAAAATGCAAGAGGAACTTAGATCAAGTTTTACCTACAACAGGACTCATCCAAAACTCAAAATGCTGGGGCGCCTGGGTAGTGCAGTCGTTAGGCTCAGGCGTGATCCCGGCCTACTGGGATCGAAGTCCCACATCGGGCTCTCCGCTGGGAGCCTGCTTCTTCCTCTCCCACTCCCCCTGCTTGTGTTCCCCTCTCTCTACTGTCTATCTCTGTTAAATAAATAAATAACAATCTTTAAAAAAAAAAACTCAAAATGCTTTCCCAATGTTAGGTTACAGTGTTGTTTTGCTTTTCTCTGTCTTTTTTTTTTTTTTCTATTTTATCAAGGAGAAAAGAAGAAAATATAGTAAGTGATATTTGGGAAGTATACTGACTATAAGATTATGTTACAAACCATTTAAAAAGGATCCTATAAAATCTCCCATTTTTAGAGTTTTAGAGAGTAAGACAGACCTCCAAACTCTATCACCCCGTGTGGCTCAAACGGGGACTCACGAAATCTTCATTCCCAAGTACCTAATCATACTGTAATGCATTTGATTGATAGACTTATTTTTAAACGGTGCCTTTCAATACTTCTCAAGAATCTCAATGAATTGCAACTCCAGGTTAAACTTGTTTTTAACTAGAATTTTCTATACACGAAGTTTTTAAATGAGTGCTTTTTAAAAATTTTTTTTATTATATATTATGTTAGTCACCATACAGTATAATCCCTGGTTTTTGATGTAAAGTTCGAAGGATTCATTAGTTGTAGATAACACCCAGCTACCTTATATGTGCCCTCCTTAATACCCATCACCAGCCTATCCCATTCCCCCACCCCTCCCCTCTGAAGCCTCAGTTTGAATGAGTGGCTTTTTATTGAGCCAGGAAAGAAATGTGTTTCCTTTCAGATTTTACCCAAGAGAAACACACACAAACTGCTACATTTATCTTTTTATCACTAGAATATCCAGAGGTAAGGGCAGTGGATGGACATTCACCGCTCATATCTGGGCTGCTGCAACAGTACCCGCAAAATGGCAGATTGAATGTTCAATGAATGCAGTCATGAATCGATGGAACAGTACCGGGAGTAGAGGAATACTTTTAAAACCATGACTTGTGAAGTATAAGGTGAAGGGGAAAGTCTCTTCCAAGTTTTCAAGTCTGGTATTTGAGATTGCTCGTGTCATTAACAGAAAAAAGAGCATAAAAATAGAAAATAGAAAAAATTAAAGGAAGTAAGTTCAGAATTAGCTATACCGTGGCAAACAAAGCAGTAAAGTATAAAACTGAAATGTTCTACCAGTGGGAAAATCTAAAGAATTTCACAGTCTACCTGATACAGATTTTGGAGTAATTTTCCTAGATTAATTTTCACATCTCCTGAAAGTAGATGAGCTTGAAGGGCAGAGAATATAAAGATGAGCGAACTGCCGTGACTGACACACACACACACATCACACACACACAACATACACACACGGTGGGGGGCAGGGCGAGGAGGTAAAAATTTAAAGAGTGGAAGAGTAAAAGGGAATTTTTAAAAGGTCATGTAAACCATAAGAAGAGAATTTTCCAAGGAGAAAGATAGTCAATCCATCAATTGAATTGGAATCATGGAAGGTCTGAAAGTGTCCCTCATACTCCTCTCGCCCCAGTGTGAATGAGAGGCTGACTAATCTAATTGAATTGACCTCTTGGGTGTTAAGATTTTAATTTGGTAGTCGCGAAAACTATTTTACTTTTGGGGAAATTCAACTGATTAAGTGTGCATTTCTATTATACCTAATCATTTTTACATGCTTACAAATTCAATTCCTCGTTATGCCACCTTGAAAAGTCATGGCTTCCTTAATACAGCTTAGTAATAAACACATCAAAATCTTTCCAGATATTAAAAAAAAAAGCCAGGTGCGCCTTCATAAGTACATTTTCCTAAATGTGCATTTTACCTGAACTATACTTTCAAGTTTCTTGTATAATGCAGCCAACCTTTCTAGAAATATGAATAGTAGGGAATATTCCTACTGCTAGAAGGAAAATGGATCGTAAAACCCGACATTTCTCCCTTCTTTACCAGCCACGTCTCCTTTGATGGCTTTCCCTGCCTCTTCTGTGATTTGTCTCTGTCTTGGCTGTCTTTCACAGCTGCTACTCTTGGATTGCCTTGCAAGGAGCTTTCCCCTCTGTCCTGTTTTACCTTGTTGTTTTTCCCTTCACGGCATCTCAACTTTTCACCTCTCTAATCCTTCTGCTGTCAGCGTCTTATCCAGCATCTTTCTTCATGCTCAAATTCCCATAACTGTAATCCTTCAATGTTTGGTTTGCTGATTTTGTATCCTTTCTCTCTCTCTTTTGTTTTTGGCTTCACCATTCTGCTTTATGGCATCTACAGTGCATTTTAAAATCATGCACTTTTAAAAAATTCTAGCATCATGGGTCCTAAGCTTTCACACATCAGATTATATTAGTGTTTCCCTCATTCCATTTTTATCACTGAACTTATTCCCTGCATCATACCACCTTACTGTTCTGGCAATTTACTGCTTTAAGTCCTCTGTCTTTGCAGGGCCTATGAATCAACATCCTTTGGTTGTTCTAAAGCAATTTACAGTGGTCACTAAAGTGAATTGCTCTTTTGGCTACTTCCAGGGGGAAAGACTATCTATTTTTCTTTATTATTCTTTTTGTTTTCATTAAAGAAAATCACTCTGTGTAGAAAGTAATATAAAAACTCAAATGCCGATTTATTACAAGTCAAATAATCGGGATTTTTTCCCTCCTTTGTTTTTCTTTTAGTTGAAACAAAATTCGAAAAATAATTATAATCCCTCTAATTTTTTCATTATTTATTATGCAACGAGGCTGTGTGCATCATGAAATTAAAGCACGAAAAAAATTAAGTTCAATTACCTGTTTGATGACACCTTGGTAAATGTCAACAGTCCTCTGACTAAATCCAATTTTTGTTATAGAGTTGAGGCAAATCTCTGCATGCCAGTAAACAAAAATTAAAAATATACAGATCTCATACACATGTCAATATGTGAGTATAAAACTCCTTTTCCAAATATATTAAATTATTAGAAGAACTATCTAATTAAGACAACTTAAGATCAGTATATTTCCTATTTTCTCCACATCACCATCCACTTGTTTCTAGTCTCTAAAAATAAAGTTTTGAACAAGAAGTTTTCTACGGTAATTTTCTTTCAAATTCATATTTCTAATTTGCATAACAGTTCCAGTTTTGTTTACCATAATACCAAAAAGATAAATAAAAAAATTTATCTTTTTGAATTTCTCTCGTCAGAAGAGTCTGTAATCCTAAACATTTAGTCAGTTAATTCTACAGAAAGCACATCAAAGAAAATTTTCTTTAAAAATTCTTAATCTGAAAGTTAATATCTAAATCTATTGAGGCTTAAATTTTCCTACTTCAAAACCAGAACTTTTTTATGCAAAGTAACAATAAGTTCAACCTGCCAGGGTCAACGGATTCTTTCTGAATTTACCATACCTGATCCCGTTGCTGTGATGGCTTCACAGCATCTCCTATAGCACTTTCCTAGAGACTCTTCTGCTCTGTGATGGCTCTTCTCAACACCAAATACCACCATCTGCCCCATTAGCTTTTCACCTACGCATTGATACACTGCCTACGTGATAGCATTCCTAACGCTGTTCTCTTCTATCCTGTATTTCTCACTCTATTCTCAAGACATTTACTATATCTATGGCAAGTCAGACCTACTTTTTTCACAAGATACAAAAGTTGAACCTGACCTTACTAGATATCACTATTTCCCATCATCTTAAATCTGTTCCACATCCTAACTCTATCTTCACCAATAGTATTATTATCCATCTGATCACTCAACCTAGACCTAGGACTTCTCCCACTCTCAGGATTCACAACTGCTCACTCTAAGTATACTTCAGGTCACTATTTCATTAGACTTCCAAATCACAATTCTTTTTTTTTTTTTTTTAAAGTTCGATGATTTATTAGTTGCATATAACACCCAGTGCACCATGCAACACGTGCCCTCCACACCATTACCAGCCTATCCCATTCCCCAGCCCCTCCCCTCTGAAGCCTCTCAGTTTGTTTCTCAGAGTCCATAGTCTCTCATGCTTCATTCCACCTTCTGATTACCCCACCTTCTTTATCCCTTTCTTCCTCTACCAATCTTCCTAGTTCTTATGTTCCATAGATGAGAGAAATCATGATAATTGTCTTTCTGCTTGACTTATTTCATGCCGTCCATGCTGCAGCAAATGTTGAGAAATCATTCTTTCTGATAGCTGAGTAATATTCCATTGTATATATGGACCACAACTCTTAATCCAGTCATCTGTTGAAGGACATCTCGCCCTTCCACGATTTAGTATTGTGGAACAATGCTCTATGAACATTGGGTGCATATGGCCCTTCTCTTCAATTATGCTGTATCTTTGGGCTAAATACCCAGTAGTGCAATGGCTGGGTCATAGGGTAGATCACTTTTAACTTTTAAGGGACATCCACATCCAGCAGAGGCTGTACCAACTTGCATTCCTATCAACAATGTAGGAGGGATCCCCTTTCTCCACATCCTCTCCAGCAATTGTTGTTCTTGCCTTGTCATTTTTTGCCACTCTAACTGACGAAGGTGGGTATCTTAGTGGTTTTGATCTGAATTTCCCTGATGGCTAAGATTTCTTTGAACATTTTTTCATGTGTCTGTTAGCCATTTGTATGTCATCATTGGAAAAGTGTCTCGTTCATATCTTCTGCCCGCTTTTATGATTTGTTTATTTGTTCTTCTCGCTATTGAGTTTGAGAGAGTAGTTGTTTGTGATCCTTGGATACCAGTCTTTTATCTGTAGCATCATTTGCAAATATCTTCTCCCATTCCGTGGGCTGCCTCTAGTTTTTTTGACTGCTTTGGCTTGCAGGTTTTTATCTTGATGAAGTCCCACAAGTTCATTTTATTCTTTGCTCTTGCCTTTGGAGATTGTCAGGAAAACGTTGCTTTGGCTGGATGTCGCGAGGTTGTCCGCCTATGTTCTCCTCTAGGATTTTGATGGATTCCTGTCCCACATCAAGATCTTTCATCCATTTGGTTTATCTTTGCATATGGTGTGAAAGAGTGGTCAAGTTTCATTCTTTTGCATCTAGCTGTCCAATTTTCCCAGCACCATTTATTGAAGAGACTGTCTTTTTCCAATCGGATGTTTTTCCGCTTTATCAAAGATTAGTTGCCCAAAGAGCCAAGGGTCCATTTCTGCTCTATTCTGTTCCACTGGTCTATGTGTGTCTATTTTCGTGTGTACCATGCTGTCTTTGTGATCACACTTTGTAGTACAGCCAAAATCCCAGGCATTGTGATGCCCCCCAGCTTTTGTTTTTCCTTTTTCAACAGTTCCTTGCGATTCAGGCCTTCTACGTCCATACAAATTTAAGGACTATTTGTTCCAGTTCTTTGAAAAAATGTCACGGTATTTTGATCAGGATAGTGCATTGAAAGTGTAGATTGTTCTGGGTAGCATAGACATTTTAACTATGTTTATTCTTCTGATTCATGAGCATGGAATATATTTCCATCTTTTTGTGTCTTCTTCAATGCTTTCAAAAGTGATTTGTAGTTTCTAGAATATAGTTCCTTTACATCTCTGGTTAAGTTAATTCTAAGGTAACATATGATTTTTGGTGCTATTATAAATGGGATGGATTCCCTAATTTCTCTTTCTTCAGTCTCATTATTCGTGTATAGAAATGCAACTGATTTCTGAGCATTGATTTTGTATCCCACCACATTACTGAATTGCTCTATAACTTCTAATAGTTTGGGAGTGGATTCTTTTGGGTTTTCCATATAGAGTATCATGTCATCTGCGAAGAGAGACAGTTTGACTTCTTTGCCAATTTGGATACCTTTTATCCCTTTTTGTTGTCTGATTGCTGTTGCAAGGACTTCTAGTACTATGTTGAATAAGAGTGGCAAGAGTGGGCATCCTTGTTGTGTTCCTGATTTTAAGGGAAAAGCTTCCAGCTTTTCCCCATTGAGAATATTTGCTATAGGCTTTTCATAGATGGTTTTTATGAGATTGAGGAATGTACCCTCTATCCCTACACTCTGAAGGGTTTTAATCAGGAAAGGATGCTGTATTTTCTCAAATGCTTTTTCTGCATGTATTGAGAGAATCATATGATTTCTGAATTTTTCTTTCTGGATAAAATCTAAGACCCCGATCGATTTGCGAATGTTGAACCACCCTTGCATCCCAGGTATGAATCCCACTTGGTCATGATGGATAATCCTTTTAATGTACTTTTGGATTCTATTAGCCAGGATCTTGTTGAGGATTTTCGCATCCATATTCATTAAGGAAATCGGTCTGTAATTCTTTTTGTTGGGGTCTTTGCCCGGTTTGGGGATCAAGGTAATATTGGCCTCATAGAATGAGTTTGGTAGCTTTCCTTCTGTTTCTATTTTTTGAAATAGCTTTAGGAGAATAGGTATTACTTCTTCTTTGAATGTTTGGTAGAATTCTCCGGGAAAACCGTCCAGGCCTGGAGTTCTGTTTTTTGGAAGGTTGTTTATCACTGACTCAATCTCTTCATAATTAATTGGCCTGTTTAAAAAATCAATTTCTTCCTGTTTCAGTCTTGGTAGTTTATAGGTTTCCAGGAAGGCCTCCATCTCTTCCAGATTGCTTAATTTATTGGCATAAAGCTGTTGATAAAAGCTTTTAATAATCCTTCCAATTTCATTGGTGTTGGTTGTGACCTCTCCTTTTTCATTCATAATTTTATTAATTTGGGTCCTTTCTCTATTCTCCAAATCACAATTCTTATCTCAGTGGTTACGTTTGTGCACTATTGTCACTGATGCTTTCAGTGTGATCCTTCTACAAGTCCATATAAGCATGTCCTTCTACTAATCTTTTAAGTTCCTTCCCATGGCCTTGAGGATGAAGAACAAATACCTCTGGATTTTAAGACTTTACATGATCTGAGCTTTACTAACTCTCCAGGTATCAATAAATATTAATCCAATTTTCTGTCCCAGTCTTTTGGCAAGGCCAAATAATTTCTATTCTTTCTTGATGTTTAAGTTTTATTTATACTTTTCAATACATCCTCAATGTTGCTCCAAAAAAAGTATTAATATCTGATAAAATTCTATATATTTGCTTTAATATCCCCTATAAATGCTAAGGTAGTTAATATACCTTTTTTTTTTAACCTCCTTTTTCAACACCTTGTACGTGTCTCTAGAAATGAGTATTCAGATGAAATGTGTGTGTTTTTAAACACCCAGTAGGGGCAAAGATCTGTATTAAATGTGCCTTGATGTTTTTCTTTTCTTTTTTTTTTTTTTTAAGATTTTATTTATTTATTGAACAGAGATAGAGACAGCCAGCGAGAGAGGGAACACAAGCAGGGGGAGTGGGAGAGGAAGAAGCAGGCTCATAGCGGAAGAGCCTGATGTGGGGCTCGATCCCATAACGACGGGATCACGCCCTGAGCTGAAGGCAGATGCTTAACCGCTGTGCCACCCAGGCGCCCCTTGATGTTTTTCTTTATGTTCTTTTCTTCTACCAGACATACATAGATTTTTACAACTCTTCTTCATTTTAGGGAGAGAAAACTCTTGTTATATTTGTAATCTCTAGAAATTTATAATGTGAATCTTCACCTTTCCCC
The DNA here is from genome assembly GCF_017311325.1 of Ursus maritimus. Classification (NCBI taxonomy): domain Eukaryota; kingdom Metazoa; phylum Chordata; class Mammalia; order Carnivora; family Ursidae; genus Ursus; species Ursus maritimus. The sequence goes on from NW_024423344.1 coordinate 53,589,747, forward strand.
GGGTTATATGTAGAAATTGTGTGTAATTTTGATTTTATCTTATCTGTTGATGCTAGCCATTGTTGAGTCAGGCATCATCATATTAATCCAGAATTTGCCAGGAACTGCTCCATGAAACAGTGACTCATGAGTATTTTTCATACTTGAGTAAGGACTGGAAAAGCCATGTTAAAAATCAATAGATGTTTTTACTGTAGGAAATCTCAGAACTATTATTATACTGATGCACACTCTGAATTTCCAGAAGTATATAATAATACAATGTTTCACAAACTTATTTCACCAAAGATTTTTTTTTTAATGATGGGTATTACCTAATATCAAATGAATGTTTAGCAACTGTTACCATGTATCAAATCAACACCAGTTTTGAAAATGCTACTCTAATTTTCATCTAATTTTCTTTCTAAACTGTCAGAAGATATTTCCTATACTAATTCAATGAGTGTGCATAATATGTTATAAGAAGCTAAACTTCCACAAGAAGATAAAATCATTAGCAACACTCTGGAGATTCCAAAAACAACTTAGAATACAAGAAAAGAGAAAGTCCCTAGCTGGCTAGTTAGGAAAAAAAAAAAGTGAATGGACTTAGTTACCACCACTGGACACATGATGCCTAAGACCCAGAGATGTGCGATCCACTCACTGTTCTCAGTAGTAGCGATGCTACTTAAAACATGGTCTCTGCTGGATTAAGAAGTTGTGGTCCATATATACAATGGAATATTACTCAGCTATCAGAAAGAACGAGTTCTCAACATTTGCTACAACATGGACAGCACTGGAGGAGATAATGCTAAGTGAAATAAGTCAAGCAGAGAAAGACAACTATCATATGATTTCTCTCATCTATGGAACATAAGAACTAGGAAGATCGGTAGGGGAAGAAAGGGATAAAGAAAGGGGGGGTAATCAGAAGGGGGAATGAAACATGAGAGACTATGGACTATGAGAAACAAACTGAGGACTTCAGAGGGGAGGGGGGTGGGGGAATGGGATAGACCGGTGATGGGTAGTAAGGAGGGCACGTATTGCATGGTGCACTGGGTGTTATACACAACTAATGAATCATCGAGCCTTACATCGGAAACCGGGGATGTACTGTATGGTGACTAACATAATATAATAAAAAATCATTAAAAAAAAAAAAAAAAAACATGGTCTCTGACCTTAGTAACTCTGAGTTTGGAATCTGTACCAATAAGTTGGAGATCACAAGAGGAATTAGTTATATGAATACATAGGTAATTTTGAGGAAAATGTGAATCAAATTTAATGTGTCATTTAAAACCTTTCACTGCATTATTTCCAAGCTAGACATCTTCAAGTAGAAAATTTTAAAATCACCTGAAGCAAATGTAAAAGAAACTGGCCTTAACTAGAAAAAGGGACAAGTCTTCTGGATAACTTCTTCTTTAAACAGGATGCCTTCTGCTAAAATCTTTCTCTGGGAGATTTAGCTACCTGACAGGAAGTATCTTTTTGCACACATTCGGTTGCCATTTTTTCCCGAGTAGTAACTAAGGGCTCTATTGCATTATGTTATGGAATCCCACAGCCCTCGTTAGTGAATCCCAAGACCTGAATTCCCAGCATCTTAGCCTTTGCTCCCTTCGTTTGAAAATCCCATTTCAAAACAGAAAATAAACATGCTGAAGGAACTATAAATAAATGGTCCTATTATTGTGAAAACATATATTTTAGACTTAATTACCTAGATTATATATCTTTGACTAATTTGTCCTAGTAGAAAAGGTAATATTTCCTTCAGAATGCATGTCCTTCCACACTAACACTTTAGATTACTCATCACTGGGTATCATACCCATTCCATTTTCTCTTGAATGATCTCTCTAATATCAAACGAATGCCTAGCAACTGGAAGAGAACTACAAAAAAATTAAATTTTTACAACATACAAAATTACACAGATCTTAGTAGGAAGGCTTTACTGGGGTTTTGTTTTCCCTTTGTCTTTAAGCCAGAATTAATATTACAGTTATTAACTTTGAAAAAGTCTTGCCTTTCTTTATTAGTAAAACTTACATATAAATTAAGATTCTCATGAAAACTGTTAGAAAAACCATAGGTTATAAATTTATTTGGGTCAACATCAAAAGCAATTCTTGATCCATATTGGATCAAGCACAAAGGAAATAAATTTGACAGAAGCAGTGCATATGACATTGTTGTATCTAGATATTGTATCTATCAACTTACAATTATGAAGTCTTCAAGAATTGGTTTTCTGAGAAACTGTCAGTTTATGTGCATACTGAATGTGTTCATATACTTTGCTCGTATGTGTATATATAAATGTGTTCATATACTTTGAAAAAGCAGATGCAGTTGAAGATACATAGATACCCATGCCCAAAATAGAAATCTTGAAAAAATAATATACAGTTGTTACATGTATTTAACATTCAGCAACTGGTTTCAATGGTATTTATTACCTAAATACACTATATTCTTACTTTTTTCCATTACTGAAATTCTAACAAAAAAATTTTTTTCACTATGTTCTTAGTTTGACACTCCAGAGATTGCAATAAAAAAAGAACGTCGATCTGTGTAGAGAGATAAATGTCCTAAAATATCCAATGCCATTGATACAATCTTACTAATAATTGAAATCCATGACATGAACTCTAAAATAAAATTTTATATTAAAGCTTAAGTATGGATACACATGGAATCACCTTCTTTATTAATAATATACTACAATATCATAATGCATTGTAATTTACAAAGTACTTTCTTTTGTACCTACGAGCTGTTACAACTGTACCTCAAAAAATATGTATTCTTGTAAACAGGTCAAAGTATGTATTAATTCTTCAATTCAATTTAATTTAAATGGCATACTGTCGTATTTAAATAACTAATATTGTCTTTAGCCTATAGCTAGGAACATGGCTTGAGTTTTAATGAAATTAAGCAAAGCAATATTACAATAGAAAAAGGATTTAAATATATTGTTTCCTTTAATACCTGTATTTTTCATTCTTTTAAGTTTGTATTCTTGGCCCAGAATGATACATTTACAAGCCTGTAGCCATTATTATCATATCATATTGTACAGGGAATAACAAGAAACATTTGAAATGGTGAGTGTGTTTAAGAGCCTCATAGGGACATTTACATCTATCTTCTTAGAACTGAAAGTTTATCTAATTTTTTTGTTGCCTCTAGTTTGTGGCAATTCAGCACTATGTGAAGACTCAGCTCTAGCTAGGCAAGTAATCCCAGTATCTCATACAAAGTTAAGTCAATTATGTATTTTTCATAAAGAGCATTGTAACAGGCCTCATTACAAACAGCAATGCAGTGGTTTAACTGCAATGTGCAACTTCCTTTATAGAATTAAAGTTATTTTTTTCAGTTCTCCTAACAGTGAAGCACCTTATATAAAACTTTTATTTGATATTCCTACAGATTTTTGCTTATATGAGAGTAGTACAAAGCAAAAAAAAAAAGCCTCAAGGTCTCAAGTTCCAGAGACTATATTAAGAGCAAGATGATAATAGTTAAAGTTACATCCTCATACTTACTCAGATTTTTGGACACAGTTTGACCTGTCCTGATTTTTTTTGTTTCTTAACCTCAAGATTTGAATCTAGCAGGAAATTTATTTTCTTGCTCTTCTCTTCTTTTGATCTTATATTTGCTTCTTCCCACTGTCACAACCCTTGTATAGTCTTAGTGATACCATCCTTTTTATATTGCTTGACATTTTTAGGTGATTTTCTAGTCTCTTACATCATGTCCTTCTAAGCCAAAATTAACAGCAAATAAATGCTATTTAACTACTTTAATTAAATAAATTTTGATTCATATTGAGCAGAAAATAATCTTTTAAAAATATTTAAGTCCAATAAAATCCTCTATCTTCTATAAATAAATGTGACACTCCTGGGCATCTCCTACATCCTAAGTACTGAGCAGTCTAAAAATGGGAGAGAAAAAAACAGATCCACAACAGTACAACGTAATAACATATTATTAGCAACAATGCATATTTTAGAAAGAAAAAAACAAAAATATGTTAGAAGACAAAACTATAGAAATAGCAAAAAAAAATTTTTTTTAAAGATTTTATTTATTTGACAGAGAGACATCCAGTGAGAGAGGGAACACCAGCAGGGGGAGTGGGAGAGGAAGAAGCAGGCTCCCAGCAGAGGAGCCTGATGCGGGGCTCGATCCCAGAGCACCAGGATCACGCCCTGAGCCGAAAGCAGACGCTTAACGATTGAGCCACGCAGGCGCCCCAGAAATAGCAAAATTGTAAAACAGACATAATAGGAGCAACCTACAACACAAATGTCCTTCCCTACCATCTTGGTACACTTTTTTTTTTAAGATTTTATTTATTTGAGACAGAGAGCACCAGCGAGACAGAGCACAAGCGAGAGAGAACATGAGCAAGACAGCACAAGCAAGAGAGAAAGAGAGAGTACAAGCCGGGGGGGGGGGGGGTTGGCAGAGGGAAAAGCAGGCTCTCCTCTGGCAGGAAGCCCAATGTGGGACTCTATCCCAGGACCCTGGGATCATGACTTGAGCCCAAGGCAGATGCTTAACAGACTGAGTTACCCAGGTGCCCCCATCTTGGTACTTTTGATAGATATTACCACTGTTCCAGTCTACTTTTGGGCATCCTGGAACCTTAGAGTTACCTTGATAAGGTGTGGTCAAATGACATGCTCTGCTGAACAAAACATGAATGGTAGTGATACGTGGTACCTGCAGGCAGACACATTTAGGAAGCAGTTCCAATGATAGACATCTACAGAGTGTGGAAAAGAAACTTTGGTGTTTCTAAAATATTGATATTTTGGAGTTATTGCTGCCTATATTGACTGATATAGTACTCTGAGGTCTACTTTTCAGCTCCCAGGTAAGAAGAATATATTTTTCATTGCTTTAGCTGTTTGTTTTGAACCTGGAATCTGTGTACAGAATATAAGGGCAAAGACATTAAATCCATCAAATAATAAACCTTAGAGAGAGGAAATTATAAAGAACTTTCACAGAATCTCATATTCCTGAAGTGATAAGATCTGACTTAAAAGCTGTATGTTATAAACAATCTCAATCACACACACAAAAAAAGCCTGAGCTGACCAAAACATTTTGTAACTGACATCATCTATCACTTCATTTTCATTTGCTTACCTATTACATGAGAAAAACGTGTTATATTGTGAAAATCATAAAACAGCATGACGTACTTTAGACATTCTCTAATAATTAGCAGGTGATCATAAATCTTGTTTCCAGTCCATGGGTTTTTCATTCAGCTAAGTATTTTGGAACCCTTTTCATCAATAAGGGTTGAATTAGAAAATCTAATAATTTATTCCTTACACATTCAGACTGAGGTTTAATTATAGATATAATTACAAGCATAAAATAAGCTATAAAAATTTCAGGGACAATAAATAAAAAAGATAAAAAATATGTTATATGTTGGTTGACATTTAAATGCCAAGATGATAGGTTTATTTTATATACATCAATGGAGAAAATATATCATATATATATATATATATATATATATATATATGATTATGTAGAGCTTTATTACTTTATCTGTATGGTGAAAATTACACACACACACACACACACACACACACACACACACACACTTAAAAGGAAGATCTGTGGGTCGCCTGGGTGGCACAGTCAGTTAAGCATCCTTCCGACTCAGTTTTAGGTCAGGTCGTGATCTCAGGGTCATGAGATCTAGCTCCATGTCAGGCTCCATGCTCAGCACAGAATCTGCTTAAGATTCTCTCTCTCTCTCCCTCTGCCTCTCCTACTGATGCTCTCTTGCTCTCGCTCTCTCTCTCTCTCTCAAATAAATAAAATCTTGAAGTGAATAAACAAAAGGATGATCTGTGTATTTCTACCCAAAAATTCGAAGGGAAAGAAAATAATATGTGGAAAACCATTAAGTCATTTAGTTTTAACATAAAAAAATGAAAAAATGAGGGGCGTCTGGGTGGCTCTGTCAGTTAATCATCTGCTTTTGGATGAGGTTATGATCCAGGAGTCCAGGGTTCAAGCCCCAGGCTCCCTGCTCATTGGGGAGTCTGCTTCTCCCTCTGCCCTTCACCCCACTCTCTCAAATAAATAAAATCTTTTAAAAAATGAAAAAAATGAAATTGCCATATGTGAGCTAGTATTTGTTAGTAAGTAATAAAGTTAAGAGTTGATTTATATATAGTTTCCTTAAGACAGAGGAATATGTAGACAATATTTTAGAGTCTTAATGCTTGAAGAAAAGAGCTCTGGAGCTAGACCGCCGGTTAAAATGGCACAGCACTACTTATCAGCTGTGCAACCTTGGGAAGCATATTTCATACCCTACTTTATGATTTCCTCATATTGCAAATGGGGATAAAGACAATACCTGTTCCATATGGCTTGCTTGAGGACTAAATTAACTGAGACAATCATAAGCCCTAGAATAGAATAATTGTTCAATATTTATTAACTATTGATATTGGTATTTTTTTGAACAGGAAAAAGGTTATGATGAGAGGTGATTCAAAAGGATATAAGTTTGAATGGATATTTAATTGCTCAAAAATATCCTTTTATATCATACTATAATACTCTTCTGGAGAATATGGGTTTTATAATATTACCATAGAACTGATGGTCAGCTGTAACATCTTATGATCAAAATTTTTCCATATTCAAATTTCAATGGTGTTACATTTTTTAATTCCTAAGGAAAAGAATAAAACTGAAGATCTGGACATGGGAATTAAAATTACACCAAATTGGGGCACCTGGGTGGCTCAGTCTGTTAAGCATCTGCCTTCAGCTCAGGTCATGATCCCAGCCCCACCATCAGGCCCCTTGCTTGGTAGGGAGCTTTCTTCTCCCTCTGCCTACTGCTCCCCCTGTTTGTGCTCTCTCCCTCTGTGTCAAATAAATAAATAAAATATTTTAAATAAATAAATAAAACCAAATAAAAAACCTCCCAATGAAGAAAAGTCCAGAATCAGATGGCTTCACTGGTGAATTCTACCAAAGATTCAAAGAAAATTTAATACTTACTCTTCTCAAACGCATCCAAAAAATTAAAGAGGAGGGAACTTCCAAGCTCATTTTATGAAGCCATCATTACCCTGATACAAAACCAGACAAGGACGCTACAAGAAAAAAATTACAGGCCAATGTCCCTAATGAACATAAATGCAAAATTCCTCAAAATATATTAGCAAACAAAATTCAACAATACATTAAAAGAATCATACACCATGATCAAGTGGGATTTATTGCAAGGATTCAAGAATGGTTTGATATCCATAAATAATTTGATATAACACATTAACAAAATAAAAAATAAAAATCACATTCCCATCTCAATAGATACAGAAAAAGAATTTGACAAAATCCAACATCCATTTATGAGAAAAGCTCTAAACAAAATGGGTATAAAAGAAACATGCCTCAACATAATAAAGGCCATATATGACAAACCCACATCAAACATCATGCTCAATAGTGAAACGCTAACTGCTTTTCTTGTAAGACCAGGAACAAGACAAGGATGTCCACTTTTGCCACTTTTACTCAACAGAGTATTGAAGTCCTAGCCACAGTAATTAGACTAAATAAATAAATAAATAAATAATCCAAATAGGAAACAAGTAAAACAGTCACTATTTGCAGAGGACGTGATCCAATATGTATAAAACCCTAAAGATTCCATCAAAAAACTCTTAGAACCAATAAATGAATTCAGTAAAGTTGCAGGATACAAAATCAATAGACAGAAACTGATAGTGTTTCTATACACTAAAAACAAACTACCAGAAATAGAATTAAGGAAACAATCCCATTTACAACTGCATCAAAAGGAATAAAATATCTAAGAATAAATTTAACCAAGGTGAAAGACCTGTACACTGAAAACTATTAGACATTGATGAAATAAATGAAGAAGACACAAATAAATGGAAATATATTCCATGCTCATGAATTGAAAGAATATTGTTAAAATGTCCATACTGCTCAAAGCAATCTACTACCAAATTTAATTCAATCCCTATCAAAATCCCAATGGCATTTCTTAGAATGAGAACAAACAATTCTAAAATTTGTATGGAACCACAAAGACCCTGAATAGCCAAAGCAATCTTGAGAAAGAAGAACAAAGCTGGAGTTATCATGCTCCCTGATTTCAAGCTGTATTACAAAGCCACAGTAACCAAAACAGTATGGTACTGGCACAAAAACAGACATATAGATCAATGAAACAGAATAGACAGTCCAGAAATAAGCCCACACAAATATGGTCAATTAATTTACAACAAAAGACTAGTATATGCAATGGGGTAAGGACAGTCTCTCAATAAACAGTGCTGAGAAAACTAGAAAGCCACATACAACAGGGTGAAACTGAACCACTAATTTACACCATACACAAAAATGAACTCAAAATGGATTAAAGACTTGAATGTAAGACCAGACACCATAAAATTCCTAGAAGAAAACATAAGCAGTAAGCTCCTTGACAGCATTCTTGGCAACATTTCTTTTGGATCTGACTCTAAAGGCAATGATAATAAAAGCAAAAATAAACAAATTGGCCTACATCAAACTAAAAAGCTTCTGTGCAGGTAAGGAAACTATCAACAAAATAAAAAGACAACCTTCTGAATGGGAGAAGATATTTGCATATCATATATCCAATAAGGGCTAATATCCAAACTATAAAAAGAACTCATACAACTCAGTAACAAAAAACAATCCAATTAAAAAATAGGCACGGGGGGCACCTGGGTAGCTCAGTCAGTTAAGCGGCTGCCTTCAGCTCAGGTCATGATTCAGGGATCCTGGAATCAGGCCCCATGTCAGCTCCATGCTCAGCAGGGGGTCTACGTCTCCCTCTCCCTCTGTCCCTTCCCCAGCTCACACACTCACTCTCTCTCTTTCTGAAATAAAATCTTAAAAAAAAAAAAAAAATAGACACAGGATGTTAACAGAAATTTTTTCCAAAGAAGACATACAGAGGGCCAAGAGACACATGAAAAGATGCTCAACACCACTAATCATCAGCGAAATGCAAATTAAAACAATGAGCTATCATCTCACACCTGTTGGAATGGATACTATCAAAAAGTCAAGAAATAACATGTGTTGACAAGGATGTAGAGAAAAGGGAATGCTCATATACTGTTGGTGGGAATATAAATTGGCTCAGCCACTACTAAAAACAGTATCGAGGTTCCTCAAAAAAAATATTAAAAACAGAAGTACCATATGATCCATCAATTCCATTTCCAGGCACTTAATTAAAGAAAGTGAAAACATAAACTAAAAAAGGTATATGCAAATCTCTGTTCATTCCAGCATTATTACAATAGCCAAAATATGGAAATAACCTGTACCCTTTGATGGAGGAATGGAAAAAGATGCAGTATATATACACACAAGGGAATAGTACTCAGCCATAAAAAAGAAGGAAATCTTATCATTTGCAACCATGTTGCAAATAGTTGAAGGTATTACACTACATAAGTCAGGTGGGGGAAAACAACTACCATTTAATTTCACATATATGAGAAATCTAAAAAAAACCAAACATAAAACAAAAATTACAGATACAGAGAACAGATTGGTGGTTATCAGATGGGAAGGGGGGTAAGTGAAAAGGATGAGGAGGTCAGTTATATGGTAACAAGACTTATTGTGGTATCACTTTGTTTTGTATGCAAATATCAAATTAAGTTGCATATGTGAAACTAATAACGTCATACACCAATTTTACTTCAATTAAAAATTAAATAAAATTACACTTAAGAGGTATCTATGGAACCACCTGAGTTTTTTCTACCTGCCTTTTTTTCCACTTTCTATTATTATTATTATTTTATTTTTAGAAAGAGAGAATGAGAGTGCAGGGGAAGGGCGGAGGGAGAGAAAGACTTAAGTAAACTCTAGGCTAGTGTAGAGCCCCACACAGGGCTCAATTTCACAACGTGGAGATCATGACCCGAGCCGAAACCAAGAGTCCAACAATCAACCACCTGTGCCACCCAGGCACCCCTTTCCAGGTTCTGTTTTAATGGGTTTCAAGTACTTTTTTTTCTTCCCCCTTTATTATTCTGATAACCATTTTCTAAATTCATGCAATCATTTATTTTTTTTAGTACAGAGACTGCATAAAGCATTTTCTTTGTTCCTGGAGGCACGAAGATAAACTGGAAGGAATACTTGTCTTCAGAAAGCTTAGATATATAACTGGGGGAAAGCATGTAAACATAATTCCAATATTGCAAGACAACTGCTAAAGAGAGCAGTTTACAAAGGAAACACAGCCGTCTTTCATGGATGGGTCAAGTAAGGCTAGCAAAGGAGTCGCTGCCTAAGCCATATCTTGAGTGATGAACAGGCACCTCACAGGATAAAGGACAGACACGGAAGGGAGGGAGTTGAAAGCAGCGCTGATTCCTGATATAAGAAAAAGATGTAAGGCAGGCAGCATGAAAGACCCTGTGCATCTAAAAATCAGCAAGTGTTGGTACAAGGGGTACAAGTGGGAGAAAGTGGTGGGTGCAGACCACGAAGGGCCTTGTACCACCATTTAAAAATATTTAGTGTTGGGGTGCCTGAGTGGCTCAGTCAGTTAAGCATCTGCCTTAGGTTCAGGTCATGATCCCAGGGTCCTGGGTTCGAGCCCCACATCGGGCTCCCTGCTCAGCTGAGAGCCTGCTTCTCCCTTCTCCCTCTGCCTGCCGCTCCCCCTGCTTGTGCTCTCACTCTCCCTCTTTCTGTCAAATAAATAAATTAAATCTTTAAAAAAAATTTAGTGTTTATTTTCTAAGTTATGGAGAGCCATTGAATAGTTTATGGAGTGTAAAGATGTAATCGTATTACAGAGATACTGAAATAACAGTATTGGCAGGCTTCAGTATCTAACTGATTAGATACAGAGGACACTGGAGTCTTCAAAGGCTTGTTGGTTTCTGGCTTGCACTAGGTAGTAACTAAATTAGACTCACTGTAAAAATAGTGTAGTAAAACAAACAATAGGTTTGCATTTAATGGAAAAACACAATAAAAACCAGTAGACTGTATAATTTGGATTTGTTACAGTCACTAGCTACTTTATACCTTTATTCAGGAAAAATATTTGGTTCTGAAAATCTATCTGATTAGGTATATATGTACAAAGGTGGTTTATTTAAAACAAAACAATGCAGTACTCAAAGCATTTTATGAAACACAAGAAGAAAGAACACCAGTTCAACATCAAATTATTCAGTACTCACCAGATCCTTAATATTTGCTACATGATAATTACTGCTGTAATAAAAGAGGATCTGCTTTCAACTGTTAATATTCTAAACGGTTCAAGTCTGACTTTTTGAGGTAATAGGGGAGATGGGACGGGACACCATCATAAAATGTAATATAAAATTACCATTCCATTTCCAGGGGCATGTTGAATGAACTTATAATAGGCCATGTCTAGGAGTTACTCATAAAAGGTTAGGTATCAGATTTTACAGTTGAAGAACCTCGTGTAAATTATGGTGCAATATACCAAAGTTATTTTCAATATAAAGTTATGCAGAACTAAAATTCCACTTACAGCACACATAGCAACCTAGTAATATAAGGGAGTAGGGCCAACTGTAACATACACTATAGAGAAACTTAGTCCTCAAGAGTCTGCTCTTTGTTTTCTGAGTATAAACCACGTGTCCTTTCCTTCTCTTTAATTCTTGCAATTTTCTGTTAAGTCTGAAAGTGTTTCAAAATTTAAACAAATGAACTAGTACCTTTGAAAATAATGGAACAAATTTCCCACGTTTAATTTTTTGTCTGCAATTAAAACAGGAGAAGAAAAAATGTGGGAGTTAATTTTAAATTCTACTTTGTATGTGTTTGAAATTTTTATCACACACTTTTAAAGAATATTTTTTTCTGTATGACATAAATGATCAAAGTTTCAAACTGAGAATATAGAAAATATAGCATTCCAGAATGACAATTTTCCAGATTCAAATTCTTTACATTTACATATTAGATTGTTTCAATATATTCATATCCACAAACATGCTCAATAAACAGTTGCAAGAATAATACAACTAACTTCCATATATAACCATCACCCAGAGACCTTCCAATTGACCCAATACTGTTTCATTTTACAGCAAAAGAATCCATGCCAGAATCATCATGTGCACTTAGTACCTCTTTCTAGTTTCGCACAATCTGAAACATTTCCTCAGCTTTTTTTGGCTTTCTCAGCCACAAAATTTTCACTACAAAGCAATAATTTGGTAAAATATCTTTGTGTATTTATGGAGTACCATCATTGATTAGATTCAGGTTATGTATTGTTGGCCAAATTATCACAAAATTATCACGTGACACCAATTACTGGTAACATTAACTTGGTTTACTTAAGATGGTGTCTGCCATGTATCTCCAGTTATAAAGGGAATTGTTTCCCAACCCACTCCCATTGTAATTAATAAGTGCTTTGTTGCAAGATATTTTGAAACTCTGTAAAATCTCATTTTTCATTCTATTCTCACCCACTAGTTTTAGCATCCGTGGATATCTCTTCTATCTATGATTTAATCACTAATATGATGGTTGCCAAGTGCTATTTTCTAATTTAGCCTGTTATTTCACATTTACTAGTTGGTATTAATATGGCAGGCAAGAGATTTTACTCCCCTCTATTTATTCTTTTTTGTATTGATATCAATGTTAACCCACATACTTCTATTTTATTCAATAGGTGAAAAACCATTAACAGTCATATTTTCATACTCAAATTGACCTCAATTTGATAGGAGGGAGAACCTTGAAACTGGCTTCTGTGTTTTTCTAAAGTGTCTCCATCATTTTATAAGTAATTCTTTACTTTTCTCACACAAAACAAGTTATTTCAGGTTTAAATTATTCTTTCTTTGCTTTGGTCTTGTAAACAGTAATTTCCCAAGGTATTTAGAAACCATGGTTTGAGTTCTAGGTGTGCTAATTGCAGTCCCCAGGTAGGCTCTGAAGGAGAAGGATGGGAGGGAGAGGATGGAAAGAGAGAGGAAGAGAGGCTCTTCTTTTATTTGGATGTATATTACAGCATATTGTTGATGTCATGTGATTTCATCTTTCTACATATTGAAGGATGTATCTCTAAATGGCATGAAACTTATACATACACACACACACAGGTTTCATATAATACCCAGTACATAATAAAATACCATGGATTGACTCAAAAATGCCTTTTTGAAGTTGATATATTCAGATCAGTCTCTATTAAAATGTACAAGTCTTATACTCAGTGTCATGTTTCTTAAGTCTCATAAGTCCTCCTCCAATTTTTTTAATTTCATTGTCTCCTAAAGAATCAAGAGTTAGTTGTGTTTGACTAAAGGTCTTAACCTTCCCCTCAGCTTGACAAAACTTTAGACCAGGTTTCTTCCTGAGTACAGCCCTCTGACCAGCCTGTCCTTAGAGAATTTACCTTAGAAAACCTGCTATTGTAAATTTTTTTTCTCTGCCTCTTTAAGATATAAATCTCAGACTCTTGCCAGTTCTGCAATCCAATAATGTCTTTCTAGAAACCTGGGAGCCATTCCTTTGAAATGTAATTATCAGGGAAGATAACGTCCCTATCACCTAGTCTCAGGAGGGCAAGAGTCAATTAAGCACCAATTAGCAAACACTTACGGCCAAATAACACTAACCAACTTCCCCAGTAACATTCTCCAGTACTTTCCACTAGCTCACCTTAATGCTGAAAACTCCATTTCAGCAGAGCTGAGTTCAATCTCTCTCTCCTCCCACTGCAATAGTCTTAAATAAAATCTCCCTTCCCTATTTAACTTGTACAGTGCAATTTTTCTTTCACATTAAGTACGCTTGCACTTCCCACTGGAATCATCTGATTCCTTGAATACAGTTTATATCTAGTTCCTCTTGGTATGGACTAAACATTTATGGCACCTCAAAATTCATACATCAAAGCCCTAACCTCGAATATGATGATATCTGGAGGTGGGGCCTTTGTGGGTAATTAGGTTGAGATGAGGTATTGAGGGTGGAACTTGTATGATTGGATTCGTGGCCTTACAAGAAGCATCCGAGCAGAGTGTTGTCATCTAAGTGAGGACACACTGTTTGCACGCCAAGAGAAAGGCCCTCACCATAAACTGGTTATGCTGGCACCCTGATCTCTGACTGACAGCTGCCAGAATTGTGAGAAATAAGTTTCTGTTGTTTAAGCCACCAGTCATTGGTATTTTGTCATAGCAGCCTGAGCGAAGTCACTTGTGTTTTCTGTACAAGTGAAATTAGCCATAAATTCTTGATTATATTTAGATCCAATTTATTTATAAGAATATTTCATAGGTGATTCTATTTTACCAATACAGGGAGAACATACTGTGGACTGAATTTTGTCCTGCAAAAATTCACAAGAAACCCTAATCCCCAATGTGACTGTATCTGCAGACAGGATCCTTAAAGAGGTAATTAAAAGTTACAGCTGTAATCCAACACGACTCATGTCCTTATAAGAGGAAGAGACACCAGGTGTATACACACAGAGAGAAAAGGCCTCAGGCGAATACAGGAAGCAGGTATCTGTCTAAGCCAAAGAGACAATCACATTCAAATCAGAATCACTTAGAGAGATTTTAAGCCACCTGATACCCAGGTGGCACCCAGAACCAATTAAATCAGACACTCTGGGGCTAGCATCCAAGCATAAGTTTTTTTCATCAGCTGAATTGATTTATAAATCACATGCCAAAATATTTATCAATTAAAGTACATTGTTTAATGCCTATAAGCAGGAACCTAGTTAAGATATAGAACATTTCCATTACTCAATGGAGTTTTTTCTTGCCTCTGTGTAGGATGGATCCTGGTGATTTGAAGAGCTACTAAAAACCTTGTGTAAATATAGCACCTTGAAGGCCCTAAGACTGCTATGAAGAACTGAAGTGACGTAATATAAGTCTACAGGAGTACAATATTACCTCTAGATACTGTGAGCAGGTGTAAAGAAGGCTTCTAACCTGCACACCAATTTGCAATAGACATGCATATTATTTTTAGTACTTTGTTCCCTTCCTTTGCCCCTTCTTCCTTCCTTCCCTCTCTCACACAGTCCTTTTTTTTTTTCTGATCTCCAGTTTGCTAGCTATTTCATTTTACTGCTGTTTTAGCCTATGTTTATATTCCTGCTTTCCCCCTCCCTGTCACTTTACTGATTTTAATGTGCCTTTTAGCTGGAAAACAAACTAAAAGCAAATCGGATACTTTTGAGAGCCAAGGGGTCTTTCCTCTGAATAAATTCCACAATGTTTAGTGTTTGACATTATAACTTTCACATGCCTAAAGACAGTGTTCTATGTGGGGAATACCCTGTTTTGCTCGGTTTTGTATAGCTGCAGAATTACTCTGTATCACACTCATGACTTTTAGAATCTGCGATTCTAATCAACTCCTACATTTCTGTCTGCCATCAGGAACCCCACATCTGTTAGGAGCACACTCCGCTCTATAGTTAACCTCTTCTCTGAATTTTCTCTCTACTTTCTGGCCTTTATTAACAGCTGCTTCTGAGACCACCTGGCTGCAGCACTATCAAGAGGAAGCTGTTTTGGCTGTTTATTAAATCTCAGGGCCAGAAAGAGGAGGTTTGGTGGTATGGACCAGATGTTTTCTCTATTGCTCAGTAGTGCTTCCAAACCTTCTCTCTGCTGGGCTATAATATAAACTCCTCTTAGTTTCCTAAGTAAGGAACTCCTTCAGTAACATCTTGTGCTTCTCACTTAAACTCATGATTCACGTACACCTTTGTTATTACAGGTAACTTCACTATTGATGACTCTCTTGGACCACCATCTCCCATCCTTCCCACTCACTACTAAAAAAATTATCTGTCACCACCTATATCATCCAAATATCCATTGCACTGACCTCTACATTTTCTCTTTCCAGATTTGATTCTGTGGTTTATTATACTCAGATTATTGCAAACATTCTCAGAAAACTAATCCCTCTCTCTATAATCACACTTAATTGGTACACCCCAATCACAGGTGAAGTCAGCTACCCTCTTAAAAAAAAAATCACAGTCTCACTGGTTTAATTTCAAATAAATAACATATCTCAAACAAACAACTTACACTGCCTGCTGACTTTACTCTGTGCCTGAAGGAAGCTCACTTTCTTATTATATATAAACACAATTTTATCCTTTTTCCTTTATCTTCATCACAATTCTACACCAACACATGGCTGATGGCTTTGCATCCTACTTCACTGAGAAAGTAAGAGATCCTAATATTGAGCCTGGGACCATAGGAATAAATTAGGATCATCCCAAGCAAACCGAGATAGCACGACTTTTCTGTGGGTTTCTTTAAATATTTACTATGGGAGATTTTTTCCCCCCTGTATTGGTATTGCATTAAAAATAAAGTTGTTTTGTAAAAAAAAACAATTGTAAAGATCGTATTTTAAATTAGTGAGCCTAGATCCTCATCAGTGGCCTAAGATAGGCAAGTGCTTTCAAAATGTGCCACAGAAAATGGAAAGAGTTAAGAGTTTGTGTTATATGCTCAGCTCTACTGGTAACTATGTAAATTTGTGTACCTTTCATAATATCTAAGACTTGGTTTCATAATTGGAAAATAAACATATTGGTCTGAATGATAATATTAAGATTCTGTCAAAGTGACATTTTGTGATCCTTTTTATTTAATGGAACTCGGAGCAGAAGGAAAGCATGAGCACTGGCAAATAAGACAATTAGGGTTTTAAAAACTGTATATTCATCATGAGTTAAAAATTTTGGAATTCATAACATTAAAAGATCATTATGTAAAAAAGACAGAACTTCTGTCATTCTGTACAGTATCAGAGATAAATGTTCTCCAATAAATTTCATTTCAATAAAATTGTTTCATTGTGTTCTTAATTGTGGTGCTCATGATTTACAATACCTAGAGGGAGTGTTGTTTATACTCTGAGTGCTAGAACTTTTCTTAAAAATTTCATGGGCGTTTTATATAAGGAAAAAGTGCCCTTGGAGTATCATAAAATTAGAAACCTAGCCCAACACCCAAATGCTATAAATCCACACATTTTCTTTGCAATTCTTGAGCTTTGTAAATCAAATCTAATCCCCAATGCATAATATATGCTGTCAGCTACTACCTGCTATTAATAACAGGTGACATTCCTCTCCAACAAGTCTAAGACATTATATCGCATTTGAACGTAACAATTGCCACTCTCTGCAGGTGAATGGAGATGGTAATAGTAATAGTAAATAGAACTTTAAAAATCCAGAAAAACACAGAAAATTAGAAATATACTAAAAAGCTTATTTCTGAGTTGGTACTCAAAATCATTAACGCAGTAACTGCCTTTAGGGGAAAAGTGAGTGATGAAGCAGCAATTTAAAACCTATGTACCTACTGAGATGAAGTTATGAGACCTAATCTTTTACTATGTTGTCGAAGGTATTATTTTGCATTACCTAACAAATGTAGTTTCCACTGTTTCAAACTGCCTTCTCGAAAAAACTAAAATCAAATATTAATGATATTTTAATCTTAATGATTTTAATATTAGGCTCTATGGTTTATACTTAGTATACAGTGGGATTTAAGCTTTTTTTCAAAATTGTTACATGTACCCAAACTTTACTTTGACCATAGTATTTTCTGTCCAATCTAAGCTTATCCAATAACCACTCCTATCAGTCGCACACATACACATTCACATATACAAATATATCCTTAACTAATCATAAAATCTCTATACTTGTCTATATTGCCTCATTTACGGTTTGTTTTTCCCTTTTAGTAAAATGGCAAAATATCTCTGCATTAATTTATCACTGCTGTCTTAACAAAGTGCCACACATTGGTGCCTTAAGACCACAAAAACTTATCTTAAAGTTCTCAAAGTCAGAATTCTGGAAAGGATCTCTTGGACTAAAGTTACAGTTTTGTTTTGTTTTTTAAGGACTTCATTCCTTCTGAAGGTTTTGAGGGGAAAAAAACCTTTCCTTGCCTTTTGCAGGTTCTAGAAGTTGCCCACAATCCTAAGCCTGTGGCCCCATTCCATCTTCAAACCCAGCAGTGGCTGAGTCAATCTTTCTCACACTGTACCACCTGATACTGACCTTCTACTTCCCTCTTCCATATTTTAAGGACTCTTGAGATTACATATGACCCATTTGGATAACCTCCCTATCTGAATTTCAGTTGATTAGCCACTTTAATTCCATCTGCAATCTCAATTCTCCCTTACCACGTGACATATTCACAGGTTCCAGGAATTAAGATGTGGAAATCTTTGGGGAGCCATTATTCTACCTACCATATCTTCCCACCTTTAAGATGTGTATTTTAGTAAAATTGTTGTTTTTAATAAATATTAGCTAATTTTTTAAATGAAGCCTCTTCAGTACTACTGCAGGCAATTTCCAAGATGGCCCCCATGACATCCACATCCAAACCCTGAGAAATTTCCAGTGTCACTTTGAGTGAGGACTAGAGTAGTGAACTGATTCTAACAAACAGAATACGCCAAAAGTGATGGAATGTCACCATATGATTAAGCTACACAAATTGTACTTTCATCTTACCAGCTCTGATTTAAAAAAAAAAAAAAAAAGCGCCACGTGGGGGAGGCCCACGTGCCAATAGCCAGCAAAGAACTGAGGCCCTGGGTCAAACGGTCTTAATGGACTCAAATGCTGTCAACAACCATCCATATAAGTGACCTTGAAAGAGATCATTTCCCAGTCTTACCACGGAGAACCTAATTTCTGGCCAACTCCTTGATTATTCTCTCATGAGAGACACAGAAGCAAAAAAACCCAAAAAACAAAAAACCACACACACCTAAATTGGGCCTGGATTCTTGAGCCACAGTTATTTTTGAAATAATAAATGTGGGCTACAGTAAGCCAACTAAGCTTTGTGGTAATTTGTTACACAGTAATGTATAACTAATACAATCTTTTTATTAAGCAACAACGAGGTCTTAACATGTTGAACAAATCACAGAATTAATGTAATATCAGAAAGCAGTTACGAAAAATACAAGTCTCATCTTGACTTTTGAATTTAAAAAAGATCTGGTCATCAAGGAGTGGGAAAAGATTCATGTCAAAATATTTTGGAGAAGAAAAAAAAAAATGGGGGAGAACGGTGAATTAGCAAAAGCTTTCCACCTACCAAATAAAGTAGTATTGCATACTGTAGCTGGGAGGAGAAGAAAACTTACCAGGAAAAGGAGGAGTAAGTAGATTTGGTTGTCTCTCAGAGAGTGGCTCCTTATTTCTTCTCAGACCAAGAGCTTAGGAAGAGGGCAACTAACAGATTTTCGTCCGGAGGAGCTTCATGTCTTGTGAACGATTAATGAGAGACTACAGCTAGAATTTGGATCCAGATAGAGCATTAATAATACTCCAATTATTTGCATATCCCACAACTGGTTTATCCTTGCATCCAGTGATGGGCATTTGGGTTGTTTCCACCTTTGGCCCGTTGTGAATGGGGCTAAGATGTGCTGGGTCAGAAAAAGAATAATGTCCTGAGGCTGCTCTTCACGTGAAAGCCTCACAAACAGGCAGCGGTATCTTCTAGCGGTGAATTTTAGACGCCTGGAATCTGCCAGGAGGAACAGGTGGGCAGAGGAAAATGAACTGGTGTGTTTGGGTTGCTTCGTCGTGAAACTTGGCATATGTCCAGTTCGTGACCAAGGGCACTGTGCCAGAAGCCTGCTTTTCAGCCAGGGCCCTATGGTTTCCCGAAACTCTTAAGGATTTGCAGCCCACACATGCGCAGTTCACCGATCTTCTGCCCCGCCGAGTTCCCTTTCCATCCCAGTCTTCAGGCCAGAGCGTCCCCCACAACTGGTAAGACCTCTCCACCTCACTGTGACTCTGAGGTCGGGGCCAGGCATCGGGAGCACTGGGGTTTGCATAATGAGTGCTGTAAGCCAGAAAACTTACAGAGAAGTCTGCGAGCAGAAGCACCAGAAGCACCAAAAGCACCCACGTGCTTCTCAAACCCGGGGCTCCCGTAGAACTGCCGAAATCCCGCGAGATTGGGCTTTCTCTGCAAAGCATTGGTGCGCCGCTGCACCTGAGGGCTGATTCAGCCGTTCTCTGAGCCATCCCTGAGTTTAGCGCCTCCTAGACCAGCTCTCCTGCAGCTTTATCAGGACCCGCGCTTGACTCCTACCATGTACACCACAGAAGTCACTTGGCCAGCTCTCCCCGCTCCAGCTGTGCGTTGTTTGCCTTGCTGGGGAATTGCACACACAACCCTCCTGGGCCAGATGTGGCCCTGACCTGCAGATGTCACCCATGATATTAAAATATATATATATATATATTTGAACACCTGTTTTCAGTTATTTGGGTATACACCTCCGAGTGGAATTGCTGAGTCATATGGAAATTTCTTGCTTTCTAATTCTGATGCCTTTTATTTCTTTTTGTTGCCTATTGGTCTAACTAGAACCTCCGGTGTTATATTGCATACAGCAGTGAAAATGGGTATCCTTGTATTCTTCCTAAAGTCTTAAAGACAAGATTTCAGTCTTTCTCTACTGAGTACATTGTTAGCTGTGAGTTTTTCATAAATGCCCTTTATCTAATGTTAAGGAAATTCAATTTCTGTCCTGTTTTGTGAGTGGTTTTGGTTTTGGTTTTTTCTTTATTAATTTTTATCGTGAAGGATGTTGGGTTGCGTCAAGTAATATTTCTGTGCCAACTCAGATGATCATGCTTGTTTTATTTTTTTTCCTCATTCTGTTAGGTGACATATTAACATTGATTTTCTTATGTTAAACCACCGTTGCATTTACTGCGATAAATCCCATTACATCAAGGTGTATCATCCTTTTAATGTGCTGTTGGACTCAATTTGCTAAGAATTTTTGCATCTATATTCATAAGGGATATCAATCTGTACTTTCTTGTAGTGTATTTGCCTTGCTTTGGTATCTGGATAATAATATTGGCCTCAGAATGAGTTGGGCAGTGTTCCTTTTCTCTTTTTTGGGAAGAATTTGAGAAGATTTTTATTAATTCTTCTTTAATGTTTGAAGCCATGTGTTCCTGGACTGCTTTTTATTGGGAGTTATTATTACTGATTCAATCTTTTGCAGATTTCTCTTTCTTTTTCAGTTAATTTTGGTAAGTTGTATGATTCTTGGAATTTTTATATTTTATCTAGGTTAATTTGCTGCCTTTTGATTTTTAATAGTAATCTCTTACAATTCTTTTTATTTCTGTAAGTTTGGTAGTAATGTCCTCATTTCTTTTTTTTTTTTTTTAATCATCTACATCTTCTCCTTTTTTAATTTGTCAGTTTACCTAAAGGTTTATCAATTTTGTTAATCTTTTTAAAGAACGCAATTTGGGTTTTGTTCATTCTCTCAATTGTTTTTCCATTATCTACTTCATTTTTTATCACTGTAATCTTTCGTTTTAATAGTCTTTGCTGCCTCTGATTGCTTTGGTTTTTCTTTTTTTTTTTTATGTTGTGGTTTTATTTTCATTTATCTCTAAATATTTTGTACTTTCCCTTGTGATTCCTTCTTGACAAACTATTTAAGAGTTTGTTATTTAACTTCCACATATTTATTAATTTTAACTTTGTTACTGATTTCTGGCTTCACTCCATTGTGTTCGTAAAAGATTATTTTTTATGATTTCGATGTTGCAAAATTTGTTGACACTTATTTTGCTGCTTAATATAAGGTCTATTCTGGGGGCACCTCAGTGGCTCAGTTGATTAAGCGTCTGCCTTTAGCTCAAGTCGTGATCTCGGGGTCCTGGGATTGAGCCCTGCGTAGGGCTCCCTGCTCAACAAGGAGTCTGATTCTCCCTCTCCCTCTATTCCTCCCCCTGCTCCCTGCTCGTGCTCTTTCTCAAATAAATAAATAAAATATTTAATACATATATGTAAATATATATATATATAGAGAGAGAGAGAGACAGAGTCGGTTCTGGAGAATGTTGCATAAAGGATCCCACTAATCTGTGTGGTGGGATGTTTGTTTGATGGTGTTCCACAGGTCTCAGTCTATCTTAAGTTTCTTCATTCCTTTTCCTTTCTATTCTTCAAACTGGATAATTCTAACTGCCCTTTATTCGAGTTTGCTGATTCTTTTTTGCATGCTTAATTACTGCTTTAGGGAATTTTTCAATTCAGTTATTGTGCAGTATGCTCTAGTTTTTCTGTTTTGTTTCTTTTCATAATTTCTCTCTTCATTGATATTTTCTATTTCTTCATACATTATTCTCCTGTTCCCTTTAGCTCTTTGTCCGTGATTTCCTTCATTCTTTGAGCATATTTAAAACAGGTGATTTATTGTCTCTGTCTAGTAACAATGTCTGTCCGCCCTCAGGGACAGTTTTGTAGATTTTTTTCTTTGAAAGGGCCATATTTTGTTGTTTCCTTGCATACTCCATAATATTTTGTTCATAACTAGGCATGCCAGATAGGTTAATGTAATTCTAAAAATCACATTCTTCTCTTTCTTCAGTTTTTCCCCCTTGCTTGTTTTGGGCTGCAGCTGTTTTTTGTTCAGTGACTTTTCTAAACCATTTTTGAAATGTCTGTATTCTTTGTGTGGCCTCTGAAGTCTCTCTTCCTTAACTTATATTTAGTTAATATTTTGACAAAAATTTCCTTAAATGCCAGGAGAGAAAGAGAGAACAAGAGAGAATAATGAAACAAACAAAAAGAAAAAAAAAAAAAAGAAAGAAAATCGTCTCCTAGTTTTTATATGCGGGAACTGGGGCACTCCTTCAACACTTCAGCCAGGCCATTTACAGCCCCGCCTTATCCTGCACATTGTTCTTTGCTAGGCCTAGGGATCAGCCAGAGCAAACATTTAGGATCTTCTCAGGTCTTCTCTGAGAATGCATCCTGCTGTAGGCAAAGTCACAGCTCTCTAAATTCCCTAGACTACACAGGTACTTTTAATATCCTAATTTCCCAAAGAAACTCTCTCCCCAGTTTTTCCTTCAAGGCTTTAAGAGCTCAATTGTATACCTCAAACATAATATTTTACCTCAGGCAACTGAGGGTTGTGTGCCTTACAAGATTTTCCAGGAATGATTACTGTTTTTCCACCCCAAGTGAGTGCCACGGTAGGTATAATAGAGATAAATGGCTTCTGTCAGTCCTTAGGTAGCCCCCAGACAGATTAGAAGATACAAATACAAATTCTTTGTTCATAAAAGCTGCTCTGTTCCCCTGGGACCAGGCTACAGTTTCAAGACCACCATCAAGCTGTGAAGGAAGGAGGGAAGGGCAAATAAAAATGCCACATAGCTTACTTATTATTTTTAAATTTCTTCTTGCTAAATTAAGCATTCCCTTGGTTGCTGGAAACCTTTGGTTTCCAGAGTTCGGACAAAGCTAATTCTGATCATTTTAGCTCAAATTGCTGATGTTTCTGTGGAGGGGCAGGCCACTGGAGCTGCCTTCTCTGCATTTCCCAGATGGCCTCCAAGCCACTCAGCTTTATAAGTTGTTGCTCAATAATAGATAACAGATACAACGACTCAAGCTAAAATGTAGATGCATGTGTTAGACATATCATATGTGTCTCTTTTAGACGCAGCACTGCCATCTTCCCTGGCTGTTTCACTTCCCTTCCCACACCCAAGTCTGCTGTTTTCAGCTGTTGCAATGAGAACGCCTGAG
The DNA here is from genome assembly GCF_017311325.1 of Ursus maritimus. Classification (NCBI taxonomy): domain Eukaryota; kingdom Metazoa; phylum Chordata; class Mammalia; order Carnivora; family Ursidae; genus Ursus; species Ursus maritimus. The sequence goes on from NW_024423344.1 coordinate 53,613,494, forward strand.
TTGTGAACCATATAGCCACTATTTCATGGACTAATGTAGCCAATAACAAGTGACCATTTATTTGTATGAGCCTCTGTGAGCCCCTATGCACAAAAGCATAGGATTTGGAGCCAAGCACCAGACTAATAAACTAGACCCCAGTGTTGTTAGCTCTTCCCATCCCCTCCGGAGTTGGAGAAAATCCAGACTTTTGGTCAAAGAAATTGGCTTAATGACACAACTTGAAAGGCATGGCTTAACATTAACTCATTAGAGTAAACTCTGGTAGAGGGAAAACATTGTAACGGAAACCAAGAAAGTAAATTTATTTTTTTACTCCCACCCAAGGACTATTCTAGAAAGCAGAAATTCATAAAGCCTCTAAGAAGACATCAATGAGTTGTGCTTGTTATGAAAAACTGCGAGGTCCCTAATGCCTGTATTCTGTTTGGTCTCTGTCCTTTCTGAGCACACTTCCTTCCCCCACCCCCCAACTTCTACTTCCCTGTGATTGTATTCCTCCAAAAAGTAAAAGCACGTGGGTATTTCTTCTAGGCTCTGTTTTCTTTCTTTCTTTCTTTCTTTCTTTCTTTCTTTCTTTCTTTCTTTCTTTTTGGTTTTGTTTTTTGCTTTTTAAGATTTTATTTATTTTTTTTTTTATTTTTTTAGAGAGAGCGTGCATCAGCAGGGGAGGGACAGAGGGAGAGGGATCCCAGGACCCTGAGATCATGATCCCAGCTGAAATCAAGATTGGCGCCTAACTGACTGAGACACCCAGGTGCCTCAGAGGCTCTGTTTTCTATAAAACACTGGGCAAGGCATTAAGTTATAAATTATTTTTTAAATGCGTGCTGTACCCACCCACGTGTGGGAGCCAAGATCCGTAAGTACTACACATGGCGTCACCAGCCATCCCACTTTTCCTAATGTGAATCATCATTAGCAATATACCTTTGGGGCTTAAATTAGGTAAGTAATTATCACCAGAAAACAGCTAGGTAAATGTAAGGCTATTAAATTCATCTATTCATCCAATATTTATTAAGTGGTTGACAATGTTCTGGGTAGTATGCAAGATATCACCGCATTTCAATTCAGCCAAAAGCCGTGGCTAGTGTCCTTGAGGGACTAATCATTGCCACAATTACATGCATGTTTTTTGGCTTCTAACGTTGTTACATTTGGAGACGTTTTGAATTACCTCAGGTCGGATCAGAGAGACAGTTGCCTAGTTTCTATCACTCCTTTAGTCATAAGCAATGAAAAATCTTTATACCAATGATTTCAAAGTTAGGCAAGTTCACTTTGATGAAAGGACCTGAGTATAGGCAGAAATAGAGAGATCATAATGTGATGGATAAAGCACAGAAAGAGAATAAACGTGGGGGGGATGCATACGACCAGGAGATGAAATGTTCTTATTGTACCATGAGTGTTTCAAAAATTTTGAACAATTTGATTTTACTCTTTTACTTCCTTAGGTAGAGTCATATTCATTTTCTATCTCTTGTGAGCATCTCCTCCTGATTTGAAATCAGATAGATATAGGTATAGATATATCTCAGAAATCAAAGAGACATAAAATAAAAGGGTATTTTGCCTTAGACTTGAACCAGATTTCTGGGATCTTATGAAAGTTACACAATCTCTGTGCTTCCATTTCCTCATTTGGAAAAGGTGGATAAAAGTTGTATCACTCTTATAAAGTTGTGAGGATTGTATTATAACAATGCTTAGAACACTGTACACACCCAGTAAATCTTAGCTATTGTCACAGTCATCCAGCTTGAACTGTCAATGCGTTAAGAGCAAGATGCTAGGTATGTGAGAACAGAATAGAAAATTTAAAAAAGAGAAAAATATTTTTCAAGGGGGAGGGAAAGGGTGGATTCTGCTGTGATACAGTATATATTGGGAGCAGAACAAAAAAGGATTATGTAGCTTTAGGAAGTATTGACCGCAAGAAAGCCTTGACCTCTTCATATGAACTGTCCACACCTCTTAGCTTATAGGCATTTTTACTTCATATCAGACATACAAAGGAAACCTTAAAAAAATAGTCACTCAGGCACTTCTTTGTAAAATATGCTAGAGATCCAGATAGTGGTGATTTTGTAAGTCAGCCCGAATTATTTGTTCATTAATTTACCAACTGCTATCTATTCACTTATTCATGTTGATGAAATCTACATTTTGTTCCATGATGATGACCAATGTCAAGATATTTTTTTTAAAAAACCTGTATTTTCAAGGTCTTCAGAAGACAGAAAAATATATAAGTTTTGATTTGGAAATAATTAAATTACCTAACATCTTCGAAAAAGTTTTGTCTAAGAGGAAAGGCTGAAATTGGCATTATGCATCCTTTTTAAAATTAACTCAAATACTGACATTTCCAAAATTAGATTGGGAGGATTAAGATACAGAAATATGATAAATCAGCCTATCTTACAAGGCTGTCAGTGGTAACATTACAGAGTAAACAATGGAAATGTTTGCTTAGCTGTAAATGTATTCTTGAAGAAATTACTAACTTTTGCATATTGTTGTTAATATTAAAAGCTCCTCATAGTCTGAGGGAAAAATATTTTCATCTGTGTTCATCTTTTTCTTGCTCTAAATATAAACTGTTTTTAATTAGTGTAAAAACTAAGTACTGTGCTAATTAATCAGATAAAGGAGAATACATTTGGACCATCAAGCAGTATTAAAATGGGACTTGAATTAAATCACTTACTCTGGCAGAGAATTTGTGAACATATTCAATAAACCACTTCTTAGGCATCTTTATCTTGGGAAAAAAATCTTATAAAATAATTTTAAAGATCCTTCTTGAGCCTGACCTTAAACATGAATTGCTGCTGATTCAATATGACTTGAAAGACCTCTCTCTCTCTATCTCTTCCCCTAGTAATCTTTCCAGCAGTCTAAACATTATTGGGGTTTTTTATTAAATACTGTTTTGCAAATTGGGACAAAGATATTATAAAATCAGGAAAAGAAGGAAAAATAAAACTAATTTGGAATGAGATTTGTACAGAAAAATACGCTGTAATTTTGCTTTGCTTTGCTTTATTCTTACTCGGTGAAGCCACAAATTTGTCTTTGTTAGGTTTAGCAGTGGATGCAAAGAGGGGCATATGATCAATGGCACAATTTACTGTGGTCATAAAATGAAAATAAATGTGTTTTATAAGACTCCCTCTTTATAACTCAGTAAATGCACACTTAATAAAGCCTTACATGCTTTTAACTTGGAAAAAAATCTCATTGAATAAATAGTAATGAGAATGAAAATGCAAATACTTTGGGATTAATAATCCATTAACTTAAATGTAAATTCATATTTGAATTCACATGTGGGAAAATAACTTGTCTTTTAATATTTTACGCAGGTTCCCAAATATTCAATTATTTTCTACATAAATTCCACAAGGGAAGGGAGTTTTCGGCCCTAACACCTACTGGCCGGATTCACTGGTAGGTGTGGTCCTGGAATGCTCAATGTGAAGTCTGCCTTATTGAGACCTGCCAGTATGTAATTCCTTCCAAGCATTTTATGAGCACACACTTTATGAGAATACTCAGCCAATGAGAGTACACTCTTTCCTGCCTTCATCTTTTTACTTCTTTATGGATGGGATTAGAAGAAATCTTATCCCCTTTGACCATTGCAAACTTCTTTTTCTCTTTGCACTACCTGCTCCCATATACCCACGGTGCCCACACCTACTCATTCCAGGGCTATCTTTCTGACCACTGTGTAATTCAGCAATAGGCATCAGAGTTAAAGATGGGTTTTTTGGTTGAAACTTGTTTCCTTCAACTTTGATGGTTGCATTTTAGCTCGATCTTTCCCTGAGTTGCAGTGATGAAATATACTATTCAGTTAGAGAAAGGTAAAAAGATTAAGACTAGATACTAATTTCCAGTTTACCAGCCTTTTTTCTGAAGTCTGAGAAAATGTCTGCATGGGAGCCCAGAAGTTTTGGATCAACTCTCAAGTAGACCAGTTGAGAATCCTACATTGCAAATATGGCCGCTGAATTAGTAAGACAGTCTATGGTCTCAGTAAAGATCAACTCTTATTTATCAATTTCGAGTTATTGGGCAGTTTTACTCTGACACCTATCCTTTATTCCTATCAAGTTTTGAACTAAATCTAAGGCAAAAATGGGGCTGATTCTAACATGTATTAACTACCAATAAGTAACAGGTAGACCTTTAAGTTTTTATGAATTTTAGCAACTAGGATTGTGGTTTCAACTAAAATTGAAGGCTTTATCAGTGAACATTTTCCAGGGTCACACAGATAAACCCTCATTCACTTTTGCAAAGAATGTGAATGGCTTTATTTAAAAAGGCAGGGGGGAGGAAAAGAAGGGAAAGAAAGGAAGAGTGGTTTGTTGTTTCTCACCTCTTCATCTGCTGGATAGTGAGAAAGACCTAATTTTGTTAAATCAGTAAGAACAATAGTGTAAACCGATTATTTAAGCACTGGAGACTCGGTTTAAATACTCAAGGCTAGTAGCCAATTTTTTTTAAGCTTTTTTTCTTCTCTATGGCTTCTCTCCAAATGGCAACAAGGTATATAGAGGATGGGTGTAAACCTTATCACAAGGAGAAAAGAAGGAACCACAGATTTATATAAACTCCTCTGAATCCTTCTTTGCTATGGAATAGCAGCTGTTCTGGTCGGCCTCGGATTGAGATAAATGAAGTAGAATGTCAAGTCTGGGTTTTGGAGCTCTTTGTCTTCATCTCTTTGTGTTCTCTCCTTTGGTGTCTCCATTCCACCTGTACTGGCCTCTATGTTCCTCAAATGTGCTGAGCATCCTCCACTTCAGAGTATTTTCATGTGCCTTTCTTTCTACCTGGAATGTTCTTTCCCCAAACATCCTCACAGTCTTCAGTTCTTTGCTTTTAAATTAGCTTCCAATGGGGTCAGTTCCACTCCTCAAGCCAGTATTTCTCAATGCTATGTTTATTCATTGCATTTATCAATATATGATATATGACTATTCATGTATATCTTTGTCCATTTCTTTTTTTTCTGCTTTTTAAAAAGATTTTATTTATTTATTTATTTATTTATTTGAGAGAGAGAGAGAGAAGGAGCGGGGGAGGGATAAAGGGAGAGGGAGAAGCAGATTCCCCACTAAGCGTGGAGCCTGATGTGGGACTCGATCCCAGGACTCTGGGATCATGACCTGAGCTGAAGGCAAACGCTTAACCAACTGAGCCACCCAGGCACCCCTGTCCATTTCTCCCATACTAGAAGATACATTGTTTGTAAAAAGAATTATATGTGTTCATAAAATTCTGTATCACTAATACCTAGAAAATCTCTGGCCTCTTATTGTTTTGAATTTTTAAAAAAATGTTGAATGGATGAAGAGCTTTATGAGTTTGTGGTCTCTATCTCTCATCTCTCTGTCAAATCAATCAATTAATAAAATCTTAAAAAAAAAAAAAAGGAAACCAAAGATATGAGCAGGTGACTTAAGGGAAAGACCCCAAATCACTGCATTAATATAAAGAGGTCTTCAGTAATTAGAAATATGTATTTGAATACAACCATGAATTTACCAAAGAATTAAAGTCTGGATAGTAATAAGCATTCTAGCTATGGACCCAATGCACTACTCATGTGAATATAGATCACTGCTGTGATTCTGGAGAGCAAAGCTAATTCAAATTGACAATGCTCAAACCTTGAAAATGAATGTACCACTCTTGAATCTGGACCACAGAAAAATTTTTATAGCCATCCAATAATGGAACATGTTTATGTACAGTTATCACAGAGGGGTTGTAAGTATAAGTGTGTGTGCGTTGTGTGTGTGTGTATGTGTCAATTGCTGAGAGTGGTAGACAATAACTATATCCAAAACTGAAGAATACGTAAGTCAAATGTGAAGGATGCTTATGCAGGGGATGGAAAGATGAAATAAATACACATGTGTAACATGAATATATTGTAAAAAAAATACTGTGCTTAGAGACATTAAAATATGTGTACATAAAACAACACTACATATTATACAAAAAATATATAAGTATACAAGGCTATGCATAAAATATTTTATATGGTTGCCTAAAACAAGGGGAGAGACTAAAAGTAGGAAACAGGAGTGAAATAAAGGGTGGCAGGAATCCAGGAGGTCCAGGAGTGGTATCTGGTTATAAACATAAGTATATGACTATTTGTACCTAAGGTCCCCCAAATAGGTGTGCTTCCACTTTATAAAATATAAGAATGGGTCACCTGGGTGGCTCAGTCTGTTAAGTATCTGCCTTTGGCTCAGGTCATGATCCCAGAGTCCTGGGATCAAGTGCCATATCAGGCTGCTTGCTCAGTGGTGAAGCCTGCTTCTCCCTCTCCTTCCTCCCCTCACTCATGCTCTGCCTCTCTCTCTCTCTCTCAAATAAATAAAATCTTTATAAAATAAATAATAAAATACAAGAGATGATGATCTATGGAGATGGGAAGCATTCAGCAGGGATTGTTGGCTCACTTAAATGCATAGTTATGGAAATTAATATGCCAAAATTCTGTAGCTGCTGGTCATTTGAAAGTTAAGGGTGCACCTTACCCAGAGCATGCCATCTTGGTTCTAATAAGAAAAACACTTAATTGAAAAATTATTTTCTTCACTTAAAAAAAATTTTTTTTAAGTTAAAGCTGAATATGGAATTCAGAAACACAGAACTTATTTGTTCTTTTAGTTCTCTGCTTACTTTGTTATTGGACTTGCTATGGAAATGCTTTGATTAAGAGAAAGAAAAAGCTGTTTGGATCCAGTGACATTTTAATGCTAAGCAGGGAAAGCTCTTCTAAAGCAGCACATTAAAAAGCTACAACTGGGGAAATTCAGCTTCTAATTAATGAGCTTTAAGATAGAGGGGAAAAAATCAGCTACATAAAGACGTACTTAAGCTTACAGTCCTCGGAGAGAAAACAATCCTCATTAGTGACTAAATCATTGGGGTTTGGAGTCAAAAGTGCTTAGCAACCTAAGATAATTTAAATGTGGAAACATATTGCTTTGATTGCAATTACCACCTAGGTTTCAATAATTAATCTCTGAGAAATATGTATTGTATACTTGCATATGTGGAAGAAAAGAAGCAAGGAGAAATGTCAATGTTTTAGGACACAAAAATATTTAAGCTGGTATTCCTGATGGAATTTTAACAAACACATGGGAAATTTCCATCCGAGGTTCTGGTCTTGTGCCAGGAGGTGGAGCCCTTCAGCTATCCCTTGGTGCTCCTGGAACCCTAGACTAGGTGAACTCCTATCATCTTGCAGGTTATAATAAAATGGTTTAATATTTGAAAATGATAATGGTAACTTTTAATATGTAAAAGCAAAATCAGGAGAGGTAAGGATTTTACAAACAATAATACAATGACATGACTTCTCTTGTCTTCTTTCTCAAATATTAATATGTAAGTAAATTGTAATATATGACATATGTTATATATTAATGTATGATAAATAAAATATTAATATATTAATGCATGTATTGATATGAGAGTAATTAAGTTAATATGTTTTACTAATTAGAAATTCTTGAAATGGTATATAAGGAACTATACAACTGTTGGTGCTGATTCTGAAGACTGTTGCATTTAAAAAGTACACAAGTAAGGAATGTGGCTGCACTTTAGGAGATAAATGTTTACTGTGTAGAAAGGATAGATCTCCTGCAGAGATTTCTAGCATTCCATGGCTTATCCGCTGGTTTTACGTATTGGATGGAAGTCCGAATACAAGTAGTTCTTCTCTCCCTGTGAGGCCTACCAATAAGGGACCTATTAGGAGTTGAGATGAGTGTCATCAGTCAAGAATATCTCTGTTTTGATTGTTCTTTAAGTTTACATTGAAAGCTACCAAAAGTATAAAACACTTACTACATTCATTTAGGAACACCTAAGTCCAGGTTTTAGTTTTTTAGCCAGAGTGGCAAGACTTCATTATTATTATTACCAGAGCTCTCTGTTTCTACATTTTTTTTAATAGACTTTATTTTGTGGGATGGTTTTTGGTTCACACAAAAATCGACTGGAAAGTTCAGAATTCTCATGTAGTCCTCCCCTCACCCATAGCCTCCATAGCACCAGAGTGATACGTTTGTTACTGGCAATGAAATGACATTTACACATCATTATCACCCACAGTCCATAGTTTCCTTTAGGCTTCATTCTTGGTGATGTGCATGGGGGTTTTGATACGTGTATAATGACATGTATCTATCATTATAGTATCTTACAGAATGGTTTCACTGCCCCAAAATTCACCTGTGCTCTACTTTTTCATCCCTCCCTCCCTCCAAATCTCTGGCAACCACTGTTCCTTTTACTATTCCCATAGTTTTGCCTTTTACAGAATGCCTTATATATGAATCACACCATATATAAGCTCTTTCAATGCTGATAGGGCATATATGTAGGCTACATTACCATGGATCCATTACAGTCCCAAAATTTTGCTGTTTGAACCAGTTAATACATCAGGAGATACAGAAAAAAATTCCAAGGAAAAAGGAATGACTTTAGGGAATTTACCTAAGTCTCCAACAGTGCATAGAATCCTTAAGATATTATGAGTTTAAAAAAAAAAAAAAAGATGATTGTACCATTAAAAAAAAAAAACAACTCATGAAATGTCAAGAGAGAAATTTAGTCAAATATTGAAGAAATCATCGGCATAAAGTAGTTCTTAAATCATTGGAAGGATCGCAAATAATAGTACGAGCAACTGATATCAAGAAAATGTGTTGAAATTACTTCCTTTGCCATGCTGTCACTTCATATTAAGAAATAAATACACTGAAAAATCATGGTAAATTTGCAAAGAAGTGAAACTCCAACAGATAGCTTCTGTTTTGACCTTTTTAATAGGTTGTTTGAGCACAAAAATGAAAGTATTAGACTCAACATTTCAACTCTGCATTGGGAAAAATACATGCTGAAATTTTGACAAACTCCAGTTTAATGTGTTGTCAACATATATTCATAAAGAAACACATGCTTAGGCTCTTAATATGTTATTTTTAAATAAATTCATTTGGAAATTTCATTACAGAAATGTTGTAAATATATATATTTCCCTTTTCACTACTTGAGCCAATTTCCATATAAAATACTTTCATGTATCTTTATGAATTATTAACATTATAGAGAGCTAAAATAGACTTTTAACAAGGAAGATCAGTTTGCTTCTTAGAGATGGCCCAATAAGGTGTAGCAGTGTGTGGGTTCCCCTTTTCCAGGATAAATACTAGATTTTACTCAATCGCTAAATTATTAAGCTAAGAGTCAAATGCTATGTTTAACTGTTAAAGAAGGCAAACTTATAAATAAAGTGTTGCTATCATACTGAGTAAGCTGATGAGTGCTACATCAATAGGAGCTAGGGGAAGTGGGATTCAAAATCAGATCTGTCTTTACTACCGTGTATATTGCTTTCCAATCAGCATTTATCTGGACTTCAAGATATGGATTCATGCTAATTCATGTAAATGAGACTGATACAGATATCCCAATACCATCGACAACATTTAAAAAGGAAGAAATTTCTCTCCACAGCCTGAATGACTTTTATCTGTCCAACTACCACTTCCTTTAAAAGTCTACAAGAGGAATGAATACAGAGAAAATGGTAACCGTTTATCCATGTTATATTATATACAGTGCAGTATACTAAAAATATTCAACATCATATGAGAAAGAATCCTACATTATCCTTGCATTCCCAACATCCGTGACCTACAAAATACACAGGTTTCAGTTTTCAGTCACACAGCCCCACCTTTTGACACATTGCCAAATTCCAGAGAGATCCCATGTAGATATAGGTCATGTAGTAGATAGGCTACAAAGACAGGCTTTATTAATGTTTTCCCTTTCTCTACGTATATACCAGTTCCCCCGGGAAGTGAATCTAGCTCCTCTCCCCTTTAAAGTAGTTGCTGTTCTAACAAAAACCTAATCTGTGCGGTATTGGCTCTGGGATCAAGTGGTAAGAAAAGTCCAAAAAGATAGCTAGAAGATTATCAGTAGAAACAGAAAATTCAGTGAGAAAACGGATATCGGAAACAGAAAAAAACCAGGCACGTTATGTTTTGGCAAGAAAACCGGCAAAGTTGTTGACTGTGTTACATGTATTGATAGAAAATATGCCTAATAGATTTGAGAGCTAAGTAAACATATTTTAAGGCATAATGTTCAAAGTGCCAGTTGGTTTTTACATGCTCCCTATGATATATTGTAAAGAAATAGAGATGAACTGAAGAAGAAGCTGTTCAGTTTTCCAGCAGAGTTTGGAGGAAATATTTCAAATCCAATATTTGCTAAGTTAGAAAATATAACCTTTTCTCATCCCCTACTACTCCTGACAAAAAAATTTTCTCCAAGTGAGAAATAGCATTAAGATAAATATCAGTCCATAGTATTTCCAATAAAATGTGGCTTTAGGGTAACTACAAGTTTAGGCTCCAAGTTTCTTGTTACGATCTTTGAAAGATTTAAAGTGTTGCTTTACAATCCCTTGCAGCTAAACCCAGTGGATTCTAAGAATCTCAGGGGCATTGTCCCATAGCAGTCTTATCTGCCGAAAGTAGAAGGATGTCTGTCCCCGATGGAATTATGAATGAGTCTTTGGGGGCATTGAGTCAATTTCAGTGTTACTTATTAAAACCAACAATGTTTTTAAGAGAACTGTATTGGTGAAAGAAGCAACAGCCTAGAGTAAAAAGGACAAGGCACTGTAAAAGAAAAGAGAAATATGGGCCTCCTATTTTTAAGGGCAGTGTAGCTAAGAAGCTAAGAAAGCTATTCAGTTGTAAGCACAAGCTATTTTTCATCAAGACATAAGAGTAAATTCAAAAGGCATAGACAAGCTCTTAGAAGGTAATGCTAAAAGCTTTGGAAAATACTCCCAGGGAGAGAAACTAGGCCTTAATTGAAGAACATCTCCTGTTCCAGAAGTAGGAATCTTTAACAAAACGTGCACAATTGGATTTCAAAACTTCCATGGACCCACTGGCCACTATGTGCTTCTATTTCCCACCTTTTTGGAGTTTCTGTGATTTTTTTTTTTTTTCCTGTTCCTGACTCATCGTTGTATTTTGGGTTGCAGGGTAAGGATTTTTATTTTTATACACCTATATTTAGATTTAGGTAACTTTTTTTTTTTTTTAAGAGAGTGAGGGAGGTGGGGGGTCCAGAGGGAGAGAGAGAGAATCTCAAGCAGGCTCCACACCCAGTGTGGAGCCCAACACCAGGCTTGATCTCACAACCCTGAGATCATGACCTGTGCCTAAATCGAGAGTCGGACACTTAAACTGAGCCACCCAGGCACCCCATCTTTTTAGTTCTGGAATAAGAATCACTAAACTGAGAAACTACAATGAGAAACTGCCCCAAAGGAAGCCTCTCTCAACTGGACCTGATTTACATGATACAGTCCTGGCTTTGTGCTACTGCCGGTTTTGGAAAGATTTTGCATGAGGTGGGTGTGTATTTTACATATTTCTAGTCTAGTTCATTCCAGTCATCAGCTGAATACAGCTGAGAGAATAACCATGGTCTGTCATCATGTGGAACAGAACTGCCCAGGACAGCCCCATGTAAATTTCTGTCCCACAAAATCATGAGAAAGAATACATCCTTGTTCTAAACTACAAACTATTGGAACTATTATGCAGGAATGGATAACTGACAAAGAACAAGATATCATTGATCTCTTGTAGTGAAGTTATTATATAGATGGACAGTTCTGTAATGGATAGGTTTTGTAGATACATTGTAATCACTGTTACAAATATGAGAATCAATTGAAAATGAAGATTATTTATTTATTTATAAAGATTTTATTTATTTATCTGAGAGACAGAGAGAGAGCATGAGTGGGGGGGGAGGGCAGAGGGAGAGGGAGAAGCAGACTCTCCGCTGAGCAGGGGGCTGGACCCTGTGATCATGACCTGAGCCAAAGGCAGACGCTTAACTGACTGAGCCACCGAGGCACCCCAAGGAATTTTTATTTAAAAAATTGAATCACGTGCATTATACAGAAGTTAGTAAAATTTAAATATTATCTCAGATTTAGGATCAAATTAGAACAAAGTATTGGGCCTAAAGAATAATTTTGCACAGCACATTTTAATTTTTTTTTTTTATTTTCATAAAGATACATATATCTCTCAGATGACTTGGTGTTTTTATCACAGACAAGCATCATGGCCATGAAATAATGATATGGAGTCATAAGAGAGAGAAAAGGCAGAATTCAGTTGTTAATTTTAGAATTAGATTATTTCGATCATATACTTATTCAATCATGTATCAATATATCTTATTATTAGGTCTCATAATGTGGTTCATCTAGTTGCAGTCCTCTCTTATTTGTTGAAATGTATAAGATATATGAAAACTACTTGTCATGTAATGGCCCTTTATGGTTGCTGTGGGTCTATTATAAACATCTTACCAGTTCATTGAGAAAGTAATACTGTTATAAAGCTCATAATTTAATTCATGACACTGAGGAAAATGCATTTTAACATTACTCTCTTTGTATTATTTATTTTTATTATTCATCTGAGAAGTAGTCAAAATAAACAAAAATGTTTGTTTCGTGTGATTCAGAAGAAAAGGCAGAATTAGACTTTCTACAAGTAGCCATTCTTGGACTAAGCACATCTTCACTTGCACGGATAATTGCTGAGATCATAGGAATATATAATGATAACCATATAGTTTTTCTTTTATAGTGTTACTTACTAAAAATCACTACATTAATATTTTAAATGGATACAAAACAGATTTTAAGAGAATAGTGATAAAATATGAAAAAAGTTAGCAGTACTTAACATATTCCTTATTAACCATATTTTTAAGTCTATTTCTGCTGAAAGTGACAGAAAACTAACTTGAACTGATTTATGCCAAAAAAGAAATAATTGCAAAGCAGTGGAAAAGTCTTTGGGAGTAATTTTGAATTCAGACATGGATTCTAAATTGTGTCATCAAGACACTCTACATTTTGGTTCTGCCTTCCTCTCCACGGCCTTCACACTCATGTTCTCCAAGATACTGATAGTAAATCTGTACCATCAAGCAGTGAGTGCACCTGGAACACTCATTAGACTCACTTAAGGAACTCTTAAACCCTTACCTAAATCCAGCTCTCAGATTCAGTCTTAGTTGGTCTGCAGTGGAGCTACACATCCATATTTTATAAAGCTGTTCAAATGCTTATGATAAAGAGAGCTCTCCTCTTCCCTCGATTTAGAAGTCTGAGGAGCCAATCTCACTGGCCTCTATTGAATCAGTGCCTCAACCTTGAACCAATCATGTTAGGTCCCTCTGAGGCTTCTCAGGCCAATCAGGGATGGCCCACCAATTTGGTAGCAATTGGGACAATTCCATCAAAACACATGTGGAGAGGCAGTTGTGGAATGTGGTACTTAAGGGAAGTTAGGGTAATATTTTAAGAGAAAGATAACATAATTCCTGATAGCAAAAGTAGCAAGGTATCCACTGTAGGTCAAACATTTAATGTACTTGCGTGTTATTTTTCTAATTCTTGGTGAATCATGATTCAAGAAATTAGAATGCAAGAATGCTTTAAAAGCACTATTTCACTGTAAGTTACAATAGGTTGTTTTCTCTATGTCATGCAAATTTCCCAGATGTAGGCATTATATTTTAAATACATCAAATAAAATACACAAATATAAATGCTTATTTCATTTATGCTTTGAGTTGTTATTTTCTTAAAGGTTTATTTATTTATTTGGGGGGGGGCATGGTGAGTAAAGGGGGAGGAAGTGAGCAGACTCCTCACTGAGCACGGAGCCCAATGTAGGGCTCCATCCCAAGACCCTGAGATCATGACCCGAGCCAAAAAAGAATCACTCAACCAACTAAACCATCTAGGGGCCACTATTATTATTATTATTATTATTATTATTATTATTATTATTATTATTATACAATAACCAAGAGCCTTTTCTTCCCATTATATACAAATTATTCTACAACTAAAAACTATGTATCTTTAATAGTTATTTTTCTATGAAAGAGCTAAAAATCGTATCAAAATTATACCCTCCTAAATTCAGGCAGTGAAGGAAAGACTCTGATATATACTTTAGGATCTTATCCTTTATATATTCTTCATTTTCCTTCATAGAGAAATATGTCATTTCACAATGTGCTTGAGTATCTGATACTCACTTAAATCTCAAAAACTCAGATACCATTCTGAAACAGTTAAGTAAATAGACCACAGTTACCAGAGAAATTGAGGTTATATGCAGTGACTCATATAGAAAGAGAAAGAAATTGGTTTACTATAATTTAACAGACCCTCTGGTATTAATAGTATCTGTCAACAACAGAGAAGATGCTTTCTTGGAAGCAGGAGTTGCAAGTTCCCTGTTAATTCATTTATTGATCTATGACCTAATGAATAGAGGATAATTAAATGAAACTCTTTGTGGACATCTATTGCACTAAGGTGAACACACAGCATTCATTTGTTAGTTTTTTTGTTGTTGTTGTTTTGGTTGTAATCACAATTGCTTACCTTGGTTAACATGAAGGAAAATGAATTTATTGAAAAGACATGGACTATGTCAAGAAATTGGAAGAAATAACCCAAAGGCAGAAAAGAAACCTAGGAACTTCAAGAGCATCAGCACAGAATTTCACTGACCTTCTCTCTAATGAATATCCTTGCTCTGCTAAATGTAGCCCAGCTATCAGCTGCATCAGCACCACCTGAGTGCTTATGGAAAAGACAAAACTGGGTGCTGTATCGTAGACCAGAATCTACGTTCTAACGAGTTCTCTGGTTTATCCTGATGCACCAAGTTTGAGAAGCACTTCAATTAATGGGACCCAAATATAACAATAAGTCTCTATCTCTCTCTGTTCCTAATTTAAGAGGGTGGGAGAGAAAATGTGGTCAACTTGGCTCTCGTTGAGTGTTTTTCAAAGTTATATCACATATGGAGTAGGGCTAGGCCACACAGAACAAATGCTGGCTTTTAGAGTATCTTGTTATACCAGTGTGTGGACTCAACTGGTACTTAATCTTAGAAATGTAGGATCACTCCCCTGCCTTTTGACAGATGTGAATGTGATATGAATATGGAATTAAAAAACAAGGAAAAGCTGGAAATTGGGAATTTGTAAAAAAAGAAATGCAAAAAAAAAAAAAAAAGAAATGAAACAAGTGTTAGAATCCATGACATTTCAAAAGAAAAAATATATGAGTAAGTTTTAATTAAGATTGGAAGTCTCTTTAACAAATCATCAATGAAAAATTTTGGAGATATTCTTATGGAAAGACAAGAGAAAATAATGTGTAGATAATTGGGGATCCTTGGGAATATATGATCAATGAGTGCTAGCTTTTTCCATATATGAACTGTTGTGTATATATATATATGAATAGTTAATGTATAAATTGATGAACAGCTACAGAAATTAATGTAGATGTACATGTAAATGTGTTTTAGTATACATATATATATTTATTATCTTTCTCCATTGTGTTACTAGAAAACAAGAAAGTTCACAAAGTGATGGGAACATGCCACATGGATAAAAGAAACAACTTGAAAAAGTTCCCAGCGGCCAAGACTGAGACAATCTGAGTAAAATAATAATTTTTCATCCATGTAATAAAATAAGATGCTCTTGAGTTTATACTGATGTAAATAAAGAAATGAAAAATATATAATTTCCTTGGGGTACCTGGGGGGCTTAGTCAGTTAAGTGTCTGCCTTTAATTCAGGTCATGATCTCAGGGTCCTGGGATTGAGCCCCACATCAGGCTCCCTGCTTAGTGAGGAATCTGCTTCTCCCTCTCGCTTCGCCCCTGTCCCCCCACTTGTTCTCTCTCTCTCTCTTTCTCTCTCTCTCAAATAAATAAATAAAATATTTTTAAAAAGAAAAACATATAATTTTCTTAAAATAGAATTCCAATGAAAAAACATAGAATGGTGGAGGTAGAAAATTGCCGTTTGCCAAACAACATAGTGTTAATCACTGCAAGCAAGAACTGTTGATAGATATTAAAGTTAGTAAAAAATGGGGGGCCTGGGTGGCTCAGTTGGTTAAGCATCTGCCTTTGGCTCAGGTCATGATCCTGAGTCCTGGGATCAATCCCTACATCTCTGTGCTTGGCTGAGAGCCTACTTCTCCCCCTGCCCCTCACCCTGCTCATGCTCTCTCTCTTGCTCTCTCTCTCAAATAAATAAAATTTTTAAAAAATGAACAAAATGAGAAAATTCCTGTGTTCACTGAACTTAAATCTAACACATTTAAATTTTCTAAAAAATTTACTTCAGTGTCTCTAGATATCCTCCTGGAGATAAAGATTAAAGGAATACTAGAATTCTAGCTTCCGGAGGGGAGGAGAGGGACCCAATCAATTTCTTTTTCATTTTTAGATTATTGTTATAGTACCGTTATCAATAATAGACAAGCTATTATGTCACCATACTATTAAAGAAGAAAAGCATTTAATCACTTCACTGAGATTCTTATACCTGCTTAATCACTATGCTATTCTATCACATTGTAAGCATGTATTAGCATATATTAAGAGCAATACAGCAAAATCAAACATTCACAATATGTCAAACATTTTGCAAAAAATGTGAAAAGCAAGACACTCATTTACTTCTTTAGAAATGCTAATTAATCATGAACAGCGCTACAGAAGAAGTTATCTAAGAGCAAGCCTACTCACAGCAACAGCTTCGTGGGTTAGGAAAATGGCATTGTTCCAAAATATCTTTTTTATATGAGCATTAAAGAAAAACTGCAGCAAACTTCAATCTTAATTGGAAATATTGAAAAGAAACTTTGAAACCCAGAGGATAGAAATGAAGCAAAAGACTGAAAAAATGATAAAAAAGAAACACAGACACTTCAAAATAAATTCCCTTAGGAAAAAGGTTGAAATTACAGTGTTGCTTCACAGAGAAATCTCAATAGATAGTTTCCAATTTACATCTGAAAATAATATTTTCTGATCACGGATGTCTCAAAATTTTAACAATAACTTCAGTGCTCAAAATCATGGCAATAAAAGCAAAAAGCCTGTGGCCAGTGAGTTAATATTAAATGATGCTGATTTGTTTTCAGATTTACAAGACAAAATGTGACCAAGAAACTTTTAATTATTTTTGCATGCAAGAATTAAATTACTTAACTAAATGAACTTATGGAGGAATGAAAGTATCCATGTGTTAAAGTATGTGTTATTTAACAGTATGCTCAGATTTGAAGCTATGTAAAGCTCTATTGCTATTTTTAAATATTTTAATATTTAGTATATAGACAATGTCTAAGCAGTCAGTTCTGTATATTTCAAGCTCTGTTACTTAAAAGAATGCTATGTACTGTCATTGAAGTACAGATAAACAAGCCACTATTTTTTACTGAAAAAAGCAATAATTATTGATGGATCTGAAAACCATGGAAATCTTTCATCCCAGTTCAGTTGTCTCAATTTATCTATGAGGAAACCAAATTAGAAAGATGAATTGACTTGCCTAACTTTGTATTAGAAAGCTAGCAAAGCTGCAACTTTGCCTCATATATATTATAGATAATTCCACTTTATGATCTAATTTTTGTTCTGAATATTACTTTGTGATATTCTTGTTGAAAACCTGAACACATGCTTCTCTTCTGGAAGCAGTGTTGGGTATGATAAGATACTCTATGACCAGCATCCCCAACATCTGTATGAGCTATATTATGTTTGTTCAAAGCTAATTTCTTGGTTCCTATAGAAGTCCCTTCTGTATGCAAAGGAAAAGAAATATATCTTTTCCTTTTTAAATTTTTCTTAGAATTTATGTTATGTATTTGGATTAATAGACTCCTTTAATTTGCAGATATCCCTTTGGCACACCTGTTGAGGAGTATGCCTTCCTCTCTCCTTTGTGGCCATACTCCCTCTCATATTTTTATTTCCCTCTCTCTAGGCTGTCAGGGACTTTATGAGCTTTCCTTAAGCCATCATTTATAATTATTTTTCTTTCTATCAATTATTTTGAGAATGATTTTTTTAAGTCAACTAAATTCACGGAGAAATGAACTTAATTCTCTGTCCCCACGTTATCCCAATATCCCATTACAGGATATATACTGAATTAAAATACGGCTATAATCCCAGTGGAGCTCCTTCCTTATACTATGATAATGTGTATTACAAATAGAAAGACTCTGGCTTTTTAAATGGCAGAATTATTTTCAATGGACGAGTTTATCATAAATCATCTGTAAAATACTGGTCATGTAGTTTCATATTGCTTGGCCCTTAGCATCCAAACCTCAGGTCCTGGTTAAGATGAACACTCCAGTTGGGATTCAAGACTCTTTGTGTGTGTGCGTCCGTGTGTGTGTGCATCTGTGTGTGTGCTGGCATAGTGGTTTCTTTGCAGGGGACCTGGACTGCCCCAGTAAGACTCTTTAAATGTAGTAAAGGACCTGGTCTGTTCACTTGAAGCCAAAGACTGTTTCCAGCTGATAAGTTTGATTGCTCTCTTTTAGTCAATGCAAAAGCCCTGAAGGGGGATTGCTTTAGATTCCTTTTTAGACCCTAAGCCAGCTCTGCAAAGCTCTGAGAAGACTAAACAAATTAAAAGACTTGGGGAGTGATTTTAAAGCGAAAGCAAAATGGTTTAAGGAACATAAATAATTCATTATGTAACGGGGGAGGGGGAGAGGATGATGGACTCAATCAAGCTCTATGAAAAAGACAAAAGTAATCCCTCTGAAACAATCAACTTAAGTTAAATATATGAAAAATATTATAGCACACTTAAATTGTTTTATTGCTCTAACTCTAAAATTATGTAATGACAATCTTATTTTTCATAAATAAAACTGAAAAGATCATGCCTATTTTGCTCAATTGAAATGAATAGTCCTTTTAAACTTGTAATGCCGAATTGGATCAGTCTGTACTGGAAATGATGTTACTGCAACATGGCATTCCAAACTATCTGCAATCATGTGAATTATTCCGGTGGCATTTAAGATAGGAACAGCTAATTGTAAGACTGATGAATAATAAGTAAATAGTGGTTTCCTCATTATTTTAAATTATAAGTTTTCAAATATTCAGAGCTATGTTTATTAGAGAATAAAGGAGAGAAATCAAAGCTAGATCAACATTAAAATCTCACCTAAACAGATTATGAACTTTTAAATATTAAATTATTTCCATTTCTGTACTTATCTCTAAGAATAAATGCCATAAAATATACTTTTTCAAATGTACCATTTTCCTATACTGTTAATTTTTATAAATCTGAGGCAAGCATGGCAATATTATTCGTCTATTTCCTCTCACGCTATACAAAAGAGCTCTAATTCAGAGATTCCCTCTTCTCTCCAGAACATG
Source organism: Ursus maritimus (assembly GCF_017311325.1). Classification (NCBI taxonomy): domain Eukaryota; kingdom Metazoa; phylum Chordata; class Mammalia; order Carnivora; family Ursidae; genus Ursus; species Ursus maritimus. The sequence goes on from NW_024423344.1 coordinate 53,632,920, forward strand.
ATAGCGGAGAAAAAGAAGTAGAAGTAAGTCTGTGTCCACAAAATTAACTGAGTGGTATGTGGATACATTGTAGAAAGAAGTGGCATTTGAAGGGAGATGGAAAGAGGAACTAGTGTTGACTTTCTGGGATAATTGCTGGTGGAAGGAAACTGAAAAGAAAAAAAAAGTAACAGAAGGAATGAAATCAAATTGTTCTTCATCTCTGAATGAAGGACAAGGTAACAAATCACAGCAAAAACAACAGTTGAAGAACTGGTCAAGACCAATCCATTTTGGAACTTGAGTATCAAAAAGGCGGTAATACAAAAGGGGTGGGGTGGGGTGAGGGGACAAAAAGCTTTTATTTAATTAATTGCTTCCATGGGAAGCCAGTGCCTTTACAAGAATGTTGTACCATTCTAGGGAGCTAGAGTAATTCCCAAGTTTCAAGCATCACTCAGGTTGTTGTTACCTTTGTCAAATAAGCTTATTATTATTATTTTTTTAAAAGATTTTATTTATTTATTTGACAGAGATAGAGATAGCCAGCGAGAGAGGGAACACAAGCAGGGGGAGTGGGAGAGGAAGAAGCAGGCTCATAGCGGAGGAGCCTGATGTGGGGCTCGATCCCACAACGCCGGGATCACGCCCTGAGCCGAAGGCAGATGCTTAACCACTGTGCCACCCAGGTGCCCCTAAGCTTATTATTAAAAATGTGTTTTATTGGGAATAATATTCTGAAAATAACTGACATGATTTTATGTTTTGCCTTTTAAAGTATAAAGTGTACACACAAATCTTACTACAGATATTTTATGACTATAGGGACATTAGGATTGGTTACCAGAGGAAATAAAAGGTTAAGCCTGAGATAATAACACTTTTCTGGTGTGTAAGACGGGGTTGTAAAGCTAGACAGTAGTTTTTAGAACCAGGCATTTAGGAGGGAGGTCATTTTTCCTGATTATTTTTTCTTCCATTTAAGTAAATCACGGTTCAAAACAGGAAGGCTCAGTCCGTAGTGTCCTCTTGAAATATGGAGAAAAATCTATTGTATCTATGACAGTTCCATGCAGTTATAGTAAAGATATCTAAGAAATAGGGGGCCTGAAAGGATAACTCCCCCATTTGGGGGAGCATAGAGGATTATGGAAAGAAGGCAAAGCAATCAAGTGGGAAGAATTTTTCTCTCTGAGCTTTGACCCATTGAAAAAGAAGTGTTTTAGTAAGAGAGGTTACCGTTTAGGGCAGACTAGGGCTCTGACACTTACATTAGGGACTGTGCAGAAGCTGCTGAGCAGAATATTCCACACTAATTTGAAGTTGGGTTGTATCGAAGTACATCTGATAGCAGTACATGTACAGGCAGAGGAAAGTCTGCGACGTTTTATTTCTGCCTTTACTTTTCATGATGCTTTGATGGCTGGATCCAGATATTGCTGGGAATCTGCATAGGGAGTTTGCTCTAGAAAAGCTAGTTTTGTAATATGCCTGCAGAGCAGACTGCCAGAAATGTTCCTCTAAATCACATTATGGAATTGTTTTATATACGTCTTATGATTATGTTGTTTACTATTTAGTTTATGTGATAAAAACAAAATAATATTGAATCGTTCCTGAAATAATACAACATTTGATACAGTGCCTAATATGTCTACAAACATTTTATCTATATTCCTTAACGTTTCACAAGAGTCTCACAAGAAAGTTAAGTGTTATTGTTATTATTGTCTTAAAACCTCTGTGACGTCTATGCCATCACCTAAAACATCAAATGGCAAAGTGAGAAATCAACCGATTGCCACCGCCATCTTCACCGTACCATCTACCAATGCTTCGAGCCCAATATGTAAAGATCTGGATTTGCTGCCCACCAGAATCAAAAACTGGACTTACAGTCATCTCTAATCATTAATCTTTGTTCTTGTTTTTATTTTCATAGAAATCTCCCTCATTAAATATCTGATGGTATGCAACATCCAGAAAATATCTTCTACTACTAAGATTCATCAGATGACTCAAACAGTCCTTCAACAACAGAAATCTGGTGAAAAAACAAAGTAAATATATTTTCCTATGTCATTCAATGGGAAACTTGGTTTCCTTTGAATAAAAGGGAAAACTAACCAAGATGACAGTTTTTCCTAGCCACTTCTAAGGTAAGAAAAACCTTCCCCTAAGCTAGCAACCTCATTGGTCTGTTCATCCTCAGCACACAATGATCTTAATACTAGTGATGCTTTGAGTAAACAGGTATGACTGTTTATTTTCAAGACATATTTTTTTTTTGCACATAATGGGTATTTACCAGTTTTACAATAGTAAATACAAATTAAGTTACAGTTTTTAAATTGTTTATAAATGTAGAATGTCTTTCCAATAGTCGTAGTGACAATACTTCCTGTTTTAAGTTAAAAAAAAGAAAAGTGCATCTCATGTCTAGTACTCTCTTGGGTAACAAACATATTTGACATTATATACCAAGTTCAGATAATAAAAGGAAAGAAAATGCCTTTTAATACTTATTTTGATGTAAATACTTCAGGGATTGATTCATCACAAAAAATAATCTTATATGAGCATATTTAATATACCTAGGCTTACCACCTTTAAAACTGTTGAATATCTTCATATTGTTTATTTAGATGTGAAGCATTACCTGTTTAATGATGTATAAAACCTGAAAAGCCCTGAAGTGTTCTGTGGGCTAACTTGTAGACACACATAGCTCTCAGCTGTTACTCTCTTCCCCTGACTTAGTCTGTATTTGGTTATCTTAGTCCCCATTCCCATTCTTTCTAAAAATTAAACATAATCTTATTTTTTTCCTCCCCAAATTGCATGTTATTAATTACATGCTCTTTACAAAAAAAAAAAAAAATTGTGTACCTGGACGATCAGATGGACCTGACATTTGTTTGTTAGAAGCTTCTGGTCCAGAGGAATATTTAATTCATCTCAAAAGAGTTTAAAGGTGTTATATAAATGTGATTAACTGATAAACTGATGTAAGAGGAGTGGTTATGTCAAAACACTAGAGTCCTATCTCAAGCTTTTTCCTGATCAAATAATATGGCATCTTAATACCTCCAATACTCTAGCAACACAAGCAACCCTATATAGGACTGTATTTTCCAACTGTAAGAAAAAAGGTAATTTCAATTCAGCAACTGGATATATGTATTGATGTTTGAAAATCATTTTTATGTGATACTTAATGAATTGCTTAGATCCTGTGATAGTAAATCTTTCCATAGGAGAGTGACAAAGGATGATGGTAGCAGGTGTGAGCCACTTTCAATTTGGATTTGATTGCTACTCAAGCTACTTAAGAATCAAGAAACTGAATTTTATATCTGTGTACCTTCTGTATATAATGAAGCTAATTATTCTAAAAATAATTGAGCTGACATTTCTGTGGTAATACCATCAAACCTGATTGTCGTAATCTTTGAAAAGAAAAGGTTGAAGTTTAAATGATTATTTCTTATTTATAGTACAATAATTTAGCAGAGCCTGGAAATTACTTTGTAGGATTAGAATAGATGTTAATCAAATCCAAACAAGATGTGAGAAAATAATTGGAGTTTAGGGTGTGGGTTTAATTAAGGGGTGCTTAAGAACCTGCATAACCCATTTATTTATGTAGAAAACACACATAATAACCTTTAAGAAATTTTTGATAGCAAATGTATGGCATTCAGAAAACTTTGTGGGTATTGCAGACACACTCAACAATCGCCTAACAAAAACAAAGGTATTATTTACTTCTTTCTTTCCAAAGGTGGAACATAATAAGAGATAGTGTGTGCTGAATGTTAATTATGCAAGTTAAATATATACAAAAGCACAGACTGAAAAGCAGTGTTTCTCGAAATGTGGTCACCAGACAACTTGATTATGAGTAATATCTGGTGCTTATTTAAGAGGCAGTTGCATGAATCTCATCAGAATACTCATAAGTGGAATCTGGGATCTGGATTTTCTTTTTCTTTTTTAAAAAGATTTATTTACTGGGGTGCCTGGGAGGCTCAGTCAGTTAAGCGTCTGCCTTGGGCTCAGATCATGATCCCAGGGTGCTGGCATGGGGCTCCCTCCTCAGTGGAGAGCTTGCCTCTCCCTCTCTCCACTCCCACTCCCCTCCTTCACCCACCCCACTCTTGCTTTCACTCTCACGCTCTCTATCTCAAATAAATAAATAAAATCTTAAAAAAAAAAAGATTTATTTATTTGAGAGAAAGAGACTGAGAGAGAGATAGAATGGGGGAAGGGGCAGAGGGAGGGAATCTTCAAGCAGACCTCCCCGCTGAGGATGTAGCCCAAAGGACTCCATCCCACAACCCATGAGATCATGACTGTGCTGAAATCACGAGTCAGGTGCTCCATTGACTGAGCCACCCAGGGGCCCTCCTCCTTTTTAATGGATCTTATTTTTCAAGAACCCCACTAAGATTCGTATGAACACTAACATTTGAGAATCACTGAAGAAGAGATGTAACAAAACTTTGAAATTATCCGGCTGTGACTCCAAGTTAAGTCTGTTACACAGTAGGTGCATAAACTTCAGTCAATTTCTTATTCATAAGTAAAATGGAGAACTTAACAATATATACTCATCCATCTCACAGGGATTTTTGAAGAACAAAAAAAAATCATTTTCAGTTGTTACCTGACACTTATTATTTGTTGTTTGAACATTTTTTTAAGATTGCAAATGAGATACAGTAAAAAAATAAATATGTATATATAAACTAGAAAAATAAACTATTGGGGGTATGTATAACTTTAATTATCTAGTTCTTGGTGTCATTGTTACTATAATCTTGGATCTTGGTCAAACATTTTCTATTATCTCTATACCCTTCATCTGTCACTATTCAAATAACACTTTGATGATTTTGATTCATTAGTAAATGATAAGCCTAGAAATTAGAAATAATATCCCATATATATGTTCTTCAATAATAAATTATTAATCGATTGATAAATTTAATGACCTTTTCCTTAATACCTAAGCACTAGGTCAGGACATTTTAACTTTTAGAACAAGAAATTATTCATTCTCAGAGCAGTTTTTTTTCCCCAAAATTCCATGCATATGATTTGTTAAAGCAAATGTAGAAATAATAACTAAAAACAAATAGCATATAATTGCATTTAACACATGCAGATAAGTCATTATGGTAAAAGTTAAGGAACAAAAAACTGGACTAAAATCATATATAGTAGTCAAAGCATAAGTGGGCAAACTCACATTTTAGTTGTTACTGGTGCAAAACATTAAAAAATAATAAATTTAAGGCATTCCAAAAATATGCCTCCACACTTACTAAAAGCAAATATTTAACTGATACTAAACACATCAAGCAATACAAAAAAAGCATGAAATAATTATAACAGAAATTAGCATGTACCTGTTGCCATAGCAACACCTCCTTTATTTTTAAGCCATTGGTTGTGATAGTTGTATATAGGTATTTATTAATTTATTCATTTGATAAAGACATCTTTCTAGTCACTCTCCAGGTACTTTAAAAATATTAACTCATTTAAAAGATGCTCAGCATCACTAATCATGAGGGAAATGCAAATCAAAACCACAGTGAGATATAACCTCAAACCAGTAACAATGGCTGGTATCAAAAAGACAAGAAATAATGAGTGTTGGTGGGGGTGTGGACAGAAGGGAACCCGTGTGCACTGTTGCTAGGTGAAATAAGTCAGGCAGAGAAAGACAAATACCATTAGGTATCATTTATACGTGGGATCTTTGAAACCAAAACAGACAGTACAGAGAAAAAACTGGTGGTTGCAGAGGGAAGATGGGTAGTGGGATGGGCAAAATAGATGAAGAGGATTAAGAGGTACAAACTTTCAGTTATAAAATAAATAAGTTACAGAGATGAAAAGTACAGCATAGGGAATACAGCCAATAATATTGTAATAACATTGTATGGTGACAGATGGTGACTGTGTTTATTGTGGCGAGCAATTTTGTGGTGAGTAATGAATAGAATTGTTGAATCAATGTGTTGTACACCTAAAACTAATATAAGCACTGTATGTTAATTATACTTCAATAAAAATAAATCATTGTCACCACAAGAAAAACATTTTTATACTCCATAGGCCATTTTTCGTTTATGTAATTGGAACGAACTTTCATCTACAACAACATAAAGGTATTGTATTGTTGAAGCTAACATCTGCAGATCATACATTTTCGTGGGTTTAGACATTTTAAAAAATTAACTCATTTAGTAATCATTAAAGGATTTAAATAAAGAGAATAATCCCACAAATACATATATGTTTATTTACATTTATTATATATATGGAGAGGGATATATAGATTTGTTGATCACTTTAAAGAGCCAACTTCTGGCTTTGTTATCTTTCTTTGTGGTTTGCCTTTTTGTAGGCAAACCATATAATTGATTTCTATTCTTATCTTCCATATCACTCTTTATATGTATATACGTAAATATATATAGAATTATGACAATAAATTCAACAACTTATATTAAATGAACAAATATCATAAAAAAATGTAACTTATCAGAATTGACCCAAGATGCAATATAAAATATTTTTCTAGTTCAATACCTATTGGAAGGCTGAAATCATTTTCAAAGGCTTTACTTTAAACAAAAGTCCAGAATACCAACCCTACACAATTTTCAAAAGGAGAGGAGGAAGAAATACCTTCCAACTGACCTTATAAAGAAGAAAAATGTATGATCAGTTTAATAGATGCTGGAAAAGCATTTGAAAAAGTCAACCTCCAAAATTCGCAGCAAATTAAAAACAGAGAAAAGACTCCTCCTTAAGGGGCGAGTACAAACAAACCTACGTGTGGACTTTGGGCTCCTAGTCCTCGACCTTGTAGATAAGACATCGACTCCTGATAGGAGCAAGCTCTTTCACAAAACTTCGTGGACTACCGCTCTGCGCGCTCTGCACGTGCCACTCTCTGCAAGGATCTTGCTCATTACTCTCAATGGGCAAATCTGAGCTGGAGACGCACAGTTTAAACAGTCCATCCTACAAGAGTTATTTTAAAACCAAACAGCCTTCTCTGTTTTCTGAGTAACTGGGCCTGAGTAGATTTAAATTTGGAAAATGCCACCAAAATTGCCACTGGGCAAGGAGGGAAGTGAAGGAGATTCCTGAAGCCTTATTTATCTCTGTAAAATAAGAACGGGAAAATGCTGCTCTCGCAGGAGTTTGTTTCTCTGGCAACCGGTTTCTACATAAAGATCTACCAAGATGACTTACCCATCTGCTGTCCAAAAGCAGTTCATTCTGATATTTGTAGCAGAGGGGATATGTTTCTCCTTATAGTTTAGGTACAAAATGAATATAACTTTGTATGAACTCTTCAACTGTATTTGGAAGTTCAATGTCTCTATATAAATTTATCCAATAAAGTAGGTTAAATATCTTGAAAAATGACACATATATTGGTAGGATTAAAGTACCTAATGGAAAAAATCTTGAGATTCATTGTATTAGACTTGCTTCTGAGAGACCGACTATACAAATATATGAAAATAGAATGCTGACCCACAAAACTGGCCCATACTCTACTGCCCAGAAGGCCAACCACAACCTCTGTAGCACTGTGGCAGTTGGCCCGAGGGGTCAGGACTTCATGATTAACTGCTGGCTTTCCTAATTTTTGTTTCCCTTCTCATTCACACTTCCAACTTAGAACCAATCTCCACAGAAAGGCAAACATGCTCTCCTCACCAATCACATAGGATGCCTCACTTCTAGTTAGCCCATCTCAAGTAATACAGGGAGTAATGAGGAATAATATGGGGAAGCCAACAATATGGGGAAATAATATACTGATAATACTGGCTTCCTCATGCCAATAACCTCCAATCAGGGCATACCTGAAGCCCTCCCTTTTTCCCCACTCTTCTGCCCGCCTTTGGGTCTGTGCCAAACTCTGTAACGGTGGATGGCTTCTTACATGTCATGGCAAGCTCTGCAGGAATAGCCTTTGTTTTTATTTGGGTGATCTTCATTTATTTCTCTCAGTTGGAAGAAAATATACGACCTCATTCTAACCTGGTAAATATATATTTCAATGAGCCATTTAATCCACTTTCTATTAAAATCAAACATATTAGAAATGATGGCAACAAAAATAACAATCAGATCAGTCAATTGGGCATGTTTATGAGATTAGTGCGGGATGACTGAAATTCTTTATGATGATTTGTAGATTTACTCACATTGGCAGAAAATTCATTTCAGTATTAATTAATTATTTATTCAATTACCTCAACATTAATTTATTCAGACTGGCAGAAACTTTAATTCAACATTTATTTCAGTCATATTGATTAAAATGTATGAAAAGTTTAAATTGGTTTCCAGAAATAAGTTTTCAATAGTATGATGAGATTTTAAGTATGTATTTTATTAGAAATGACAAACTGTGTGATTTCTTTATACTTGCAAGACACCCTCCACTGGATTCCAAAGTATTTTTAATTCTGATAGTTGTCATTAATATTCACATCAGTCATGTTGCTTTTGGACCCCTGAGACTTAGCGACTGGATGGAAACATCACCTGGGGGAGTTGATGAACCACAAATCAGAAATCCCATGATGGAGAAATTGTCAACTTTCTTGTTAGAAATAGACTAAGGGAGGGGTAAATTAGGTCCAACAGTTTTGGGGAAGAAATTCAGATTTAGGACAAAGGTGCCATTTTATTGGCAAGATAATATAAATTACAGAACAAATCTGGAATGAAATATTTTTAGGTTATCTCTGGCTTATGGTAAAGTAGAAGATGGAAGCTACAAGTTATCTCTTGGACACACTTCTTTTGGGCATCCAGTTTTTGGGCATCCGGTTCTACATAAAATCAGTCCCACGTTCAGTTTCCAAAACGATTTTGAGAAGTTCTTCAACTTCATGATTTTTCAGTCTGTGTGACATCTTTCTGCCCCCCTTTGAAATGTATAGGTTGATTTGAGATGTCAGATTCTATAATTATACCATATCCCAAGTTTTTCAAGCTGCCTTTTTAACTTTTAAACTATTCTTGTCCTTTGATTTTTTAAAATATTTATTCCCATATGCTTGAAATGGTATTCTTTATGTTTAGTACAGACTAAAGTAGCATCTTTAAATTAGCATGAAACAACATACTCCTAGAAAGTAACTTTTGCTTCACTTAGTGGAAAGCAAAAATATTTATTTTCCTAAAGCTATGCCTTCAGAATATTCATTCTGTTGATTTTAAATAAACAGCTGCTTTTCCAAATTTAACTGACTTTAATGAAGGATAGTCAAAATAAGGTATTTAAAAACTTTGGGGGATTCAGTCATCATGAGTTAGTTCATTAAACAAAGGCCTTTGCAGAAAACATTGTGTTTCAGGATTTCTTTTTCTTTTGTGCCCACTGTTCTTGGTCATGCCACTTTGAAGAATTAAGAGGTAGACCACATGAAGAGTGGTGGGCAGCAAAGCAAAGTTTATTGAGTGATAATACAAAGCTTCCAAAGATGGAGGGGACCCTAGAGGGTTACTGCTGGAGTTTCTAAGTCTGGGGGTCTTTAGGAGAATGTTGGCAGCTGTTTTAATCTGATTAACCCTCCATGAGCCTGTCACCCAATCAGGTTTTTGTCCATGCTCTCATCTAACTATCAGGTAGTTGTTCACGTGGGAAAGGTTGGAGGGCTCCTTCCCGGGTGGTGTAAAATCCTCTTAAGGGTCGTTTCTTCTGGGGGGGGGGGGCTTGTCCCTGCCTGCCTTTCTTCTGACTACCCTTCATTAATAGTAAACAAAAAGATAAGTCTCATAATGTAAGTCCAGTTTATCCTGAGGAGTGCTGATTTTCCCAAGGGCTCATTTCAAATTAAGTTGGCTAAATGAAAGCAAAGCTTACAAACAAAAGCAATAGTGAGGATTATCGCTTATTGATTTCCTCTGAATTATAGACAATATTATTTGATTGATATCTATTTGTAAATCAAAATACTTTTGTTGCCGTACCAGGATTGTTATAATAGAGGGTCACCATAAAATCCCATAGGATATTCACAAGGTTCCAATGCTGCCACCTCCTTCTGTTCATAGGAAAATCATTTTCCAATCATATTCCTTCCTGTTGCTCTGAGACTGTTCTGGACCTTTTCTGGACCTTTCCAAAGTGTTCTGTAATTCTCTTGATACTCCATGACAACTTTTTTTCTTGAACTACTCTGTTTTGGGTAAATTATTACACTATTGTCAACAGAAACATCAGGAGATTTGCAGACAAATCCCATTGCAGGAGTGTGTGGTTCCACTGATGACAGGATCTGCTTCTTTGGAGAGCCAAACCTTTGGTCTACTCTAGGTAGAAGCTGTTGGTATCAGTGCTGCTGAGGTTGGTGATACAGTCTCTTTCAGTTTGTACTTTCTTGAAAAATGACCACCTTGGACATTTCTATAAGTTTATCTGAAGCCCTTATTAATTTTCTATTTTGGGTTTTCTGTCATTTTATTATTGATTTGTAGGAATGCATGCTATATTCTGGATTAAATCACCTCATCTGTTCTATTTGTTACAAATAGCTTCTCCCCTCTTTGTCTTGCATTTTAATTCGTTCCTTTTAATAAAAAGAAGTTAATTTTAATGCAGCCATTTGTCAATATTTTTCTTAATGTTTCTTGGGTTTTCTAACTTTCTAAGTTTTGGTTAAGAAATTTTTCCTACTCGAAGTTTCTGAAGATATTCTCTGATCTGAAAGATTTATTAACCTTACGTTCACATTTAGACATACCACAACAACAACAAAAGAAGTAATTTATATGAACGGTGTGAGGTAGGTTGTAAATTTTCAGTGTTTTATATATAGCCATCTAGTAGACCCAGCATCATTTAATCTTTCTTCAGTACTGCAATATTGCCTTTGTATTAAATGAAATGTGTTGATTTTTGAACTTGCTATCCTGATCCATGGACTTCCCTGCTTATCTTTTAGGAAATAAAACAGAGTAATTTACTAGTTTTTGTTTTTTCTTTAAATTTAAATTCAATTAGTGAATATATAGTACATCATTAGCTTCAGATGTAGAGTTCAGTAACTCATCAGTTGCATATAACACCCAGTGCTCATTACACCATGTGTGCTCCTTAATGCCCGTCACCCAATTACCCCATCCCCCACTAGTGTTGTGTTGTTTTTAACAACTCATCATATCTAGTAGAGTGAGTAACCCTCTTTGGTCATCTTTACATCTTTTTATTGTTCTTGGTCGTTTGAATTTTCACATACATTTTAGAATCAACTTGTTAATTTACAAAAAAAGGGGGGGGGGACTTCTGTAGTTTCGATTGGATTTATATTGATATGTACATCAATAGATCAATTTAAGAAAATGTGTCCTTTAGTCATTTGAAGTCGTCAAATTTAAGAATATATTTATACCTCATCCATTTGTTAGCATCTTCTTCAATATAGAAGAAATAAAGATTCCTTACATATATTTTTAGATTAAGTCTTAGATATTTAATGACTTCTAATTTTATTCTGTTATGTTTTACTTTTTGTAACTGTTTGTATTTTATATAAATACAACTGATGTTTCATATTGCAATTACATATTGGTTTTGGTATATTGATCTTGCATCCAAGTACATGGCTAAATTTACTTATTAACTGATAACTTATTTGCAGACTCTTGATATGGCACATAGACAATTGTGTCATCTGTAAATTATTAAAGCTGTCTTTCTTTATTTTCAATTCTTATGCTATTTAATAGTTTTCTCTTGTTTATTGGCTAAACCTTCAACATAATATTGAATGAAAACAGTGAAAATGATCATTTCTCATTTTTGATCTCAAAAAAAGTGAGCTAAATGTTTCTGATTAAGTAGAATGTTTACTGTAGATTTTATGTATATACTTTTTATTTGAATATAGAATCTCTACACTAAAATTGGAAATATTTTAATCACAAATGAATATTGAGTATTATCAGCTGTCTCATCTGTATTGGTTAAGGTACAATACCCGTACTGTTTAGTTGTTACAATTGTTTCTTTTCTCTCGTTATTTGGTTAATTAATATTTTGGTTACTATAGTACATTTTTTGGTTATTTGGGAGTCCTCTATTGAAGTGCACAAGTCCTAGATCTACAACTCAATGAAATAGTCATCCACCTAACATGTACTTAACTGTAACCAGTATGCAGATTAAGAAAACTGCACTAGGACCCAAAGCCCTCTCATGCTTCTTCACAGTGGCTAACTGAAATATGCTAACTTCTAACTCCAGGTATTAATTTTGTCTGTTTTTGAACATTATGTAAATTGAATCACATATGTGTACTCTTTTTTATCTGTCTTTTTAAATCTGAAATTATTTTCTGATATTCATTTCTATTGGTGCATATAGTTGCAACTTGTACAATCAATTTCAGGAGTGTTTTGTGTGTAAATACATTATAATTTATTATATTTTCTGCAATGATGATCATTGAGTTTCCAGTCTGGGTATTATTATAAATAGAACTATTACTATATATGGTACTGGGTGGTATGATTTGTTGGATTTATCCTGCTGCTTAGAATCCTGTGAGGGGGCCTTATTAAATGCCAGTCTATGTCTTTCAGATTAATCAGAGTGAATAATGGAGTGGAATAGTTGTAGAAAAAAATTTCAGAAGACATGGTGATGTAGACATGAGGGGTATGTGTTGTTTGTGGAAAATTCACCATGGATTTCTATATATCTTGGGGAAGATTTTGCTGTACACTCTATTTTCAAAGGGGTTTACCTAGCAAATAACATTGGAAGATACAGTGTCTTCCACTAGGGCAGAAAGAATGTTGGTTTCTTTCTTTGTTGATAAAAATAATATCTCTTCCTAGAGCAAAAGTTAGGAAGGTTTGCTTGCCGCTTCCCTATAAGAGTAGGGGTTTTCTAAGCTAGAGGTTCCTCAGTTGTGAAACAAATTCATCGTATGTGTAGCACCTTACCTCAGTCTACCTCAGCACTATCACCATGGAATTTGTGGAATGTGGGGAGTAAATTGGATATGAACATAAAACTCATGCTGCTTGCCCTGCTCTGTAATAAAGTTCATTATTTCTGAGTGAAGAATCTTGGGTTTGCTGAGAACATCAAGGAAGTCAAGGCAGACTAATTTGTTAGCTTGCATCATCTCCTAGCTCTCATAATTTTTGATGTATCTCTGTTTCATTCTGAATATTTATTTTTTGGCTTACCTTCTAGTTTAATAATACTCTTTTTACCAGTATCTAATCTGATCTTCAGTGCATTTACTGAGTTCTAAATTTCATTTACTGTAACTCTTAGTTCTAATTACATTTACATTCTCTTTTTTTTCTTTCTTTCTTTCTTTCTTTCTTTTCTTTTTTTTTTTTTTTTTTTTGTCTTTTAGCTTCTTAAGCATCTTAACCATTGCTTATTTTAAAGTCTGTTACTGGGGGGCGCCTGGGTGGCACAGCGGTTAAGCGTCTGCCTTCGGCTCAGGGCGTGATCCCGGCGTTCTGGGATCGAGCCCCACATCAGGCTCTTCTGCTATGAGCCTGCTTCTTCCTCTCCCACTCCCCCTGCTTGTGTTCCCTCTCTCGCTGGCTGTCTCTATCTCTGTCGAATAAATAAATAAAATATTAAAAAAAAAATAAAGTCTGTTACTGGTAACTCTGCTATCTATGTTGTGTTATCAAGTGCTTGACATTTTATATTGTACCTTATTAAGATAATTTGAGGCTTTGGATTATGTAAATTTCATCTACAGAGAATTTATCTTTGCACTGGCCGTGTTATAAAATTGAGATGATCTGAAACTATAGTTTTAGTGAAGACTTGTTTCTTTCCAGTTCATGTTTATTTCTTTATTGTAGCTATTTGAAGGCCCATTCCAAATTCTATGGATTTTTTCCAAATGGCCTTAAACTCCAAGCTTGTCCTTTTAAATTCACAAGTCTGGAAAGCTTTGCTCAGCTTCCCAACCTCTTAGCTGCTGCTTCCAAATCATTGTGCTTTTCTAAAAGAGAAAAGGTCCCAAATGTCCATTTCATCCACTTATTATCCTCTGCTCTCCCAGACTGATTTCACAATTTCTCACTGCCTTGTTCTTCTCTGATGCATTTTTGCTTGGTTCAATAAGTAGCTGTTCTCAGTGAAGAGTTATTTCAGGCCATCTAGTTCATCATTACCAGAAGAAATTCCTCAACTGTTTTTTAATCCAATTAATTTATCTCATCTTATTCTTTTCTAAAAATGAAATATTTCCTCAGTACATCAATCACTTAAATTTCTTTTGTTTCTATCCAAAGTTATATTCAGTCATTTATGCATCCTAGCATGTACAGGAAATGCAAGTTTATGTTGCTTTACATTAATTGTTAAATATTATATATATACAAGACCTTAAAATACAACAGAAACATTATACTACAAATCTTTCCCCAGACTATGCAAAATTATCATGGTATTTTACCAAGAAAACCAAGCACTGGGAAAGAGGAAAACTGATATATTGCGGGGATCAGAAAAGAATGCTTCCAAGTTAACACTATTTCCTAAGGATCCAGAATATCAAAGTTGTCAGTTGTCAATATAGACTTATAAAATGCAAGTTATATAAATGGAAATTAACATGAAATGAATACACATTTGATTCATTCAAATCCTGAACCCATCTCATTATAATGTTAGCAAATTTTAGGTGAAAAATTATAAAAGATAACATTATGGAATTGTCATAATGACCTTATCATCACATTGATTCTTTGTTCTGAAGAGTAAAGGATTTTATGGTAAGTTAAGTATAAGTCCCTGGAGTACTTTCTTCCTTCTCAGTACCAAAATAATTCATCAAAAGCAATTACAAATCCTTGTCTGAATCATAGGAATTTGGAGGCTTTTAATAAATAAGGATGGTGATTATTATTATAAGCTAATTAAATAATTTTTGTCTAAACTGAAGTCTAAAAAGTCTTTAAGAATGATAGTACATTAACCCACAATTGTTGCTTCTGTTCTAAAGATCTTTCTGGATCAAATCAATTCATTCCCTATCAATTTACATCCCATTGTTGATACAGCAATGTTCCCTTTATCCTCATAAATATGGAGTATCATAATCAGTTCCTAATGGGCACACCAATATACTTTAAGATCTTTCCTCAAGGGTAGGTCATTTCTCATAACTTGGTACCATTTCTTCATCTTCAAGGATTTTCAGGTCTCCTCATTCCAAAGGACATCAACCCATGGACCCACTATATTGATTGCATCATGCTGATAGGACCAGAGAGTTCGAATTAATAAAGAATTTAAATGACACGGTAATACATTTGTCAGAGAGTAGAAAATGTATTCCACAAAATATGTAAGACTTTCATTTCAGGAAAGGTTATGTGATTCTTTCACATCGTAGAATAAATTGCTGCACTTTTTGCTCACTACCACTACAAAAGAGACATAGAGCGTTGACTCAATCTTTTTATTTTGTCATCTGAAAGACAGACAAATTTAAGAGACCAATAGCAAGATAAACTTCTCTAGTTAAAAGGGAATCTGTCAACTGGCTCTTTCACCTAGCAAACTGAGTACCAGTCAAGCATTTGTGACATTTCAGAATGATGTACAGAGGCTATAACAAACCACAGTTGGAAACCACAGCAGAGACTTCTTAGTTTAGAAGCAAGACCATGAACATCTTTTGCATGTAACCATGATCATTTTCAGAAATAGCTTTTGGGTTGGTAATAAGGCCATAAAGAGTATAAAAGCTGAAATCTTGAATGCTTACCACATTATTATATGACCCTAAATGTTCTCTGTGAACTGTTTTTGTTGAACTGACATAATTTGGATTGTCTATCATCGTAAACAAAAACAAAAACAAAAACAAAAACAAAAAACCTTGAGATATATTGTTGAATTTTTAAAAATATGGGTTTGAACTGCATGGGTCCACTTATAAGCCAATTTTTTACAGTACAATACTGTAAAAATATTTTCTCCTCCTTATGATTTTTCTTAATAACATTTTATTTTCTCTAGCTTACTTTAGTGCAAGAATACAGCATATAATACATCTAATAAGTGAAATATTTGTTAATCGACTGTTTATATTATTGGTAAGTCTTCTAGTCAACAATGAGCTCTAAGAGGTTAAAGTTTTGAGAAGTCAAAAATTATACATGGGTTTTTGACTGTGTGTGTGTGTGGGGGGGGGGGGTTCATGCACCTAACCCTATGTTGCTCAAGGGACAATTGTATATGTAATTGCCTGATAAGCACAAATAAGTTGCATGATCAAATCATGTCATTAACCTTCCCACCATGATTATTCCTACCAGATAACTCTTGTCCTCAATTCATACTTTTCTCATAAGGAGTTTTCTTGGGTCATCTGACAAAGGAGGTAGAAAATAACATTTTATTGATGACTCAATATATGCTTATATATCAGTAAAAACAGCAAGAAATGGACTGTGTTGACAGTTGCTTTCTCAGAAGTGCTTCTGAAGGCTGTGGGGCCCAGGGATAGCTTTCCAGGAGATATTCCTTAGAGTGGTACATCTTGCCATCCACTTTGTTTGGAAATAGATATGGCATGAGATAAGAATATCCCATAATTCATAGCAAGGGTGGTTAATTTTGTTGGATGGTCAAGGAAATGAAAGAAGCAAGTTTGAGCAATTAGAAGGAATGAGGATTCTTGCAGACAGAAGTTGTATAATGGCCCAGAGTATAAAAATATTTGTGTTACATGTGAATTCTTATTCAAAGGCCATTATGCCAGAGATTTTAATTATCAGCAGGACAAGTTTACTTAAGCTAAATATATAAGTAAGCCTCCTTCAACTGTCACTGTAATACTCTCACAAAGACCTCATAAAGAGACAGTTTTGCAAATAGGAGGACATACAGAAAATCAATGGCATGGACTTCCATAACTAAGGTTATTTTAGTTATTGCTGCTGCTGAGTAATTAAACTTGCTAGTAGAAATAAGCAGCCTCAAGCCCTTAATATTGTATAATATTCTAATTAAGAGTAGCCTTGAAACAGGTCAATTTTATTTACTCCTTCCACCTTAGAGAAAGTAGCAGTTTATTCTCAAAGAGATGCTCATTCAGGTTTTCAAAATATTTTATCTGCCTTGATGCCTTTATCACTACCAAAGTCCATACACTGACTAACTGATGTCAAACTGCTATAGTAATTTATAGAGCATTGCTTTTGATTGAGGAATTCTTTATACGTCAACATAAGGAAGGCAGTAGGCCGGTGTCTATAGAAATCATTAGCTTTCCCAGTCAGGGATCAGTTGTAAACAACATCATTCAAGGTGTAGAATATATTCTGTGCAGATCTGAAAGTTAATAAATAGAAGTAGGGCATGACACCTCCCATAGTTGTTCTTAAGTATCCATTTCACAAAATATTTGTCTAATATTTCCATGACTGTCATCTTGTGCAATTTAGAGATTTTAGTACCTCAAAAAGACAGGCTTCCACTAGTGGATCCATGATTCCATTGAATTAGGTGATGTGACAGAAACTTACTTTTTGATGCTTCTGATACCATTTGGGGAAAATGGGAATTTTGATGTTGGTTTCAGTGATTTCTGCAGATTGGAAACATAGGAAAGTTTGTATGGAGCCAACATTTATTCTGGGAGTACTTCACTTTTTTTTTTTTTAATACAATGATGAATGACAGTGAAAGACTACTGTAACAGAAGAAAAGCAGGACCACCATGGGCTCTACTCTTTCAGAAGTAAAGAGTTATGTTATTTAAAAAAAAAAAAAGCCTTAGGAGCACCTGGGTCATGCAGTCAGTTAATAATCCGATTCTTGGTTTCAGCTCACGTCTGATTTCAGGGTTGAGATTAGGCCCCGCGTTGGGCTCCATGCACAGCACAGAGTCTGCTTGGGTATTCTCTCCCTCTCCGTCTGCCCCTCCCACTTCTCTATTTCTCTCTCTTACTTTCTCTTTCTCTAAAATTAATGAATCTTAAAAAAAAAGTCTTAGAACCTGACCAGCTGAATTTCAGATCAAATTCAAATTCCAGATTGAATTTAAAAGAATATTTGAAGAAGATGAATGCTCATGAATTCCAACTATGACTCAGTGATCAGCTGCAGAACTGACAAATTATCTTTTCCTAAAATTAATTTAATTGCCTTTCTTTTCAGAGATATCTAAATCTATCCATACACTTTTTATTAGTTTCTTCCACCAAACTATATATAATGTATATTGCTTGTGGTTAACTATGCAACTTAATCAGTATGTGAAATAATATTTAGACAGCATCAGATTAGAACTAGAGGAGAAATGGACAACACCGAGTTATCTGGACCTTAGCATTCTATGTGATATGTCTCCCTTTAGGTCCCATGGTCCATATATGCATAAATTTTGCATTGAAAAGGGGAAGACGCATTATACTTCTTGAGAGCAATTTTCTGTTCTGGACATTTATGTGTGGGAAGATTTATGTGGATGTTGAACAACCAAGTTTTAGATTATTGTAGTTATTTGTCTTATTTTTATTACTCGGCATGTGAACACACTACATATTTTAAGTTAGTCTACTACTATGCAATTCTGAATTCTTCTTCTACCTGCACTATGGAAAAGAGAAGGGCTCCCTATTTTCTGTTTTCAGCTTCTGGAGAGTTCAAATTGAGCATATGACCTACAATCGCCCATTTCATTTCTCTTACCTGGAGCTGCAAATACTGTGAGGATAGCTAAAAAATAAATGGTCAATCACAGCAGTGATGTGGAGATTAGAAGTAATGTTGGGAGCCAATGAAGTGGGACCTTTGGGAACGTCCAAAAAAGTCCATTTTTGTGATACGGTATTAATTGAATTTCACATTGCCTAGCTTTCCTTTCTCCTGACAATTTCCTAAACCTTGCTCTTTAGTCTCTTTGATGATTCTTTGAGAAGCAAGATCTAGATAGACTTTCGATAACAAACTGGGACCCAAACTAACATGAAGGAAAAGGCATGTGAGTTGCTAAGAAACTGAAGTAAATGACAGTATATAAGTATCAAAGCTGTTTTTTCCTCATATTATGTAGTGTATGCAAACAAAAAGTAATTTCACAAGATAACTGCACATTCTGTATCAAGGAAACAAAAACATGGGCAAAGGAGTACAATTCTAAGAACAAGATTTATATGAAGGACACAGGCATAAGTGAGAGCTCTGGAGTAGATTGAGGAACAGATTAATCAAAGTGCACAGGGACTCTTGATTACAAAATAAGTGTAAAAGATGAAGTGGAACACTAAGACTGAATCATTGTTTCACAAATCTGCCTGAGTAAAAGAATTACTTGGAAGCCTTATTATGGACCCTCTACTGAGATCCTTGTGTGTTAATGTTGGGATGAGTCTAAGGATATCTAAACTTTTATCAAAGTCCCTAAATAATCTCACAATCCACAATGCCTGGGACAATTCTGGACTAAAAATAAGTTTGTATGAAAAAGAGTACTAATTATCAACAGATGTTTGAAACTCAGATAATTATGATTTAAAGGATACTTATGCTTGTAATAATAACATAATCATGCTTTTGAAAAAGTTTCAAAAATGAGATTTGAAAAAGTCACCCAGCTTCAGAATGTGTTCTCTAGCTCAACAAACTGGAGAGATGTTAAGTTATTTTATTATGTTGCTTGTAAGTAGTTTGGACCCGAAAGTGCAGAAAGGGAGAGATGATTGTCTGTGGCTCCCTGAAAGAGTCACACATTGCTTTCAAATTCAGTTGGCAAGAATTCAGTCAGAAACATCTGCAAGAATTTAGCACTGAGCCATGTATTCACTGATCTCTGTACCTGTTACTCTAATTACAACACAATAAAATTTTTATTTTTATTCTAGTTCCCTCTGATGCTGCTGGAAGATCATAGAATAAACACAGCAGGGAATGGGAGTCTAAGATAAGAAAGCAGTGGAAGAGAATAAGGCAGGAAAACAGAGAAAATGAACTTAAAAGCTATGTGTCATCATGTATGGAATAACAGACCCTCCACATCCTATGGTTTCTGCCTCCAACCTAGCCTCAAAAGAAATGGAAATTGCCTTTAAGCTGGGTAATATACTTGGCAGGACAGCATGGTATTAAGTAATAAATCGAGTCAGTGTACATATATTAAACGAGGGGGAGATAAATTTATTATAAGGCTCTACTTCCATAGATTTCCTTCACGTCCTGCTCATCTGTTTTTTAAGCTATATTGCAAGCAGAAGATCGTCTCAGATCTCTCGGTATTATATTCAGTTTTTCTTAAATCTGAATATATTTGGGTCAGCTTTGGTCATATTTCCTTTTGTGATATAACTAGCACTATCAAGGGGATAGGCTATTTTATACACATATGATTTTGAGGGTCTATACTATATTGCTTCAGAAATATCAATTGACAAAAGGAAAAAAAAAAGAGAGGGAGTTGTGAGAGAGACAATATCCCAAATAGTAATTAAGATCATGATCCTGTAAGTTTATCACTTAGATTCTGCATTGTTTCAAATTTCCAATCAATTGCTTTTTAAATATAATAGAAAGGAAAACCCAATATAAACTATGGAACTTAGAGGTTATGTTGCTTAAAATCCGGAGTATAGTGAAACTGGACCTAGGTGCTCCAGTGTGTCCCAGGACTCTCTGCTGGTTTTAAGGCTGGGCTCTTGGTCAGATAAGGTGTTACCAAGCAGTGTCAGCATGCAGTTCCTGATGACAAATTCACATGAAAAGTAGAGTCTGCCTCTTTATATACATAGACAAAGAAGAGTCCAGAGATGACGTCTTATAGCCACTAGTTACGTTATATAATGAATTTTCTGGTCAGTTGTTCTGAGTTGCAAATACTGGCTCATATTTCTGCCCCTAGAGCCACAGGTAAAACTGACTATACCCGAGAAAACGGAAAGAGAATTAGAAATAAATAGTAATAAAGTAAATGTGGGCTCTCTCACCAAAAAAATAAGAGAAGATTGTTGGCCTTGTGGTAAAACCCACAAAATCCATTAGTATGTTTACAAATTTATTCCAGATAGTTAGATAGTTGGGTAATGTTTCAGCCCCCAAATTGAACATCATATCAATTAGAGCATTCTGAAGTACCCTAAACATGCACAAGAAAGTTAATTACAAGTTTTTGAAAGTACCCATGCCATACTCTATCACAAGTAATAATTAACAGCTGGGGACTTCTTTCATTCTATCATCATTTAAAAAAAAAATACACAAAAAAAAACCTTTCATGGTTGAACAGTTCATTTTGTTTCCAAATGCTTCCAGAATAACTATTTATTTCTAAATATTGCCAAATCATGCAATTAATAATTAAAATGTTTGTCTAAGGATGATTCCCAGTGTAAAATGCTGTTAGTCACAGGTTTTTAAAACAAATATTTGGGAATAGCTTCTTTAAGACATCCAAGTTGAAAGAAAAAGTAAACTGTTTTCATGCAATTAAACTATCTTAATTTTTAAAATAATTCTGTTATTTAATAATGGTCTGGTGTTAACTGTGCTTTTTCCTTGTAAATTTGGTTCCTAAAGATTTGTCTTTATTTATTAAGAGTATTAATATTTTTTAAAATTTATATTTTAAGGAAGTCAAGTGCAAATTTACTATTTTGATAGTAAAAAAGTATCTCAAAATTAAAATCTGTTTATTATTAAAATAAAAGAAAAGGAAGAGTCTTGTTTAAACTTAATATATTTTTACTTTTCATTACAAGTGATAGAAATCCTTTTTAAAGTAGCTTTGAAGATAAGGGAAATATACTAAATCTCAGACTCCAAGGAATATTTTAGAAGCTATATTAGGGGCACCTGGTTGGTACAGTTGGTTAATTGAGCATTGGACTCTTGGTTTTGGCTCAGGTTGTAATCTCAGGGTCATGATCTCAGGGGTGTGAGACTGAGCCCTGCGTTGGGCTCCACACTCAAGGGGAGTTTGCTTGAGATTCTCTCCCTCTCCCTCTGCCTCTGCCCTTCTCCTTGCCCCTCCTGTGTGCATGTGTGTTCTCTCTCTCTCTCAAATAAATAAAAGAAAAAAGAAATTGTTTCAGAAACTTCTGAGAACTGTGACTTATGTGCTACCATGACTTTTTCCTAAAAAACTTTTTTTTTTTCTGTTTAGATCGGTTTCTTCTTTTATTGTGTTAAGGTTTGCTTTATATCCATGTCAAGAGAGATACCAATAACTCCAGGTTTTATCTTTAGTTTCCTTTTCCAGTGAAAAATTTTACTTTCAGTATTAATCTACTCACAAGTTCTGAATCCAGCTGAATCAAATACCACCCTTGGTCCAATCAATTTTACTAATAGGGCAGTTCCCTTATTAAATCCAAGGGGGGGAAAAAGAACAGTTCAAGAAAAGGTGCTCAGTGCTGAATATTCCAGATCTTACATTAATAACTTAAGGTGACATACACCTCATTTTTACCACTTCCTGTATTATCCTTACTTCTAAATAATATACGTAAGAAAAGTGAATAAACTCTTTCAGTTACCATGGTTCTACTGAGCTATTTCCTTAAACCTGGTTTTTTGGGTTAACTGAAATGCACTACACAGGAATCCAAAGATACCAATCAATCAAATTAATTTTAATAAAGCTAAACAAGATTTAACCCAACAGCATTTTATTTAACTTCAATTCCCTAGATCATTACCTCATTTTTGAGGTTAATGTTTGTCTACTTTGAATTTGTAAATTAAGCAAATGATTTTTTTTTTTTTTTTTTGGTAAAGAAATCTAGGCAAAAATCCCAGGTGAAAGGAAATATTGAAAGTATTCAGCACCTAATTGGGCATATTGGTATTTTTATCATGCAAAGTTTTAAAGAACATACTTTTCTGTGTAAAGCACATTTTGTGGGTTTTACCACAAGGCCAACAATCTTCTCTTATTTTTTTGGTGAGAGAGCCCACATTTACTATAAGTTACTATTTATTTCTAATTCTTTTTCTGTTTTCTCAGGTATGGTCAATTTTACCTGTGGCTCTGGGGGCAGAAATGTGAGACAGTATTTGCAACTCAGAACAACTGACCAGAAAATTTGTTATATAATGTAACTAGTGGCTATAAGACATCATCTCTGGACACTTGTCTATGTATCTAAATATTGTACAAAGCACTAAAAATCACAAGTCTTCCGGTTCACATTTATGTTTCATCTAAGAACAGGTAGAAGAAGTCTGCATGCCAAAAAGTCTCCCTCAGTATTCACAGTTTGAGAGGTTGAACTCAAAGGGGATCATTTTATTTGTAAACAGTTTTACTTTTCATATAATTGATATGAAACTGGCAATACATCACACAGGTATGTCATAGACTATTACCCTTCACACAATACAACATTCTTAAAACTGCTAGCAAATTATGCTTTTAATCTGTAACTTGACATTTCTAAAACTAAAATAATATATTGTTAATTGTCAAGCATAAAATATGTATTGTTCTCACTTGGTAAATACATGGTATCTCACTATACTCATAGTCTAAAATAAATGACATGAATGGCTTCCTTTGCACTTTCATAATAATTTTTATACTAAATTTACACCAAAAAATGTTATGATAAAGGCTTAAGTGGCATTATCACTTGAAGGAACATTTCTAAGCCCATTGGTAATTGTTTCCTTATACCATGTAGATGCAAGGAGTCTCTTCATAGATAGTAGAATCAGAATAATTTTTTATGTCCTTTTCTAGACCCTGGACTTACACTCCTTATAGAAGGTAGGGATGTTATTTCAAGAAACAGAGATATTGTAACTGGAGCTATGATTGATAAAGGAAAATAAAATCATAGCCATATACTCTTTAAAATTTTATTTTACTTAATGGATATTAGCCAATTCATTCCAATAGTGTATGAGAGAATTATATACCATGACCAAGTGGAATTTATCCCACATATATAGGACTGGTTCAACATTTGGAAATCATTTAACTCAATCCATCATATCGATAAGCTAAAAAAGAAATTCACATGGCCATACCAATACATATAGAAAAAAAATTTGACAAAATCTAAAACACTTTCATAATAAAATAGTAAAGTAGGAATAGAGGGGAACTTGTTCAATTTGATAAAGAATACCTTACGGGGCGCCTGGGTGACTCAGTTGTTAAGCGTCTGCCTTCGGCCTCAGGGCATGATCCCGGCGTTATGGGATCGAGCCCCACATCGGGCTCCTCCGCTATGAGCCTGCTTCTTCCTCTCCCACTCCCCTGCTTGTGTTCCCTCTCTCACTGGCTGTCTCTATCTCTGTCGAATAAATAAATAAAATCTTTAAAAAAAAAGAATACCTTAAAAAACTTATAACCAACATCATACTTGATCGTGAGAAATTAAAAACTTTTCCAACAAGGCAAGGAATCCCTTCTCATTACTCTTTTCCAACACCCTACTGGAACTTCTAGCTAATGTAAAAGACAAGAACAGGAAATAAAAGATACGCAGGTTGAGAAAGGAAAAAAAAACTGTCCTTGTTCACAGATAACATGATTGTCCATGTAGAAAATCCAAAAGAACAGACAACAATCCCTTATCTTATGGGGCGCCTGGGTGGCGCAGTCGTTAAGCATCTGCCTTTGGCTCAGGGCGTGATCCCAGTGTTCTGGGATCGAGTCCCACATCAGGCTCCTCCGCTAGGAGCCTGCTTCTTCCTCTCCCACTCCCCCTGCTTGTGTTCCCTCTCTCGCTGGCTGTCTCTCTCTGTCAAATAAATATATAAAATCTTAAAAAAAACAAAAACAAAAATTAATCCCTTATCTTGGAACTGATAAGGGATTATAGCCAGGTAGCAGGATACAAGATTAATACACAAAAATTAATTGCTTTCCTATATATAAGCAATGAACAAGTGGAATTTGAAATTAAAGAGATATTATTTATATCAGTACCTAAAAATGAAATACTTAGATATATATCTAACAAAATATGTGCAAGATTTATATGTGGGAAACTATCAAACTCTGATGAATGACTTTAAGGATGAACTAAATAAGTGAAGAGATATAGCATGTTTATGGATAGGAACACTCAATATTGTCAAGATGTCAGTTCTTCCTAAATTGATTTATAGATTTAATGCAATCCCAGTCAAGATCCCATGCTATTTTGTGGCTATCAACAAACTAATTATACAGAAAGGCAAGAGACCCAGAATAGCCAATACAATATTGAAGGAGAAGAACAAAGTTGAGAATAGACATTACGTGACTTCAAGTCTTACTATAAAGCTACAATAATAAAGTGAGAGTGGCATTGGTGAAAAAATAGACTAATGAATTGATGGAACAGAATAAAGAGCCCAGAAACACAACCACATATAGTCAACTAATCATTGACAAAAAAGCAAAGGTAATACAATAGAGCAAAAATGGTCATTTTGACAAGTGGTGCTGAACAACTGTCTATCCACATGCAAAAAATAAATAAATAACTTTAGACACAGACCTTTCACCCTTCAGAAATATTAACTCAAAATGGATCACAGGCCTAAATGTGAAATGCAAAACTATAGAAATCATTAGATAATATAGCAGAAACTTAGACAACCTTGGGTATATCTATGACATTTTAGATACAGTGTCAAAGGCATGATCTATGAAACAGATAATTGATAAGCTGCACTTAATCATATTTAAGACCCTCTCTGCGGAGTGCCTGGGTGGCTCAGTCATTAAGCATCTGCCTTCGGCTCAGGGAGTGATCCCAGGGTCCTGGGATCGAGCCCCACAGTAGGCTCCCTGTTCTGCTGGGAGCCTGCTTCTTCCTCTTCCACTCCCCCTGCTTGTGTTCCCTCTCTCACTGGCTGTCTCTATCTCTGTCAAATAAATAAATAAAATCTTTAAAACAAAACAAAACAAAACAAAAACCCTCTCTGTGACAGACAATATCAAGAGAATGAGAACATCAGCCACAGACTAGGAGAAAATATTTGCAAAAGATGCATCTGATAAAGGACTATTATCCAAAATATGCAAAGAACTCTTAAAACTCCACAAGAAGAAAACAAACAACTTGATTAAAAAAACGGACCAAACCTTAACAGACACCTCATCAATCAACATGTACAGAACAAATAAGCATATGTAAAGATATTCTACAGCATATGTTATAAGAGAAATACAAATTCAAATAACAGTAAGATACTACTACACACCTATTAGAATGGTCAAAATTGGGAACACTGATGACACCAAATGCTGGTGAGGATATGGAGCAGTAGGAATACTCCTACATTGCTGGTGGGAAGACATCTGGCAGTTTCTCACAACACCAAACATATTCTTACCATAAGATCCACACATCATGCTCCCTGGTATTTACCTAAAGAGGTCAAAAATTATGTCTACAACAAATCCCACACATGGATGTTTATAACAGCTTTATTTATAATTGCCAAAACTTGGAAGTAACCAAGGTGTCTTTTAGTAGATGAATGAATACCTGAAGTGTGGTACATCCAGACAATGGAATATTATTCAGCGCTAAAAAGAAATGAACTATTATACCCTGAAAAGACATGGAGGAAACTTAAATGCACATTACTAAGTGAGAGAAGCCAGTCGGTAAAGGCCGCATAAGATAGATGTGAATTCCTGGAAACAAAAAGGAGTGTTAGAAGGAATGAATGGTACAGAGAATTAAATGATATTGTTGATAAGATTATTTTTAATGTCGACATTCAATAATTTTTGATTGGTAAATAACTTTATCTGGTTTTGAAACGTTAAATGGTATTTTGCCTTCTTAATTATTAAGCTGATGAAAATATTGTGTTGCATTAAAACCTGATTTACCAAATACAATTTTTTTTTAAATGTTGCAGAGAAAGACATGGTTTCTTTTGGAAGGGTGCTGTTTTAAAATACAGTCTGAAGATACATAAAGAGGGGGGAGAAACACAGGCAGATGTTAAACATAATGGCCCTCCTTTTAAACAGAGAAGAAATGCAAAGCTCCCATAACAGAGTATTAATTGGGAACTAACCAGCAGACACTTGTGTGAAGCTCTTCTACCAGCCGAGTATCTGAGGATGTTAAAACATCCCTGTGGGATTGGCTCTCTTTTTCTTAATTTTGAAATGGAACAACACTGTTTTGAATTTCTTCTTTACACAAGTTGGCCAGCTTGGTTGCAAAAAAAGAGAGAGATGTTTCCAGCCTAATGGATGATTCAGAGAAGTTATTTCCCAGCTTTCTTTCTGGAAGAAGCTGAATCCAGTGGAAATGTTACAACCCTGAAAGGTAAACCAGCCCTCTATGACAGAAATAACTCAGATGCAAAAGTACTCTTTTCTAAGATTGTTATGCCAATTGGCATTGCAATTCAAAAATTCCACTGGGGAGGGATCTCAGCCCTGCTGATTTAATTACTAGGCTTCGCCTGACCTTATTTGTTTAGATTTTGCTGTATTGAGTGTTGCTATGGAATCCTGCCTAAATTTATTTAGTAGTATTGAAAGAAAATATGATGGCACTGACCATTTTGGTTAAAAATAACAAAAACAAAACGGGATTTGTACAGCTAAGAAAAGAACTTGTTAGAAAGACAACTTTTTTATTTTTATGTTTTTTTAATTCCCAGATGCTTATCTGGTCATCCAAGCCAAATGAAGCGAATTGTTGGTAATTAAAAAGTAATTCACTGAAGTGAGTGCAGCTGTAGCAATGGTTTTACTGCCAGACCCAATGTGATCTATAGAAGCAAACTGTAATTGTTTCAAGTGAAAAAAATATTCTTTACTTATGAGGATAAATCTGAAATGTTTATTTCATTTATAAAAACTTCGGTGAATTTTTAGCAATGAAATTATAAAGAAGAAAGGAAAGTCTGCCAATTTGACAAATATTAGCCTCACATATGTGTGCATCTGAATAATTATATACAAACTGCTCTAAAATAAGCAAGTGAATATTGTACAGCCATTTTATTTCCTATTTTATCCCTTGGGTTTAAAAGACTTGAAAATAAGGAGCCTAGAAAAGGGAGGTGGGGGGAAGCATTTAAATTATTTATTTATTTTGACTTTTAAATATCGATACTACTTCTAAACATGGTATTAAAATATCACTAAAGCTATGAATATTTTATTAACCTTCTTTGGGCATTTTCTTTACGAAGTATTGTTTCTATGACCTTCAAATCAAAGGTTTCTTCATGGTGAATCCCTTCCACACCCACCTGAGGGTGTATGTTTCCTTTAGTTGGTATCTCCCAGATTCCTTTGGGCTGTTGCTTGCTTTATCCTGTCAGCACTTTGAGTATTTTGGGTTTTTTTTTTTCTATTTTGGCACTTACCATAATTTTGAAACTATTTATTTCTATTTTTGTCTTCTCTAAGAGACTGCTATTTTTTGAAGGTCAGAGCAGAAAACATTTCACCTTTATTGTCTATGCCCTACCTTCACACATCACTCTCAGTGCATAGCAGAGTTTGGGTGCTCAGGAGGGCATTGGTAAAAGTAAACTGAGTGAAGAGAGAGTAGAGGAATGATAAATCTTATATAAACTCTAATAATTTATTTTTATTTTATTAGATTTCTACTGAAATGTATCAGTGCTATTTTTAATGCATAAGAAGTATTAGTACATGGGGTGTATTTATTAATGAAATGTTGATTACTTGCAATACAGTTGGTTTATTGCTCTACTTTTATTAAATATATGCATTTTTATTAGACTTATGTTCAAACTATATAATGTGAAGATTTATTAAGAAACTGAATTAACCACAATTAACTTTAAAACAAAATTGTTAGATTGTAAAATTCTAAAAACTGAAGGATAGACTTATTCTGTCAGACTATATATATGTATATATGTGAAAACTTTATGGATCCCAATTGTAAAATACTATCTTCTGAACTGTTCATAAACTTCATGCTGGATCTATGAAATAAGTCTTCTCCATTTAAAATACAAAATATTTAAAAGTAGAATTCAAAGACTTTAATAGCTATTATCGCTTTAGAAGTTATCAAAAAGAACAAAACATAACACTGTGGTTGGGAATAGTAATAGGTTGTCGTAGGTATAAAAGGGTTAAAAAGAGGCACATGGATAATCCTAAATTAAAAATTAAAGCACATTTGGGGCGCCTGGGTGGCTCAGTTGGTTAAGCATCTGACTCTTGATTTCAGCTCAGGTCATGACCTCAGGGTTGTGATCAAGCCTGGTGTTGGGCTCCACACTGGGCGTGGAGCCTGCTTAAAATTCTCTCTCTCCCTCTCCCTCTGTCCCTCCCCACCTCTCTAAAAAATAATAATAATAATTAAAAAAATTAAAGCACATTCATTCATTCTGTAAATATGTTCTGAGATATTCGATGTACTAGTTATTGAAAATACAAAAATATATTAAGCATTTGCTTTTATATTGTACTTTGTAGTGTGGGTGGGGCAAGAGACAATAAACATGAATGAATAAATGAGTGAATGAATGAATGAATATTAGGTATGTATGAAATGAAGAAAAATAGAGAGAAAATGACAAGTGGAGGTCAACTGATTAAGGTCCATGTGAGCAGAGACTTGGAAGTATGGGAGTGAATTATCTGGATAGCCAGGGAAGAGGTTTTGGGGCAGAGGGAATAGTTTGATAAAAGGCCCCATGGCAGGACTATCCCTTGATTGTTCCATAAACACAGGGCAATTTCTGTGCCTGAAATGAAATGAGTGAGACAGAGACAGGTATAATATCAGATTAGAGAAGTGGCCCAGCACAACATGACATAGGGCCATGTAGCTTATGGAATGACATCTTTCATTCTGAGAAAATTGTTAAGCCACTGGATGGTCTGGAGTCAAGGAACATGTCTAAGTGTTTGGAAAAGCACATTATTATTGCTTTGTGAATAATAAGTTACAGAAGGCCAAAAATGGAAGCAGTAAGACTGGCTGGAAGCTTTTGTGACTAGAGTTCCGTACTTAGCTGGAATGCCCTAGTGTGACACTACCTGCTGTTTATGACAATCGTCTTTCGAAATTTGTAAAATACATAGTGCGTGACAATTCCGATTTCTTTGAATTTATCTTTCATATTTTTTCAAAAAACTAGCTCTACTGTTTTTGATTTCATTTCCTCTGTTTTTGATATCATTTCTGCACTTTTACCATTTCTTCATCTAATGAACATGATGAATACATATACATGTAGCTTTCACTTAATATTCTTGTACTATGTGGCATGTTGTGTACATGAACACTCCCCTGAGGCAAGAGTTATCACGCCCTCCTTCATAGTGGAAAGTACCTACAGGTTTAATCAACCTGCTTAATTTTCTGCTATTAAATAGCAGATCCGACATTCAGATCCAGGTCTGTTTTCCACCATGGCCTGCTATTTTTCCCCTGAACTATGTGAATATTCCTAGTCATTGTGGCCTATTGATTACAGCAGAATCTAAGCACAGTGATTCTGAAAGAAAAAACCATTTCCAAATTAGAAAGATTTAAGAATCCCAAAGTTATACCTTTGGTTCAAAATACATTTACTGGAAATTCATATTTACACTACTCAATTGTTTTCTAGAATAATGATATCTATAAAACATAGGCATGAAAATTAGAAATAATCTGTCTACTCCATAATTTTCAAACTGTTATGCTGGATAAAATATTTGATCAAATTATTTATTTCTTAAATATTGACAAATTGGTTGCACATTTCATATACAAACTCTTCCCAGAACAAGCATTGCTTATTACTTATGCTTTTTCAGTTAGCCTACCTGTCATAGACTACACATAAGAAATAAACTACTTTCAAGTCTGTGCATTGTCTCAACTTTTTCTCTAGAAATTATGTGATTGTTGCTACTAAAAATAATATTTAAAAAATATTATTTATTCATTTATTTTAGAGAGAGAGTGCGTTCAAGTAGGGGGAAGACAGAGGGGGAGGGAAAAAGAAGGGGAAAGATTCTCAAGCAGACTTCATGCTGAGCGTGGAGCCCTGAGCGGGGCTCGATCTTACAACCCTGAGATCATGACACCAGCTGAAACCAAGTTGGGAGCTTAATTGATTGAGCCACCCAGGTGTCCCCCAAAATCATTTTTGAGATAGTGCAGTCTCTCCTTTAGTATAGCAATAAATATATCCAGTTTCTGGCATTTAGTGGGAGAGAAATTCAAGACTAACGAAGTATTTGCATATACAGTAAATTGCTATGAAGAATAGTATCTAAAGCCTTGTAAATCCACAAAAATAAAGAAATACTAGTAATTTATCCAGCTATTTTCATATTCCTGACACACTCGAATGGACTGATACACTTGAATGACCAAAAATGTATTTTTCAATTTATTTGTTGCAAAGTGTTAATGGATGTCTAATTGAATTACCCACTATTTTTCAAGGAATTAATAAATGAGATAATAAAAAGATGTAATTTCAAATATTATTTTTCCTTTTTAATATTAGCATAGTGAGCTAAAATTAATATGCATTTAAGAAGTATAGAAAACACGACTTGACTGGAAAGTAGTCAATGAGAGAAGTGATCTTGTGGGGGAAATTCAGAGTACATCTTCTAAAAAATTAGTAACTGCTATTTATGTGTACCTTAGAATTTTCCTTTAGCTTTTCATTTTATTTGGTAACTTTTTAAAAAATTGTACATTCTCTGACTGTAGAAAATATAATCACAGTTTCTAAGAATTGTTGAACTATTCTCTTTTTTAGATGTCTGTCCATATTTCTGAGGATTTATTGAAAATATATGTTGAAGGGCATCTTCCTAAGAAATCAACAAGTTCATAGTAAAATATTTAAAATACCTACTTTCTCCTAGAATAGAAAATAAACCTTTCACTAATTGCAATTAAATTAGTTTTTTTAAATGAAACCTCCCCAAACTTTAAGATTTATTTCATAAATGAAATTCATATTACTTGTCACACCTATAGTCAAAGTTTTCAAGTGTTGCTTTATGGTACTCATGGGGACATCTGCAGTAAGAGTGTTCCAAACAAGAGGAACATGTGAAAATCCTGGCAGGAGTTTGACCTAGCTTATTTGCAGCCCACTGAGAAAGGGACAGAGCTGTAGGAGATGAGGTCAGGGACACTACAAGGTGCTAGAGGATCTTATGTTCTCCATTAAGATATTGGAGTATTTTCGGATGGAAATAGGAAGTATCGAAAGCCTTGAGCAGAACAGTGAAGATCTGAATTGCATTTTAATCAGTACATTTAATTATTCATTGAAAAAAATAAATGTCAGACATTCCAGATTAGTAAGGGACTTATTCCTTTAAAGAATGGAATTGAAAAGCTGAAAAGTTTCTCACATTTCAGTGACATTCATAATTCTGGACATAAATTCAATCTTTAAAATGTTTTCCAGCACCTGACTTGGTAAGTGAAAATCAACCATATGTCACCAAATTCTTCCCCATTTGCCCCAACACAAACCTCTGCCAACTCTACCTTCACTGTGACAAATCAGATAAAATAAGAAAACAAACAAAGAAAATTCTGGGAAATTTGTTTGCTAGTTTTTTTTTTTTTTTTTTTGTTTGTTTGTTTACAGGGACTTGGGGATAGAAATTAATTTAAACCTAAAGGGAGCAGATTAAGTATATTCTCTAACTTTTACATTCTGCTGCTTGTTGAACCTAGCAACTTGATGAAGGTAAGGGCTTATCACAGCAGGTCAACACATTTTTTAATATATAAAATAATTTATACTTGTGGGTAGGGGCATTTTGCCTTTCTAGAGGCTTGTAGATATTGTATCTTCTTGTGCGTGGGTAAGGATGGATTGTGAAAGGGAGACTGGGACTCTACTTAAAACCATATTGCATGTAATTATGAAAACCATTTACAGTAGTAAACCTCTAATCCAACTACCATTTAACTGTATTTATGCCTTGCTCATTAGCTATCTAAAATCCATAAGTTTCTGGGTATTTTTTCCTTACACAGAGATGTTTATCTATCTTTAGGTTATTTCTTTCAAAAACATGAACTCAGTGCTTGCAAGTTGCATATCAAAGGAGTCTTCTAAATAAAGACAATTTGTTTACAAAATGTACCAGCTGATAAAATAATCTTTATCCTATTACATATGTAAGTCAGGAAGGAAATACACTATAATATTTAATGGAATTACAGATAAAGTCATACTCATGGTCTGAAATATTGTACAGTTAGAAAAAGTGACTGAAAATACTACATTTATAAAGGAGATGCACGTTAGCTTAGTTCCTCTGCTCTAATTATCATTGTTAGTGGGAAAATGTGGAATTACAGAACCAGATAGTTTAAAGGAAATTTCAGCAAACGTGTCATACATACTTCCACTAGTATCCTAAAAAAATCTTTACATTTTTGATGAGAATAGTGAAATACACATTGGAAATTTCACATCTGTGGTTTTCAAATAACACTCACAGAAATTATAATATTCATTTTGCATTAACTTAATGTAATATGAAGGAGAAAGCACCTATTATTTTCAGCTTACTATTAAGCAATTAATTATTTTTTAAACGTTTTTATTTATTTATTTGAGAGAGAGAGAACAGGAGAGAGTGAAGGGGCAGAGGGAGAGGGAGAGGCAGACTCTCCGGTGAGGGGGAGCTCAACATGGGACTCCATCCCAGGATCAGGACCTGGGCCAAAGGCAGACACTTAACTGACTGAGCCACCCAGGTGCCCCTTAGTCAATGAATTAATATCTAAATCCAAAGCTATCTGTCCAGTAAGTGAGACAAGAATAAATTCCTTACCGATGCTCTCTTTAATTAATTCCTTGTTGTAACTTCAAATTGCTATGGGAACATGAAAATGACATTTTAAAGTAATATTAAATTTATATTTTTGTTTCTATTGTTGATTGAAATATTTCTAATATTATTTCCTTGAATGCTAAATTTATTTTTTATGTATTCTCCTTATTTCAATTCTAAGCAAAATTAAATATGCAATATCACTTACTATAGTAGTGTGGTTAAGATGACAAGATGTAATGTAAATGAAAACTGAAAGTCTTTTATTTATATTTGTCCTTAACCCTTGTGAACAGATTCTGATAACTCTGAGTTTTGGTGCAGCTTTAAAATCCAGTTTGAACCTAGTTCCATTTAATAAACAAACATATGCAAAATAAAAAAATCGGTTTTTCTCCCCAACAAAGCACAAATGGAGTCTGAGAGATGCAAATATATTCTTTTCAAGAGTAAAAGAAATGTTCAAAATGGGGATTCCATGTCAGCAGTTTTGACATGTTAGTGGGTTTCCCTTCAATCTCTCACTATTTATCACAGGCTGTTCAACTGTAATCTACTTTCCAGCTCATTAAACTGTTACTATGCTTTTACATTGTGTGACTCAAGAATCAAAGTTTTTTGGTCAATTAATTCAACTGTGCTAAACCTAGAATAGTATTTGCTTTCCAAATACACAAAATATAAGGATTTTATATCTTTTGGAATCTCTAATAAAAGCAGAAATAATCTATAGAATTGAAAAGAAAAACTTTTCCATTTCATTCATTCATTCATTGATTTAATAAATATTTACTGAGATTCTGTATGTGGTGAATATTATGTAAAGTATTTAAATGCATTGGTGAACTAGGCAAGCTTTCCATATTCCCATTCTGTTTATGGGCAGTTTACTAATAGTGTCTATGAAAAGGGGACCAGTAGATGTTGAACACCTCTGAAGCCCAAGAAAAGAGACGTAATCAACGAATTTGAGGTAACTGAATTTGGGGGTATAATGAGGCCACATGGAATAGTATGGTAGATTTTAAGGAGTTATGCAAAAGTTAAATAGTATTTTTCCTAATGTGTGTGTCTGTCTGTGTAATTTTGCATATGGAAATAAGGCATATTTTTAAAATTTGATTCAATTTCAATTAGGTTGTATTAATAAGACTTTTTAAAAATTGCTTAATTTTTAAATGCTGTCTTCAACAAGTGTTAGCATATGATTGATGATTAAAGAGGCAAAGAAGACAAAGTCTATTAAGGCAAGTGTGGGTTATTCTATTATTATACCTGGATTTTATACAGCTTGGGGAGGAAAAAAAAAAGTTGACTTCCTAATTTACATTCAAAAAATATCTAGTAGCCTCAAGACTGCTCAGAAGCAGGGTTTCTCAGTACTGTTGACAGTTTGGGCTGGGTAACTCTTTGTTGTGAGGATCTGTTCATGCATTATAGAAATGGTTCGTATCATCTCTGGCCTCTGCCCACTAAATTCAAACAGCTTCTCCAGCTCCTCTCCTCCAATTTGTTGACAACTAAAAATGTCTCCAGACCCTGCCAAATGAACCCTATGTGGGGTGCAAATTGCCTTGGCTGATAACCAATGATTTAGGAAAAACTCTCAGCAGAGATATTTTTGATAAGAGTCATTTTGTCCTATTTTATCTTTTGCTTTCAAGGTCTAAATAACATTTGCATCAATGTTTTAAAAAAATTTAAGTTCAGTGGGCATAAATTCACTGCAGATTGTAAAATGTATTATTATTACGTATTGGGCATTTTATATTAAATAGAAACTTTTTAAAAACTTAAAAAAACCCCACTTTTCCTTAACTTTGTTAAATGGGTAAAATTCATAAACTGTACATGAGAAACATGCAATTGCCTCATCTGCCAAATAGATACTCTTTTAAAGTAAATAGTCATAGGAGAGGATTTTATAGTTAATATTGTTTTAAATAAAACTAACTGAAATATTTTACAGGCATCAAAACTTACTTGAAATACATTAACTTGTGCTTATAACGAGTATTATCCCATGCAGGTATTTCTATGTTAATAAAACTTACTATTAAGGACATGTATATGTCTCCAAAAAGTGTATCAAATGTTATATTTCCATATGTTTACCCTTCTACATCCTTTTATGTTTATATTTGTCATGCTTTGTAAATGTAACCTGGAGGAGTGTTGGTATTTTTGGAGCTTGTATAGTTGAGAAGAATGACTAGTTACACTGTTACAATTAATTGCAGTTGCTTTATTGTATTATATCTAATAATTGGCCATTTAGTTTATATCTGCAAAATTATCTCCTAAAAATATTTTCATGTGCAATATTCATGGATATAGTCTTACAAATATATGCATTTTTAAAAGAAAAGAAGTAAAACTAATGAAGGCTATTTTATAATACCTTAAGGCTTTTTCCCATTATCTCTCAATATGCCATTAGTTATTTTCATTTCGTTTACTTAATTATCCCTCATTCCATAAATGGTATCACTTAGTTTCAGATTTTCACTGTTAATTTATTTGGACACTAAGACACGACTTCAAGTTATTACTTTGGAAAGTGACTAATAAAATTTTATATTTGGAATGAATTTACCTTCTTTTAATGAGCTAATTATTTATTCATTATCATTGTTGGCAGTCTTTTCTAAGCTATCTCTAGTTTCTTTATCCTTAACAGGTAATTAAAGGTTTCAAACTAAACACAATATTCCATGTGCAGCCTTACTAGCCTTTTGAAATTCATGTATTTATTTCTTATATTTATTTCTTATTGCTAGAAACCATATATTATGACAATAGCTATTTCTTTTACCACTTATCATGTTGTTTCTCCTCTTAACTTGTAACACTCAGCTAAGCATCTTAGCAGCACCACTTACCAGTGGTGGGCAGTTTCTCAGATGGACATGAAATTTGTAATGATATTTACTTGTACTTGAGGGATTTCTAAATCCATTTAGGCTAGGAAAAATTATGCTACCTCTTGGTTATCTGTGGTTACATGAGACTAGCAAAAATAGGGATGCCAACACATTTGAGAATTTCTTTTTGGCTTTCTCCTTTAAGGTATTTAACAACAAATTTTAGTGAAATTTTGTTAATACCTCCTTTTTATTATTACCTTAATGTTATTTTCCCAAAATTTAATACCAGCTTTCTAATCATAACAATATCCCATTCCAAACAGGGGACTAATGGAACAGGCCTGAGGCTTTTAGGATTATAGCATTAACTCCCAGACAACTGAAAGGAAATGGATAAAAATGTGTAGAAACAGAGGTGACAGTCTTTGGAAGGTGCCCATTCCAGAGAGAGGGAGGTGGGTTGGAATAAAAGAATTATCCCTTGGAATCTTGATGGTAAAAAGTAGAAGGAAACAAGTTGCAGATGTCGAGTCATAAAGAAATAAACATCTTCAAGCAGAAGAAACAGTACCCATAACCCCAAAATAAACAGAGGTACCATCTAGTAAAGACACTGCAATATAAAACAAAGAAATCCAGTGAGTCCAAAAACCCTATGAGAGCCATATGTTACTAGAAGCATTGAATATTGAATTGAATATTGAAATTCCATTGCTTACTTACCAGGTCAGCAAAAATACAAAAACATGTCGAAACTTTTACTTAGTGAGTTTGTAAGGAATTCTCATCTGTAGTAGCGATAGATGTACATCTTTTGGTTTAATGAATCTTAATATTCATTGAGTACCTCTTAATCTGCTTGTTAGAGAGTAGTTGAAATAATGGGATATAACATCAAGAAAAATACATTTGGGTCCTGTTTTCACAGGGCTCAATTTTAGCTGACATCAAAAAGTTAGAGGTTGGATTTGGTATGCTCTATGTGGTAAGTATATATTTTCTCTAGGTAGACGCTGAGTAAATCAGAAAGTTAAGGTCACGAAAAAATTGTTCACCATGATTATGGCCCACTAGCATTTAACAGTCAATCACAGGCGATTTCATGCTGTGAACAAAGGGGAAAAATGGAAAAAAACCTGCCTGTTTCTCTCTCTCTCTCTCTCTCTCTTTTTTTTTTTTTTTTTTACATTCCTGACACCAAAGGTTTGAACAGTATCTCTTAGGATAGATATACTTGAAAATAAATAGAATACTAGTAAGTTCTCTTCACCAGAAGATTGTGCTGGAAATCTGCTAATTCTTACACCTTGGTTTAGGTAAAAATATTCATACAGGACTTAAGGCATCACTGAAATATGAAAGAACTGATATATGATAAATGCTGGAGTCATCCCTCATGACCAGACCTTTGTCCTTTTGTAGTTTCTCTTCCTCTCCTGTTATCTGAGTCATATCTACTCTCAGTATCTACCCTCAAAGGTTGTAGTATTTAACAAAATTACTAATTACCACTGATAATGATCCATTAAAATGCCTTACCATGTTTCCACAGTTAAAGGTTACTAACCCCAGGAATTAAAATATTTTTAAAAGTATGGCCCTCATAAACAGTAATAGATAATCATTTTTGTAGTATTGATCAAAAAAAAAACTTTTAGCATATAAATATCAGAAATTTTACCTCCCTTCACAATACATGGTGAGATAACTACAAATGAATAGAGATATTCTCCTGATAAGCTCAAGCTAATCAAACCATAGTTGTAAGTGACAAGATGCAACATTTCTTTCTATTGAAGTCCTCCTTTTATTTAGGGCAAGTTAACAAAGTACCAGTGGTCTATTACTTAGAATTGCTGCCATTTTCTTTTACTCTCATCTGTAAAAATCAGTTGTAAAATAGGAGTTCCAACTACTGGAAGAGAAGTGGAATAAATATACGTTGTTCTACAGCATTTGAAAAATGTAAAACTAATTTCAAATCTCTATTAATCTTGTTTAACAGAGAAATATCATTTCAGTCATCAATTTCAGCTTTTTTTTTTTTGTCATATCACCTTTTCATATTCTTATAGAGGTACTAGGGTTTTTTAAAACCTGCCAAAATTTAGAGAAGTCTTGTACTCCTATCTTTCCATGGATTATTGACTTCTTCCTTGAAAGTCAATGATGACTTTGCAGCTTCTGTGCTCGTCTTGAAAGAATGGAAATTGGCCCAGTATCCAGCCTCCCTAAACAACAAAAAGGTATATTCCCTCTGGATATATACCATCCACTCAGGGGAAAATGCCAATATGATGAATGGCCAAAAATCTGGTGAAAATATGTAATAAAATTTAACTGGCTAAGAGACTATTTACTGAGCAGCCAGGTCATTACATTGAAAAACTTACCTATTTGCCAAATATTATATTTGCTATGTATTTGTAAAATTCACAAGGTCTATAAATGTTACAGCTTTCACAGCATTTGAGACTCTCTCCTGAATTATAATTGGCAGGTTCCGAGTTACAGTTTAATTTTAATTGTAATTTCTTTTCTACTTGCCTGCTGCAGTTTTGCCACAGCATTTCCACTGTGAACAAAATACAGAATTCTCTGGGCTTTTGAAGAGGTTGGGCTTAGGACAGTTGAGAATGCATTTCTTGTGAGTTTTGACGTACAAGTGTTTACAAAGGGTGAATGCCAATACATTTGTAAATTATGAAGTTTTCTCAATTTCAACACATTTTCAATCCTAATCCAGAAATATAATTGACCTTATCAAATATAGTTTGTGTACATTGAAAAAAACATGAGCTGTTCAGTGTCTGAAATATGAAGGCATACACATTGGCATTCAACTCAGCTAACCCTCAAAACCACAGCTAATTGGCTGAATCAGTGGTCTGAGATCTAAACACACACAGATTAAAATTAAAACCGAAGTGAACAAAAACTTCAAAAATATTCAAAGATTGTTGAAACCATCCTATGCAGTAAAATTTGCTAAAAAAATGTTGCAAATATTTAACAGGAACATGTTTTATGATAACATGTAACTTGACGAGCATGATGAGTTGCTTTGAGTAACTTCTCCAATAGGACACTTAGCAAAGTCTCATAAATAAGCTTGGGCTTTCACGCACATATAAAACTGAGACTTGTTTGTAGTAGCTTCCCCAACTACCTTGCAAAAACTTCTTAGGCAAGGGTATATGAAAGGCCTGATTCTTCCTTTGGAATGGGAGAGGAAACTGTTTAATAAAAATGGAAAACAAAAAAAAATTAAAAATTTAAAAAATAGAAAACAAATACAAATTGAAATTCCAATGCATTATTTTGCTACATCAGAAAATAATGAAATTACAAACAATGACTTGTAACAAATTATGTAAACCATAAATGAAAAGGATAGATCCATCAAATGATTGTTGCTGTGACCTATACCTGTACTGCAAAATTATTTAAAATGCTTTGGGGATAAAGAAATAGGATTGTATTAGCTCATTGCCCATTCTATGAAAGTAGATCTGTAGAAGAGTTACCATATATTTATACCTTTTCAATGTTTAATTGTTGCTGAAGTGTATCTGCTTGATATTTTTACTGAGCTGTTATATCCACTCTCCTTGCCAAAGGTCAAGAAGGAAAGGGCTTAGGAAAAAGACATTCGAGAGTATGATAAAAGACCCATGAAACACATACTTTGCAGTAAACTTGTGGCTTGCTTCTTCCACTGTTTAAGCCATTTAAGGAAGAAGTCAAACTCACGGCTTTTGTATTCTTCAGACCAGCTTATAAGAGACCATTGAAAGAAATTCCTTGCTTCTCTCAGATTACAACACACTTTTAACCCAAATCCAATAAATCACTCATATTTTCAAGTTTATTTGCAATTCTAATTTAAGCACAATTTACACACCATCAATAAGGTTACTATGTAGCCTTGCAGCATACAGAGCAAGAATGCAAATTTGCTGCTCAGTATCATTGCTAATGGATTTTTTTTCCTTTCAAGTTCTTCATGCTTTTGTTATGCATTTTCTAAATCAACCACTGCTAAAATTGTCAGTGATGTGCTCCCTGGTTACGTCGAAGTGATCTTACTTTCACTTGTACCTGCCCCCCCCCCCGTCAGACTTCATTGTTCATTCAGCTCTCCTGCCTCTGCTGACTCTGCTGCAGTAGTTGTGACACTGTCACTGGTGTGCAGCCTGTGTGCTGCATTCTAGATGCTTTCATTTTGCATCTTCTCTAGATTGTAGGCGATGTTCTTATAAGAGTTCAACATGACCATTCAGCTGTTTAAGGGTTTCAACTGCAAATTTGCCTAAGTTTCATCTTGTGGTGATTTTATCCAACCTCCTATGCCATGCATAGATTCTCTTTTTAACATTTGGTATCAAGACAGGCTGAAATTTAAGCAAATTCTCAGACTCATTTGCAGCATCAGTTTCAAATGTAGAAAGTGAGAGCCCTTGCCAGTGATGTGATACTCCTGGAATTATGTATAACATTTGCTAAATTAGTGAAATGTCAAGTCATTTTCCCTGAAGAAAGATAATTAAATGTGTGTGGTTATAATGATAATAATGCTGATGGTCTGAGGGGTTATACTGCATCGGAGAGAAGAAAGATCCATATTTAAGCATCAGAAATTGAAATATTGTATATAACTTGGACAACAACTAGACTTTAAGATTTGGAATCATAAAAAAGGAAAAATTATTCCAGCAACGTAAAGAATTTAGAATAGCTGTCAACCCTGTAAAACTAGGAAATAGATGCTGTAGGTGCCATTTAGAGCCTTCTCTTTCAGCAAAGTATATACACGTGTGCGCGCGTACACACACACACACACACACACACACACACACACACACACACACAGGCTTGGCATTTGCCTCTGAACATGCATAGATATATAAATCTGACTTTATAATCAGAGAAATGACCCTGTTTCTCAGTTCTCAGTGATACTGGGCCGATGTCTGTACAAAATGACAAAGCAAAACAAACACTATATATATATATATATATTTCTAATTCAAAGTAAAAAAAAATAGCCATACCCTTTGGCTCATAGTAAATGGAAACTAACAACCTAAACAAGGTCCCTTTCTCCTTTTAGCATTTTTCTTAACCCTTTCCTGACCACTGTTTTCCTCAGACCCACCATCCACCACAGGCTTTCACTCTAATGTGTGTAATAGATGTGTATGTGTATGCTTATCTGAAATTTTATGATACTGTTTCATGAATGTATCTGCTTATAATTTACAGTGATATTTTTTCTATAAATCTCATTGCTTTTTAATTTTTGTTGTTCAGCAATTTGTTCTGAGTTACGCATGTATGCATAACATTCTGCTACATAAACCTAGTTCACTTTAATTATTTACTGTACTTATTTTTGGTTGCCAATAACCCTCAGATATAATGTAAAAATGCCAGAAAATTCTGGATGTCATTGCCCATTTTTTCATTGCTAGTTATCTGAAGAACAAGATTATCATATGATTGAACTGATGGTGGGGTGACCCACAGTCATTACCAGGGACAACCTTCCAATTCTACAGAAACAAAAACTGATCCAGATGAAGAATTTTTTTTTAAGTCATTGGATAAAAAATATAGATGTCTGTGTGACTTCTTCATAAGGATACCAGATTTGGGGTTTCTCTTTTTGTGAAATCTAGAGATCCTGTTGTAATTTTGAGAACAGGGTGGAGCTTCATGGACAATGACAGTCTTTTAAAGCCATCACAGTTGAAGACCTACCTTAGCAGCTGCTTATGAAATCCATGCTTAACATATACATTTTTACCGGTGCTTTTAAAAAAAATGTTTCCTGTTTAAGTGATAAATGGTCAGAGTCGTTACTTTTATTTTTTTTTAACTCTTTGAAATGCCATCAATATGAAACCATGTATATTTATAAAGAATGATTTTGATTAGGTTTAGCTGCCATTCTAAAAAAAATCCAAATAATATTGATTTAAACAGGAGAGGAGCTTATTTATTTTTTTACGAAGCTCTTCTTATCTACTCTACCACTCTGGCATTACATCAGAATCTTAAGCAGGAGGAAGCAGAGGAGAAAGGGGACAAGTGGAACTTTGAGTCATCTCTTCAATTTTCCAGGAAGTTCAGCTTGTATTTTGTTAGTCAACACTTACTCATGTGGCCGCACAATATGACTCGAGGAAGGCTTGCTTTATTCCAGGCAGCTGTGTGCTCAGGGTTGGGGAATTACTTGCTGCTATAGAAACAGGCTGATTCCTGAAAATATGGCCCATCTTTGTAATTCTTTGTGCAGCGATATGTCCTCTGGAATCAAACCAGTAACTTTATCCATTACTGCTTTTGACTTCAGAATGAGCATTTCAACTGTAGATTTTTTTTTTCCCCTGTGGTTCTTTGAGCTGTGTCAAGAAAAGTCCTCAGCCTTTGCTGTGCTTCTTGTCTTCACTTCTGCCCAGATAACTTCTGCTCAGCTTCAGCTGCTTTTGGCACCCCCAATATGTATT
Organism: Ursus maritimus; assembly: GCF_017311325.1. NCBI lineage: Eukaryota > Metazoa > Chordata > Mammalia > Carnivora > Ursidae > Ursus > Ursus maritimus. Next base: position 53,676,078 of record NW_024423344.1, read on the forward strand.
TTTGAGTTCAGGATTATATTTATTTCCAAGATTCTCTAAAAATGAAATTTCTGAGTTCTTCAAAAATTCAAAAATGTATTCTTATGCTTTTGTAAAGATTCCAAGAGGATAAGGAGGAAATGCTGAAATACAGTCTTGTTTAAAGCAGATGTTCTTATAAGTATTTTAAATTCTGTTCCAATGAAAGAAAAATAAAAAGGATAATAGAGGCAATTGTAGTTCAACTTGTAAAGAGTAATTAACAAGAAGTTGAATATGTTTTCTTATAGAAGTCCATAAACACCTAGATAATAATGTGATTATAATCCTTGTTATAAGAGAAGGGTTATAGTAAGTAGGAAAGAGAAAAGGGAGGCTTGAAGAAGCAAGTTGTGATTCAACGTGAAAGTGATCTTTCAACATTTTCCAGATCCATGAATTTTGGAGGAATTTATTTTCCATCCTTTGTCATGTATTTAACTAGACGTATAGAATAGTTGTGATATCCTAACAACCAGGTCCAGTTAACATCAATATCATTGATATCATCAATGTAATAAATCAGTGTAATAGACCAATCCAGCAGCCCAGAGACGTAAGCAAGTTTGCTCCACATTAGACTATACTGCAGGATTATGAGAGTTACATAGCTATTAGGTAGGCGGTAAAGACATATTACTGGTATGTTCAGCTGAAAGAGAAGCACTTTTGATGATTTTTACCAACAGATATAGAGGAAAAAAAACATTTTCCAGATCAATAGCTACATACCAAGCGCTAGCTGAGGGATATGTTAATTTATTCCAGCTATGAAACTTCATCTGTAACAGCAGCTGCAATTGGAGTCAATAAGTGATTGAGATGATAATAATCCATCATTATTCTCCAAGATCCATCTGGATTGTGTATGATCCCTGTAGACAAATTGAATGAGAATGTAGCATGAATCACCATCCTTGTAATGTTCAAGACTTTTAGAGTGGCACTAACCTTGGCAATATCATCACGATTGATTTGGAATTCCTGTTTTGGTAGATAAAACCAATTCTAGTGGTTTTCATTTGACCTTTCTTATTATAAGAGCCCAAGGTATCAATGTGGAAATCCTGCTAGTTGCTAAATCTGACTATTCTAAATTATGGGAAATAACCTCAGAGTGTATTCAAGGATCAATCAGGCCTTCTGTGAAATGGGCACAAGCCCTTAGGGTGCCTGGGTGACTCAGTCAGTAAGCGTCTGCCTTCAGCTCAGGTCATGATCTCAGGGTCCTGGGATTGAGTCCCACATTGTGTTCTCTGCTCAGCGGCGAGTCTGCTTCTCCCTCTCCCTCTGCTTGTGTGAGTGCTCTCTCTGTCAAATAAATAAAATTTTTTTTAAAAAAATGGGCACAAGCCCAAACTTCCTTGCTCAATTAACCTTTATAAGCCTGAAATCTGACTGGTAGAACACAATGGCATTTCAGGTGTCATGGATTAAGGTCATTTCAGAGATAGAACCTAGCAATCTTTCAAAAATCTGATTATTTTCTCTTTACCAGTACACAGTCACCATAGTAAATGGTCACAGGTTATTTGAGGGAAGGGAGAAAGAAATTTTAAGTATTCATTCTTTTGGCTTTATGGAAGAATCCCTTCTTAAAGGGACTTGGCCTCTACTTCAATCAAGAGACTGTAAGTCTATGAACTGGCTCAAGTCTTAGAATTCATTTAGAAACTGTGATTCTCTATTACGGTGATTTAAATACTTTTGTTAACCAAACTTAGAGTTTAGTTACTCATACAAATTTAGTAGACTACCCATATGTTTCATTTTAGAGATACAATGTTTAACTAGTCAATGCTAAAAATTTTTCCAGATTACTTTGATTTTTAGATTGGCTTTGTCACATTATTGTAAACAGGTATACCTTGTGTTTGACAATTAAGAGTCACAACTTGGCCCAGACTTGATTATCCTCATTAAATTTGTTCTAGGACAGCAGTTTCCACTATCATTTCTGGCTTACAATGAATAGCCATCACAGAACTATTCAAACATGGAAGGGTTCCATTCATGAATGTATTTTCTAGACTTGGAAAGGAATATCCTGTGTAACCTCTGTGGGACATAGTTAGCAAGTTTCATATGATAAATCCATTCAAGCATTCCAGTCTACCCCAGCATCTGGATATCTTCATCCATAACAAACTTAAGAAGTTCTGGTATTTCCCCTTCATTCAATATCGTGCAGATTTGGGTCCAAATCAAGCAAGCAAAATATTAGAGGTACTCTCAGCTAGTTAAGTCAAGCCATTGTATGCTCAAATTTATTGAACATTGATATAATATTGAGATGAATATTGAATGTGAAATATCTATTTTCAAAGTCTAAATTCAGCCTGATCTAACATATTCTTAAACCTGATTTAACACTTTTAGAATTGATTTTGAAATGTGTCCACTAGATTTCTGTCTATATACATTTGCAAAATCTTGGTAATCCTTTCGGGCATATTAGACCTCCTTATGGGTCATATTTTGTACCTTATTCTCTGGCCTTGTTGGAATTTAAGTCCAGTTATATATCTAGAAGTAATGAGTTTGGGTAGTTAGGACTTGAGGAAGATCAGAAGTCCTTGGAACAACAGTACCACAGCAGAGGCCACCAAATTTTTTCAGGCAAAAGTAGACCACCTCCTCAGAAAGGGTGAAAACAGTGTTTCTACTGGCAAAGGAGGCTTAGCAAAAATTTCAGGGATTCAGTCCCTGGCTTATTGTAGTATAAAAGCAAATGCCCATCACAATTTTCAGTGCCCCATTCCTTCCTAACACTGCCTTTTTTTGTCCCTACCTAACAAGGATGCTTTTACCTTCAGTTTACAATTACATGTTCCTCACATCTTTGAGCTCTCACTGGCAACATCCTGAAAGTCCATGTTTTTACTAGCAGTCTGTTCAAGGAAATTTAAGCTTTCTGTACCATACCCCTCAAAAATCTTTTAGCCTCTTCCCACTGCCTGGTTCCAAAGCCCCTCTCACCTTTTTAGGCATTTTTTACAGCAGCACCCCACTTCTAGGTAACAAAATCTCTATTAATTTTCTATTATTTTCCAACAAATTACCACAAAAGTAGTGGCTTAAAGCAACACAGATTTATTATGTCAAGGTTTCTGTGAATCAGGAGTCCAGACATGGATTAACTGAGTCCTCTACTCAGGATCTCACTGGGCTGAAATAAGGTCTCCATTGGGTCTGTTTTCCTATCTGAGACTCAGGGTCCTCTTCTAAGCTTTTTTGGATTGTTGGCAAAGTCAAGTTCCCTTTGGTTGTAAGACTGAGCTCCCTGCTTTCTTGCTTGTTGTCCACCAGGGGCTGTCCTCAGCTACCATAGCTATCAGCAGTTCTTTGCCCTGTGATTCTTTCCATAGCATTGCAGTTTGCTCATTCAAGGTCAGCAGACAAATTTTCTGTTTTGCCTTGTTTTAGGAAGTCAGCAAATTGGGTCAAGCCCGCCCAGTATAATCTCCTTTTTATTATTTAAAGGCCAACTGATTAGGAAATTAATCAAGAGATGATATCCTATTATATTCGCAACTTCTGCATTCATGCGAGGGGGAGGGATTGTAAAAGTCACAACACCCAAGGGCAGGAATCTTATAGAACATCTTAGAATTTTGCCTATGACATCCAGTGAACAAGAAAATATCAACAAAACAAAACATTATACTTCTTATTTTCATGAAATATCTATGATAGCAATTTACTGATCCTCCAAAGTTTCATCTCCCATAATATAGGTATCTACAAGTGCTAATTTAAGTAATTGCTTTGCCACTTCATGCCATAGACTACCAGTGGCCATTTTACCACTGCAAACAGTGTCATTAATGTTTTTAAATGTAATCAGGTAGAAATCACATCCAGATAACCCAGGCCCAATTCAAAGAACCCACCATTAAGGTCCTATTTCTGTGAAATCTTTTAGACTACTTATTTTTCTAAAAATTAGAGTTTATTCAGAAAGAAGCAAAACCATCCTGAATGAAATAGTATTCAGGATTTATCATAGTGTTTAGTTCTTATGAAGTTTGGGAGCTAGTAGAAGAATATTTGCCATTCTTTACCCTGGCCCAAGACCAGAGAAGATGAAGGAGTAAATCAGACGGGAACTAGAGAAGCTGCAGTTCCAGGTGGTGACCAAATACATTAGACTAATGGCAACAAGATGGCCAAACACATTGGTGACACGTACAAACTGTTATGGTGACTGGTACCCTCCTTAATCTTCACATTATAAAAATATGGCTTCTATTTCATTTCTGCCTTCAGACCCTCACAAATATTTATCCTGTCATCAACACTAACCTGGAGCCATATAGTAAAATCATTCTAAGCAATGCAGTTATAACCTAACTAAATTGACTCAGTAATAAACTGCACAATTTACAAAACTATCGCTACCTGAAATTCAAATGAAGGTATGCAAACCTTTCTTAAAAAATCACATCTGTCACATAAGCAAATACTTACAGGTATTGCATTTCAAAACCTTTTTGTAATAACAGGAATGTGAAATCATAGGCATTGGGACACTCTTTTAGCTATGTCACTTTTCAAAGAAAACAGATTCGTATAATGCATAGTTTTGCAGTTCATTTTACTAATATAGAGCCAATTTTTATATTACAATATTTCATGATTCTGTTTTTTTTTAAATTATTTGTTTAGGCAGTTATATTTTGATTTGACATTTCAAAATCCCTGACATATATGGCAAAGTTACATTAAGTCATTATAGAGACGATTAACCTCTTAGTTATAAGAAATCAAGGTCCATCTCTTCTATGGTAGTACTTGATCTTTTGTTACAGGCTACAATTTACCTGTCCTTTAACACGATTTATGGGTTTTTCAGAACAGTAGGACTCCAAAATAATATAGGTGCTTTTATGGATACAATCTGAACTTCACAAATTTTACATATTGTCTTGCTTCTTTAGAGTAGTTTTTTTTTTTTTTTAACTTTCGTTAGCATATCTTATTTTTTAAAAACAAGTTTCACATTTCTCTTTTGTGGGGACTATGTTGCTCCATCTTTTAGATTCTACATGTTTCCAGTCTCTCCCATCCCTGCCCTGGCCTAAGGCGATGACTGGAATATACCAAGAACTTAATCAATGTTTCATTGACTTGAGCGTTCCCAGCAATGTTTTTATATTTGCCACAAACTATGCAGCTTCCAGCCTGAGAGTTTATATACATTTGAGAAAAAATTATTGACTTTAAAATAACCTCACCCTTCAAAAATCATTTAAATAATGAGGTTTCTCAAAGACTATTAATCAAACTACATGGAGAAGAGTCATAAATATTGATGAATTGTTTAATACTGTTGTTGTTAATGATTGCACTGCTCATTTTATATAAAAATTCAATCTTTTTTCCTACGTATCATTTGGTAAAGCTCTTTACTGACTGAACAGAATGTGAATGATTATCAATTCTTTTCTTCCTTTGATGTACAGTCTGTGCCTGAAGGAAGATAAACCAAAGCATACATATATCCTCAAAGTTGTGATGCTTGTTCAGAAATGATATGAATTTGAGAGATTATGCAGATAGCATCATTCAACTAGCTTGGCTTTTCCTATTTCCTGATTTTTTTTTTTTTTTTTTGCATTAGTAAGTCTTTGTAAATTCTACAAACCCTCGAATTGTCCACAATTATTCACCATCTATGCATGAATACCCACATATCCAGGCTGAATACTGTAATTATCAGGACTGATTTTTATTGTGAAGTTATAACCACTTCATCTCTTTCTAATGTGAATCAGGCTTATAAGAACGTTATGTGCTTTGTAAATGGTAATTAGGTAAATATGAAAAAAAAAAAGAATGACTGTAAAGGGGAGGCTGTAATGGCTTTCTAGCTTAACAAATTAGAAGGGTGGCTGGTTACAACTGAGTATTTACTGAAGATGTCTTTTTAAAAAAATCAAATATTTTAACAATTTTCATTGCTTCCTAAGTTGAAGTTGGATCGCTCAACTTGTAAAAGTCAAGGCTTTAACCTCCTTCAATCTAAGACTTAAGTACTTTCATATGAGATATATAGATACAGATTTAAATCTGTGCTTGAAAAGTAAAAGATGCAAATGAGCACAGGGTAGCTAAATTAACATGGAGCAGAAGCTGTATAAGGATATTTGAAAAGTAAGCATAAGGCAAAAAGTTTTTGGAAAGAAAGTGCTAATTCAAGTATATAGATCCTATGTTTTCTTCTTTCTGAAAATTTTGTGCATGATCTTACCATGTTCATCAATGTTGCCTCATGTCTGATAATTATGGTTTGCTTCTGATCTAGTAATATTTCCCCAGAAAGTGAATATTTTTACTACTGGCATAAATGAAGTTATACTAACATAAAGATTACAATTTGTTGAATTATCTTCCTAGAGTAGAAATAGTATGTATTATAAATCAGTCAGCACAAGACAATTAAGCAATAAGCACCAATTTATCTACTATATACATAAATTTGACTTTTGAGGAATCTTAATTGAAAATACTTTCCCTGGTTTATATGCCTGAACGATACACTTTCCCAGGGTAGATATGATATGTCTGCTGCTGGATTAGGTCACACTGAGATTTTTAAAACAAAACACAAACAAGTTATAAAAGCATGGAAAATGAAGAAACACATGAAAAATTATTTTAAGCAGTGTTTTACTCACAGAAATTTTCAAAAGAGATTGACATCTTGCATTTTTCTTATAATAATATTTCCCTGATTCCTTCAGCAAATTTTTACCTTATCATCATGAAAGATCTTATGGGGATTATCCTAATGTAAGCTCATTCTAATGAAAGGTGATCTCCTTCACTGATGAAGAGACACTTCCCTGATTCAACTAAGCAACTTACACATACTTGGTTCTATTATGTTTTTATTTTAAAAACAGATGTTTAGTCAATATCCTTCAATTTATCTAACATGTAATTATTAACTTCAATTCTCCCAAATTCTAGAGAGTCTAATCACATTTAAGAAGACACGTAAATGGATCTCTTAGAATAAAAGTTGGAGATGAAGACAGATCATTAATGGGTTTATAACTAGGATATTTTTTAAAAAATCTGATGTTATAAGGCCATACAGCATTCAAGTTCCAACCCTCAATTTCATAAATTCATGGTTTTGTTGATGGCTATTTCAGTTCAGTTTAGTAAAATAAAACAGAGGTAGCATTCTACATAAAGTAGAACATCAACTATATTTTAAATGTATTAGTGTCAATTTATGCATAATGTAAAATTTAATTTTTGTCTTTTACCTTTTCAGGATTTTTTTGTTTTGTTTTGTTTTTCCCAGAATGGTTAAGAAGATAATGGTTATTTTGTTTGGCTTTGTCACGTATACACATAACCAGCATATTTTTTTTCCTCCGGCCTCCTTTCCCTCCTCCAAAGTGTTCCACTTTGTGATGTTTCTGACAGAGGAGTTGGTCACTGCTCTGTTCCAGACCTTCTTCTGGTGCTTTACCTCTGGACTATGGAGTCCAGCTCTGTTAGACAGCTCATGCAGGCAACCTGCCTCCTTTTCAGTGCCCCTTCGTGAAGGGGAAAGTGTGTTTCTTCCCTTGTCATTTACCTTTTTCAATCTATCATTAACAAATCTCTCTTCTTGTCTTAACAGATTAACTTCGTCATTGTTTTCTTATTTTTCTTTATTTCTAATTGTACTCATTTTGAATGAGCTTCAATTCAAATGTACTAAAATTAGAATTCTTCAAAATTAATTAACAACTAAATGCACATAGACTACAGGGTAGGGGGGCTGGGTGGCTCAGTCAGTTAAGTTTTTGACTTTTCATTTTGGATCAGGTCATGATCTCAGAGTTGTGGGATCTAGGCCATGTCAGGCTCCATGCTGGGCTTGGAGCCTGCTTGGGATTCTCTCTCCCACTTCCCGCCCAAATAAACAAACAAACAAACAAACAAACATAGACTACAAATGGGGTAGAAATAATTGTAAAACAACTATAACATATTGCTTGTGGTTCTTTGAATAGCTGGCTACTGAATGAGAAATGCCATTGTTTAGTATATACTGGATACTTAGCTAATCATGATTTATTTGAAATTACCTTAACATTGTACCCTGTCTTGCCTGTTCTTTAATAGGAAATGACTTCTATTTCTAAATAAACTCTAATAAATCAGTTTACTATTTAAAGCATAGTCTTTCAATCAATCATTCTTTCATTCTTTTAAAACGTTTGACTTAGTCTGTACTCCGCAGTGGAGCACTGGGCATGGTTCCAAGGTATAATACACAGCCAAATTATTGGTATTTTCCCTCATAGGGCTTATAGTTTGATGGATGATTCTGGAATTAATCAGATAATCATACAGAGTCATGATATAAAAGTAATATGTAAATTACTGACATTTATATAATTAAAATAAAAAGCTCAACCCAGATATGACTTTTTCCATGCTTTTTAACTGATCTCTCTAATTTAGAATTTTCCAGTCTCTCTTTTCTATTTCTAAAATCTCTTAATTTATTTTAGGTTGTCAGACTTAACTGCTCTCTCTACATTCAGAATTTCCCATTCTCTCTCTTTTCAATTGCTAATAAACTTATTTATTTTAGGTTGTCAGATTTTGGTAAACAAAAATTAGACACCCAATTAAATTTGAATTTCAGACAAACAGATAATATTTTTAGTTTCCCACTGCTGCCGTAACAACTTACAACTATCACAAATTACCACAAAAATGATAATATATAAAAATTTTCACATTATACATGAATTGATACTAGTTTGAAATACTCAAAATGTAGGAGCTTAAAACAATGCATATGTATCATCGTAGAGTTTTAGAGGTCAGAAATCCAAAAGAAGTGACTGAACTAAAATCAAGTGTCAGGAGGGCTAAGTTACTTCTGGAGGCTTTAGAGGGGGAAATGTTTCCCTGCATTTTCCTACTTTCATATGTTGCCCCCATTCCTTGGCTCACTGACACATTCCACCTACAAAGCCAACAGTGGTGGGTTGAGTCCTAACTGAATCACACCTAAATTGCTTCCATAAAACATGAGCCACATAATATTTAGGGATATATTTGAGACTATACACACACACACACACACACACACATGCACATCATATATAATACATACACTTGTACACATACCTACCTGCACACATATATAATTCACCAACCTTAATTTATGTATTGTTTGCATGTTACAACACAAATTTCTATTTCTATCCCAGTTATTTGATTAGATGTATGACATTCAGTTTAGAAGGGGAATGACTCTATTCAGGGCAATATAATCTATCATCATGCTTGGGGTCAGAAGCAAATATATATTTTATTTTTGTTAAGCAATTAATACATTGGCTCCAGATGTCTTCATTTTTCTATGATGCTCAGATTCATTCTATTATGCTCAGAATGAATTTTGAAATACAGGTATCTTAGGATGCCCCTATTTTCTTCTCATTGGTTACTGATCATTTATCGTTAGTGATGGGATGGAAAAGTCATTCCTGGAAGTCCTGTCCTAGTTCAACAGCGGAAATACCTGATAATGTATGGTGATGACCCACTCTATATTCTAGGAATCCTTAAAAGTAAAAATAAAGAGTAAAAATGTCTTGAAAATATCAAATGCTTAAAAAGTGCTAGATACTACTAAGCACATGATTTTTCTTTTATTTTTTTAACATTTATTCCCCGATTTAATTAATTAATTAATTAATTTTTAAAAGATTTTATTTATTTATTTGACAGAGAGAGAGACAGCCAGCAAGAGAGGGAACACAAGCAGGGGAGTGGGAGAGGAAGAAGCAGGTTCCCAGCGGAGGAGCCTGATGTGGGGCTCGATTCCAGAACACTGGGATCATGCCCTGAGCCAAAGGCAGAAGCTTAACGACTGAGCCACCCAGGCTCCCCATCCCTGATTTATTTTTGATGTTTTATTTATATCGGTGGGGTGGGGAAGGGCATGTTAATCTTTTCGATTTTGGGGGCTCTAACATCTTACTCCATCCCTGATCTTGGGTTTAAGACCTCACAGGTGCATCTATAACAGCTTCATTGCTTCTCTGGTTACAGATTATTCCACGCTGTGTATGTTCCAATCTCTTATGATGGTTGTGTAGGTTGCTTTCTGTCTCTTGCTATCACAAACAAAACTGCAATGCCTTTCCTCATCCATGCCTCTTTGCACATGTATGAGCATATCTGTTTTGTAAAATCGTAGCAGTAAGCACATGATTTTTAAATTTAATCATAAGAAGACCCGAGGAGACATTTTATGTGTTCCATTTTCCAAAAGACAAATCTGGAACATTTAAATTGTTTACTAAACGTCATGCAATGCTAGGATTCAAAGTTCCTTACCATTGGGACATTTTATCCGAGGAATGATTGGGATTACATACCTCCACTACCTCTCAAATAGAAATTTATCAAGGAAAAACTGACAGTATGACCTTTGGCCTATATAATTCAAATTGTAAAAATCCTTGCTCTTGTTGCTACTGAGCACATTAGCATCCTATCATCTTTACAAGGTTAATTTAATGGACTGTTATGCATATTGAAAAATACTTCTGAGTTCCCTCAAAGTCACTGAATTAGAATTTCTAAACATTCATTGGCCATATATATATAATAGAATTGGTCTAGAGTCTGTGAACTTCTGTTATGCCCTTTCTAACACTGATCTTAAAATTGTACATACTAATGTAAATTCAGATTTTTGTAATAAAAATAGACATGTGTACACAAAAAAAACCTCTTTATTTTTTCATGTATCAAAGTTACTAAGTTCATTAGTGGCTAAGTTATTTACTGGGTTAAGACATTTAATCAGAAAATGGTCCTTCTGTCTTTCTCTGAGTATTCATTTAGAAATGCCTTACTTAAAATGTAAGAAATTTCCAGTAAGTTTCCAGGCTGCAGAGATATATTATTTATGTTAACAAACTGGAAAGAGTTCATTTGCTTTAATATTTATAAGGGAGATCAATGAGACATACAATGCAGCATTACTAAGCTCTAAAACCACTACAAAACATAGATGCAATTAATGTAATGTTAACCAAAGAATACAATCAGCAATTCATAAATAAATAATTGTAATAAATGCCCAGATTTTTAAGACTCTTTGGAATACCCTACCAAAGCCAGCCGTTAAGCAATGTATTCTCCTACCTCAATCCATTAAAAAATGTAATTTTAAGGAAAATTAAAGCAGTCTCGCTCAGAGCAGATTACATATTTTGAAACTTTATTGGTTTTTTAAGCCTTTGAAGATAATAAGGAGGTTCATTAAGCTATTACCTTTGAGTTACTTGAAATATTGAATAACCTCAGAATGATCCGATTCAAAGGTTTAATTGGCATAAGTCATGCCATGCCTTTTAAATAAAATATTTTGTTAGATATTCATAAAAAAATATTAATTACCAAAGCATGTTTACAATAGATAAATTGGCAAATAATTTGGGAATAAAAATGTTTGTAAATAAAATATCTGAATCAAATAAATTTAAAGGCTAGGATATTTGGAAATACAAAAAAACCCACAATATATTTCATTCATATAAAACTTTAATATTGGCCAGAAAAAAATAATTTTGTTTTTTTCCCTTCAGCACAAGACGTGAATTAGGAATGTGTTAAACATTAATCAGCAATTAATACGAATTTTGAAAAAAATTCAAAGGAAGTGAAAGCACTTTCTCTTAAACTATTTATTTTAAAAGTGAAATAGGAATAACACCATAATCAATATTACTCAAATTTGCATGCAGGAACTTGTAAAGCAGGAAGACATAAATCTAGCTATTCATTTCACATGCCCTGCAGCTATCTGATTAAGGACAATAGTTGACAATCAGCATTACTTCACAATTCCATACATTTTAATTTCATTTATTAAAAAACTGCATTAAAACACTGCAAATGAATCAGCACATATATCGAAGCCAATATATTAATCAACTCAAGGGATTTTTAAGCTTTATCAAATACTTTGATCTTGATCACATTGAAATTCCTTCTAACAGTTTATGAAATGTTCATGAATTATTAGATGAAGCCCAAAGTAAGTTATCTCAAATAAATTTATTTTGGGAATTTGTACAGCTGATGTCAATAGACTTTTGGAAAAAATATTAATTTTTTAATTACCACTTAAAATATTAAGTATAATAATTAAGTATAATATTTAGATGAGAGTCACCAAATTTTCAAAATTCAATGAGAAATGCTGTATATATCCTTTCATACTTGATCCCAGCAAGTTATTTCTCTCTTGAAACTATGAATTTGCAGGATAGAGTATTCATTGTTCCTTGTGACTAAAAAATAGTGTCATAATAGAAATTAAGTTTTCTGTTGCTGTTGATAATTTTTTACTGGTTCTAAATGATTCCAAGTGGCAAAATTACTGTCATTGGTTTACTGACTTAGAAAAGCTCAATTGATAGTTAGCTCAAATCACGAAGCAAATTGCTTTTGATTTTTCAGATGTTGAATAATTCAACAATTTTCTTAGTAAAAAGAACACTGATAGAAATAAAGTAAGCAGCTATGCACTAGAGACAGTTTTTACCACACAGTCTCCAAAAATGAAGATATTTGTATGCCTATGAAGGCACTGATTAAGTGGCCCATCTCTGTTCCAATTGGGGTACATAAAATGAATGTAAATGCTGTTAACATATGAAAATTCACTTGTGCTGGTAATGATTGAAAGAACAAGAAAAACACAGAATACTTAACTTTTTAAAAAAAGAATTCACTGAGGAAGGGTTGTTTCTGTCTTCATTCAACTGCTCTTCATCAGTCATTCCTACTTGCCAGAAGGCTGTATACTAAACACATCTATTTTCTCCTAATATCAGACACCAGGGAGACTCTGTATTTCAAAGCTTACATGTTGCACTATAAAGCACTAAATACTTACTATTTATTTGTTGTTGTGTATTTGGATCTGAATCATAGTTTCACAACCATATGACTAACAATATTTTGTTTGGAGTGGGGGAAAATGCACTGCAGTTCTTGTAATTTCTATCATGAGAAAAAAGGACAAGAGGTAACACATATTTGTTAAAATAGTTTAGTGAAAACAGTTTGATTTAGCCCTCTGGTTCTTTTAAATTTGATTTGAGGTCTCCTACAATTAGAAGAATAATTTACAGATTGTGAAGTTTGATCAAGTCAGAAGGAAAAATGAAGTCTTCTATTTGAAGTTAGCAAGTAAGAAAGCCCAGTCAATATAAGTTAGAAGAAAAACAACCATAATGAAATCAAAAAATAAGGGATGAAATTCTGAAAATAATAGGATACATAAAAATTTCTAGGACAAAATTAAATTAACACAGTACATGAAAGTTAAGAGTTACACATATGTTCTCTTATTTAGGCAACCTATCTTAATATAAGAGCAATAATGTGACTTGCCAGACACAGCTCCTCTTAACAATGAAGTATCTTGACATATTTCTCAGGCTGGTGTTCTTACATAAGACAGCATTTATTTAAAATTACAGAGATACTAACAAATAACTCAGTATGTCAGTCTAACTCATTCAATTATTGTGTAGTCTATTTTTTAAAGTGGATATAGGATTTATTCACAAACATATGTGCACACACACAACCACATAGAAAATCAGGTGTCATCATAATGATAATCTGGTATAATTAAGAAGTTAGTTGATAATATCAGCTGACAATTGATAATATAATTTTTCTATTCAAAAATATTTCCCATGAGTCATGGTACAGAACTCTGGGGATAAATTGTCTTAGCCATCTATACAATGTAAAACTGATTGAATAAATGATATTTGGCCCCAGTGTAAGGTACTTCTATAGACAACTCTACCACATGGTTGGCTATCTGAAGTGAAATATAATCAATTTCTTTAATTCAAAAGATAAAATGACAGCTTTTCCATCTTGATGTTTGGACTAGAAGCTATATATGTCTCATTTGCCAGGGGGAATGATAAGCTAACTGTTTTTGAGTTCCTGCCAAAAGCTCCATTTTCAAAATGATATTTGGAAGTCAACAGAATATGCTAAAAATTCATTGTTGAAGGTTTTAAGCTTTATTCTTCATATTTGAAATTTGACTACCAACGGCATACCTGTTTTCTACAGAAAGTTTAAAACTCTTTTACAAAACAAATCCAAACTTATCATGATCTGATATAGAGTTTTTTTAAATTGCTACACATTTAAAATAAAAATATCTCCACTGCCTCACTAAAGCCAGCTGGTACATCCTAGCCCTAAGCTCTCCCACAGCCTTGGCAGATGCTCACAGTCCACAACAGGGGACACTTATTCATCACCTGGCTCTGGTGTGTAGGGGCAGGGCGTACATTTCTGGGCTCCAGGGAACTAACGGAGAGATCGTTCTTGGCAGGCTCCCACCCTCAGGGCATTGTATAGTCTCCAGACTGAAACAAATTCCTAGTCTATTTGTGAAAAAAAAAAAAAAAAGGCCTATTTACTGTTCTGGAGCTTCAGCACACATCTGGAGGTGATGGAGGTGCTCTCAGAGAACATAGGTGACGGTCGTCATCTTTGTTTTCTCCCATGGTCTTGCTATTGCTCATGGGTACCTCCCAGAAAGGAGCTTATTAGAAGCCCAGTCATATATCTGATAAGGGGCTGGTATCGAAAATATATAAAGAACTCATACAACTCAACAGCAAAATACAAACAATCCAAATGAAGAATAAGCGGAGGATCTGAATAGGCATTTTTTCAACAGAGGAATACAGATTGCCAAAAGGCACATGAAAAGATGCTCAGCATCACTAATCATTAGGGAAACATAAATCAAAACCACAATGAGATATCACCTCACACCTGTTAAAATGGCTATTCTCAAAAAGACAAGAAATAACAAGTGCTGGCAAAGATGTGGAGAAAACGGAACCCTTGTGCACTGTTAGTGAAATATAAACCGGTACAGCCACTATAGAAAACAGTATGGAGGTTCCTGAAAAACATTAATAATAAAACTATCATATGATCTAGTAATTCACTTCTTCTGAGTATTTATCCAAAGAAAACAAAACACTAATATGAAAAGATATGGACTGTAATGCTCATTGCAGCAGTATTTACAATATCTAAGATGCAGAAACAACGTAAGTGTCCATTGATAGATGAATGAATAAAGAATATGTGATAAAGGGGAACCTGGGTGGCTCAGTTGGTTAAGCATCCAACTCCTGATTTTGGCTCAAGTCATGATCTCAACGTCGTGAGATCGAGCCCTGTGATGCGCTCCATGCTCAGCACAGAGTCTGCTTGTCCCTTTCCTTCTGCTCTCCACTCCCCTCCCCCTCTCCACTCTCTTTCTCTAAAATAACTAATAAATAAATAAATAAATAAATAAATAAATAAATAAAATCTAAAAAAAAAAAGAAGATGTGTTAAATATACACAGGGGGTTACTACTCAGCCACAAAAAGATAGAAAACTTGCCATTTGCGAACGTGGATGGACCTTGAGGATATTATGCTAAGGAAATAAGTCAGGCAGAGAAAGACAAGTACCATATGATTTCACTTATATGTGGAATCCAAAAAAACAGACAAAAAGAGAAACCAAAACCAAATTCATGATGCAGAGAACAAAGTGATGATTGCTGGGGGAAGGGAGGGATTGCAAAATGGATGAAGGGGATCGAGGGGTACAAACTTCTGATTATAAAATAAATGTCATAGGGATGTAATATACAGCCTGGTGACTACAGTCAAGAATATTATACTGCATATTTAAAACTTGTGAAGAGAGTAAATTTTAAGAGCTCTTACCACAAGAAAAAATTACAACATTGATGATAGATGGTAACCAGACTTATTGGTGATCATTTTGCACTGTATACAAATATTGAATCATGTTGTACACCTAAAACTAATATAATATTACATGTCAATTTTACCTTCATTAAAAAAAAACTTTAGCTTCATAATTGAAGATATTGTCTATTGTCATATACAATGACACTGAGAAAAGGATTCATAAGATACATTCCTTTGAATACTGGTATTAGTCTAATTTTTTTTTCTCTAGAAGACTTACAGGATTAACTATGAGAAGCCAACAAGAATTTTCTATTTATTATTTTCTTCCTTATGCATGACTCCAGTAAATCTCCAAGTTAAACATAATATTTGATTGCACCAATGAAATTATCTTCGGTTGCTGCTCATACAACAATATTGACTCTCTTGGTATTTGTTATCTTTCCATAAATCTAACTTCTCAAACATACAAAGATATAAAGATTTAGAACTGTACTTAAATACAGATAGGAAGACACTGTACTTTAATAACTGAGTAAATGCATAATATAATGAATATTATGAGTTACTGTGTTCTTTCAAAAATATTTAATGAAAAATAAAAATTTCCCCATAGAACTCAGAATGTGCTGCCTCAGTATCTTAGCAATTCACAAAAGATATTACAAAGGAGTCATTTTCAAGCTGTATTTGGAAAGCACTTAGGGCATTTTAAAATAAATTGTAGTCCAATATTGCTGACATTCAAGATGAAAGGGGAATTGGGGAAAATTTAAAGTGAGGGAGATAAGAAGGGATAGTCAGTCATGAAAGCTTTATATGGGAAGATACAGGACACACTGCTGTCTCCAAGTTTGGAGAAACAGACAGGAGAATCTGGGTTGTGTCATACCAGAGCAGACTCAGGACTGGAAACCACTGCAAGAACCAGCACAGGAGGAAAACCGGAACTGTAATTGACACATTGCTGGATACTCAGTGAGGACAACTATTGAGAGTAAAAAACTCCAGGGGGACTCAGTCTTAAGAAGATTCCCACAATATTGTCAGATTTACCTCCAGGAGCTTGACCAGATTTCCGAGTAAGTATCAGAGAAAAATACCTCCTGCTTCTGGTAAGCAGAGGAGAAAAAGAACCATTTTGAGGGGCTCCTGGGTGTCACAGCGGTTAAGCGTCTGCCTTCGGCTCAGGGCGTGATCCCGGCGTTATGGGATCGAGCCCCACATCAGGCTCCTCTGCTATGAGCCTGCTTCTTCCTCTCCCACTCCCCCTGCTTGTGTTCCTTCTCTCGCTGTCAAATAAATAAATAAAATCTTAAAAAAAAAAAAAAAAAAAGAACCATTTTGAAATACAAAAGAGCTCTCTGTATTTAACAAGGTCTGCCCTCAGGAGAAACTAAGTTAACCAGAGCCTGACCTGCTGGGTATTATCAGAGCACAATCCTTGGGGGCAGGAGGTATAACAGAGATCTCTGTACCTTACCCTCAATTTTGCTGTAAATGTTAAATTCTTCTAAAAAAATGAAGTCTTAATAATGAAAACAACAACCTGTATGTCACATTAGAAAACGTGCATTTTATTATATAGATAGTATTTAGAGGATACTACTTTTTCAGAGTACAAAAATATACTTCTTTAGGAAAGTCAAGCAATACAAAAGTTGTATATTAATGTAAACTTTGGGACTCCACTACCTACAAAATGGCAGATTAGAGAGTCTGAAAACCTTTCCTAGGAGTAAAGGTTTGATGGGGGTATAATAAACATAAATAAAATCAATTTGCATTCATAGATATTTATCATAAATCACAAGGCTAAAAGGAGGAGGCATGATTCCACAGTGAAAAGCTGGTGGTAAAGCCCAAGGTAGGTTAACAGCATGTGGTAATTCCAAGAATATAGAGCTTTTGGTGTGAAAGCCTGGCCAGGATTCAGGAGGCAAGGTGCTGGACCTGTGTAACACATGCGCCTGGAAATATATCCTCTAGTTAAAGCTAGGATTTTATGGGTCAGGAAAAGAAGATGAACTGCAGGCCAAAAAAAAAAAAAAAAAAAAAAAAAAAAAAAAAAGGAGAAGAAAGAAAAGAAAAAGGAAAAAAAGAAAAGAAAAAAGAAAAAGCAACCAAATATATTGATAATGAAAGAAAGTAAAAAGAAAAGAAAGTAAATGAAGAGAGGAAAAAAAAGAGAGAGTAAAGGAAGAGCAGGATAGAGGAAGGAAGGAAGACTAGGAAAACAAGACTCCTTTAATATTTTGTAGCAGCACACCAATTATTAATGCAAAAAGTCATTATGGGTTGATAGCAAGTGGTGTCTTGCAAAAGTAAAAGCAAAACTTTTGAAGAAAAAAATCCTTTGCTCAGGTCCCTCAGTGATTTATATATTCAAATCACCTAAAGAGGAGTCAAAAGAACAAGCACAAAACCATTGTATAACAACTGCAGAGAAAAGCCACCTGAGTAAAAAAATTAAAAACTGAATCATACTCCCAAGAAATTTTAATGCTGGAATTATTTGTTATGATTATATAATTGTCATGTTGAAAGCATTTATAGAAATAAAACAGCAATTGAAAATGATCAGCAATGACCAGACTAATCTGTAAAAGAACCACACATGAGAGGTTCACAGGGAAAATGTGCAGTGGTGCTTGCGATGGTGGGCACCACTATTCCCACAAGGATGTTCACAAGGAAAATATGTTCACAAGGAAATGTAATGTTCACAAGCATATGTGAATGTTCACATAGAAATGTACATTGTGCAATGGCAGGAGCTAATGCTGATCATATCCATGGTTGTGAATTTTAACCTCATATGTAATATAACCACAATTCTGAAATAGAGAAAGTACAGAAATTTTATAAGCAAGGCTCATAAAGCTTTCTTTTCCAATGATAGCATGTGGTATAGTTTCCATATTTTCCTTTGTCAATTTATATATTTCCTATGATAGGAGTGATTCTTAAATCCATTTTTAAATGTCTACATCACATTGAGTACAACTTAAATTACTGAAATATTTTCATTTTCTTGGACATCAAAATTTGCATTTTATACATGTAAATTTTTCTATATTGTCTCTAGACAGAAGCAGATATCGATTCAATCAAGAGCATGACGACTGACTTAAATAACAAAAATATTTTTTTTCCTTAGAATACATTGCAAAAATTTTTGAGGCCTCTTGAATTTGTTATGCATCACTAGAATATGTAAAAAATAGTTTCTTCATAATCCTGCTCAAAGAATGGTCTTTCTTTGGTCTTGTTTTGTTTTGTTTTCTAATTTGGTCAGAAGAAAATTTCATGGGATTAGGGCTTTAATTAGTATTTCTTTAGAAGAATTGAAGTTTTTACACCATTATAATTAATTGTCTAATCATGCTCATTGCTTAGGAAAACATTTTAAAAACAACAATTTCCATAAAACTAATGGAATGTTGATGTAAAAATCATCCAATCTACCCAAACACTGGCAAACTGCCCATCCAATGACACTGAATTCTGTTTTGTCTTTTTCTCCCCCTGCTAAATGGAAAAGACTTTTCACTTTCTCTATATTAGTTACATACTTATCATTACTCCCACCAACACATACATACACCCCTGTCCCCTGGTCCAGTGATTTGCACTCAATCAATATTTGTTAAATACAGTCTGCTGATTAAAAATACGAACAAATAAATCTTTCCTTAATGACTGTCCAAAGCACATTGTTGTGAAATATAAACATTTCTGGTACTTAGTAAAGTGAATTTCTTTTTTTTTTTTTTAAGATTTTTATTTATTTATTTGACAGATAGAGAGACCGTCAGCAAGAGAGAGACCACACGCAGGGGGAGTGGGAGAGGAAGAAGCAGCCTCCCAGTGGAGGAGACTGATGTGGGGCTTAATCCCAGAACGCCAGGATCACGCCCTGAGCCGAAGGCAGACACTTAACGACTGAGCCACCCAGGCGACCCAGTAAAATGAATTTCTGACTATAGCTTGGAAAATAAAAAAAGATGACCTTCAATTAATATATCTA
Source organism: Ursus maritimus (assembly GCF_017311325.1). Lineage (NCBI taxonomy): Eukaryota > Metazoa > Chordata > Mammalia > Carnivora > Ursidae > Ursus > Ursus maritimus. The sequence goes on from NW_024423344.1 coordinate 53,695,938, forward strand.
TGTTTCTTCCTCAATTTCTTGGTTTTAATGAAGTGTGGAAAGAAGATGCTATATTTCTATAGATCTTGCTGAACCTTTCAGTAAGGACTCCTAAAGAGCAAGCTTTCTAAAATCACATTCCTTAATATGCTCCTTGAAGCGTGAGTTAAGCACATAATCGGTATATCTAGATAATAGTCATGTTCAACAGGCTATATTTTTCAGGTTTTTATGTTTACTGAATTCATTCTTTTTTCCTTTCAGACAGGGTAAGTGTAAAAACAAAATTTATGAGAATGCCTTTAACAGCAACCCCACATTAATGCAAAATAATTTTTCCTATTTCTAAAATAATTGATTTTTGTATTTTCAACAGGGGAAATGCATATGTAATAAGAAAGATAAAGTATTTGGAGGAGAAAGAAGAAAAGGATAGAAAGAGAAAAGAGAAGAGTAATCATTATAGCACCTCTTAGGTACATATAATATAAAATGTGTTACCCCTTTAATTCAAGAGACAAGTATACAATTCAAGGTAGAATTGCTAACCTCCAAGTAATTATATTTACAGCCTAGAGTAACTGAAAATCCATAAATGACCACCTTTATTATATTGTATCTAATTTTTAAAAATATACCTTAAAAGGACAAAATAGTGATTTCTTTTTAGTATCAGGTGAATAAATGAATCACGAAAGATGAGCCTTTGCTTTCTTTTTTCATTGCTCTCGGATTTACTATAATCTCCTCACATGAAATCTTTGGTTCCCTGAATAACTACTAAGAATTTATTTATAACAATTTAAGTTCTTATTGTTACTCCCAGAATAAGTTTTACTCTTTGTGTTTCTTCCTAGTCTTCACTGAGGTGTTCTTTATTATGTGGATCAATTTATTAAAAAAATTTGTTAGGGGCATATATTTAATTCCATTAACTTTCAACTACTTGATATACATTGGCTCAAGACTTGTTGGTATATGTAAGATAATGTTGACAACCTTATATTGGTACTGCTTCACACATCCTATAGGACAATCAATAATCAGAGAACACTAAAATTCAATTTACATATAACTGGGGAAAACAACACTTAAAAATAGCAGACCCAAGTGTGGAGCCCATTTTTGAAGAGTAGTAAATTTAAAAAAAGGCTACAAAAGAGAAGGTTGTGTAAAGGAGCCCTAATAGTGGTGATATATTAATAAAACTACCCCAGAGACAGTTTCCTGCCCTGGTAAGGATGCTGAGAATGGATCAGATCTGGTGCCTCAAAAAGAAAGGGTACAAAAAGCATACAACTCCAGAGAAAGCAATGTATGGAAACACATCGAGGGAACCAGGAGGAAAAAGAGGAGGCTTGGAGGTGAAAAGAGAGAAATAATCATACCATTCAAGTTCATAAACCCATGAAAACAAGAAAGTGTCACTGAATTGTAAGCAGAAGACACATTGACCAGCCCCCTGCCCTACCAGTACACACACACCCATAAACATACCATTTATTAAAGAGCTGAACGTCACTGTAACACCAAAATGGAAAGCTCTTAAAGAAAATAAACAAACCATCCAAACTCCTCACCTCTCTCCCCCTAAATTGTTATTGCTGGCATAAAAGAAGTCTACAAAACTTTTGATGAATAATAAAAAAAACAATGTATATCTATGCAAAACTACTGTAAGAATTAAAAGTGCCAATCAATAATGGTAGGTATGAAAAAACAGGTAACTTCCTGCTGTGGTGGAGGGGACCTGTCAAAGAGAGGCAAACTGTACAATCTGTTTGCCCTTGATGAATAAGTTAAATAGGAAATTAGAGATATGAAAGAAACACAACAACTATGACATAAAAACTCCTGTTTGTTATGTACAAGCTAAAGAAATATATAAGAACTGAACGAAAGAAAAACAACTGAAAAACAAGACATCATCTCAGAGATGTTGCAAGATACCAATGAAAGAGTGGGTAAAACCTTTCAGCAACTCTAGGAAAAGACACAGAGAGAGAGAGAGGCAAAGAGAGAGAGACAAGTATTCTCTTCTTCCAATAATTCTAACAAATGTCTTATTGTTCACATTGGGAAATGCATGCCTCAACAGCTAATAGGATGTTTTGGTCTATTTAATACTAAAAGTTTAATAGCCTAATAACCCAAGTCCAAGGTCTGGTTGATTCATAATGCTAAATATAGGCTTCAACCTGGGAGTTTCTCTCATCTAGCAAAAGGCTTTAGAGAGATGCCTACACTTAGACCAAAGCATGATCTACCTTAGAAAGCCTGAATTGAAAGCAACAGTTGGAAGTAAAAACAGGTAATGTATCCTCTACTTGAAAGTTATTCTCAATATGGAGACTAATTTTGACCATTTCTAGCAAGAAATATATATGCATCAAGTGTCCCAGAAAATTAAGTTGCTGAATTAAAATGTCAACTTAGTCTTAAAGGAGCCCTAGACCAATGACTTAGGAAGACAGAGAAACTAAGGAAATGTATTCTAAGCAGGTGTTCCAGGATGGACAGATGGACAAAGAGAAGAATGGTTTTTTTTCAGGAAAATGTGTAGGAGAGTTTAAGATAACACGTATGGGTCTGGCAAAAGGAATGGCAGGAAGTAAAGTTGAAAAAGTTTTGATAGGGTACATTTGTGAAGGGTCTTGAAAATCAAGGTAAAGATTTGAGAATTCACGTAAGCTGCAACATGCCTTTGAAGGCTTCTAATTTTTTTTTTTTTCAAGTGGGAACAGCAGAGTGAGAACAGACCCTGTTTTGCTATTCACACATTTTACATGAGATATTATGAGGCTCTACTAGTGACATTATGATAGAGGTGGAGGTGCATTCTAAATATGTTTCCCCGTATCTGGATGAACGTTAGTAGAGAGCAATGCTTTTGGCTTCTGGGAAAATAAAGTAGGAAAATGAAAAAGTAGAAATATCTAGTAAGAAGCTGGAAAATAGACCACGAGTTCAAAAGAGAGATAGGACTGAAGATATGAGTCATAAAAATAGTAGTTACTATTTATGGATTGTCTTCTGTGAGTCAGAAGTTGTCATGCACTATTTCATGTAATCCTCAAAATCTTCAAAGTAGAAAGACTAGATTTGAAAGGGATTAAGAAACTTGCCCAAAGTCACATAATTAGTAAGACACTAATTTAGTAAGCAGCTTAACCAAGATTGAATATTTGGAATGTTTGAAACTTACACTTTTTTTTGAATATACTTTGTGTCTGTATTGGAGTGATAATTGAAGCAATGAAAGCAGATAACCATATCTTATTGAAGACAATATCCAAATTGGATTCAAGTACAGACACAAAGAAACATTTTTCCTTATCTACCATAGCTAAGTATCATGGACATCATATGCGAGTACATACATAAATACAGACACACAATCCTATGTTTTGGGTTTATGATTTTCGTGTGTTTTTGTGAAATTTCTTTTAACTTCTCATCTTTTTATTATCACTTAGATCATCCAGATACTTTTGATGTGGGTAAAATTGAAACTATGATAGTACCATTTTAGGCAAACCTCTATAAATTAAGTTATCAGTTATCAAATTATGTGCAAAGGAATCCAACAAAGACTGCTACCAATTTACCAAACCTCATTTTTTCTTCTTCAGCACAGAGTTACTCTACATTTCCTAGCCTCCCTTCATTTAGATAAACCCATATGACTGAGATTAAATGATGGGTTCTAATTCAAGACTAAGCTTAGTAAGTATTTTTCTCCCCAGACTGTCCCTCTCCTTATTCTAGGTGGATTTCTGCCATAACAAGGCCCTAGACGATGGGAGAGTCAGATGATTTACAAGGTTTGGACTTTTGACTCATAGCATAAAGGAGAGCTACATACTAATTAGGAAAACCACTCTGGACTATTACATGACTAAGAAATAAACTTCTACTGTGTTTGGGCTATGTAACATGTTGGGGTCTTTATTATTATGGTTTAGCTATCCTAAAACACTGACACTGATAAATAAATAAACATGTATCATTATTTTATAGGGTTCAGATTTTCAAATACTCCCAATTTGAAAATTAGAAACTTACAAACAACTTAAAATCTATAATTTTGATTTTAGTCTTAACTGGTTGCTACTTTGCACATGAAATAGACATGATTGCCAATTTAGTTCATAGAGAGTATTGTAAAAATACTTAAATGAGTGTTTGTGCTGACAGAGTAAAACTGTCAAAAACCTTTTGCCTCTAAAATTCCTATACATGTAAGATGATCCTGCCACTATGTTTATTATTAACACATAGCTTTTTAAAATTTCTATTTTATCATCTACATAGCACAACATAAATGAAAGCAATTTTGCTCATCATTACTAAGTCCTGAGAACTAGAAGTGGTATTCCAGTTACTCATTTATGAAACTATATAGAAAGTAAAACTTACTGTGAGGAAATCGTGAAAGGACAAGAGCAATCTTAATAACTGGATCTTGTCATAACAAAGAAGTCCTTGAAATACTCAGAATTGAAATAATCTGCTGTAATTTTCTCAGGAGTTTTTCGGTTCCAATTAAGCTTGTCTGTTGTGACTGAATTTTAATTACTATGGATGTTTGTACTTCAGAAATTCAGAGTTTGAATTAAGCTTCAGAAATTTGTGAGACCAAAAGAAAAAAAATAATTCAATAAGCTTAGAATTTTAATGAGGGCATTTGAAAATGCTAGCATTCTTCATATTATAGCTGTTATGTCATCCCAAAATACTTCTATACAACTGGTTTGAAGACCAGACGGAATTAACCAGTCGGTTGAGTCAAATGTTCAAAAATGTTCAAACACCAACCAAAGGCACTGTTTGAGAAATTAATATGTTAGCTGAATTATTTGGTTTTTACATTTTAAGCAAATGATCAAGTAGCTCCATAGAGATGCAGACTTGAAGTGTTTTTCAAATTATATTTTTGATTTCCAAACAATTTAATTTTTGGAGAATTTTTCTGAGAAGCTAATGTCTATTGCACTGCAGTTACTTGAAGACTACCAAACTGAAAATGTGAGACTGTTTCAATAGCAATTATTTGTTTTGTTTGTTGGTTGGCTTTTTTTTAAACTACTTTGTTGAGATATGATTAACATACAAAAAACTACATATTTAATGTATATAACTTGATGAATTTGGAGATACATATAACGTCTATGAATCTGTCTTTTCATTTTTTTTAAAAGGAAAAAATCCTGTTTTTTAAAGGATTGCTCAGGAAATGGTAATGCAACAAAATCACCTTTTATCATCCATGGCAACTTTGAGCATATCTTTCTGACAGGACGTAACTGAAATGCCTTAAAACCAATGGTTAAACTTACATGTGTATTGCAATCATTTGGACAGCCAGATAAAACAAAATTTGCTAGGTCTCAACGCCTGAGTTTCTGATCCAATATTTCTAGGAGAGGTACCAAGTATTTGCATCTCTAAGTCCCAGGTAATATGCTGCTGCTAGTCCACTGTTCTGTCTGAAAACCACTGGCTGCACCATTGAAGCCTACTTAACACTGGAACTCTATTTATATGATGACATTTTAAAAAGTTAAATATGTGTCGAAAACCTATATTTTGTTACAGTTAACCCTTGAACAATGTGAGGGTTAAGGATGCCGACCCACCACTTCCTCACAATCCAGGTATAACTGTTGACTCCCCCAAAACTTACCTAGTGATAGTCTACTGTTGGCCAGAAACTTTTCTTTTTTTTTTTTTTTTTTTTTTTTAAAGATTTTCTTTATTTATCCGACAGAGATAGAGACAGTCAGCGAGAGAGGGAACACAAGCAGGGGGAGTGGGAGAGGAAGAAGCAGGCTCATAGCAGAGGAGCCTGATGTGGGGCTCGATCCCAGAACGCCGGGATCACGCCCTGAGCCGAAGGCAGACGCTTAACCGCTTAACCGCTGTGCCACCCAGGCGCCCCTGGCCAGAAACTTTTCTGATAACATAAACACTTGGTTACCACATATTTTGTATGTAATATGTATCATATACAATATTTTTACAATAATGTAAGCTACAGAAAAGAAATTATTATTTAAATCATAAGAAATACGTTTACAGTACTATAGTGTATTTATTAAAAAAAAAAAAAAGAATGCCTAAGTGGACCTATGCAGTTTAAAGCTGTGTTGTTCGAGGGTGCACTGTATATCAAAATTAGGCTCCTTCTTTCTACCTGGCATATGTTGGATTTAAGTATAAAAAATATATCTTTTCTCTATATATTTATAGAAAAGTGAAACATTTTGGAAGGAAGTTTCAAAGGAAAGGAAATTTATATATACATAAAGGAGATAGAAATAAAAAATGTATATACATACACACATGTATATATTGTAACTTTACTGTACATTGTAGATTGTATATATTTGTATTGATTTCTAATTAATTTTTTTGCGGTAAGTAAAGGTACTCTGTAATATATCAACATTTTTAATTTCATTGAGATTTGTTTTATGGTCCAGCATATGAATTATCTTGGTGAATATTTCATGTTCAATTTAAAAGCTTTATAAATGGTAGTTTGGGGTATAGTGTTTTGTACATGAAAATTAAGTCAAAATAATGGGTAGTGTCATTCGGATAATATTCTTCTTAGCTTTTTTGTTTTATTTCAATTTCCCAGAGATGAATGGTAAAATCCAGAGATGAATGGTAAAAACAATTGTGGATTTGTCTCTTATTCTTTGTAGTACTGCCTGATTTTGCTTCATGTATATTGAGGCTCTCTCATTGGGCACATATGCACTTATGATTTTTATGTCTTTCTGTTCAGCTGCCTCAATTATCATAATGAAATGTTACTATTTCTAACATTGTGTTAGAATGTGGTAAAATCCATTGTTTTTCCTTCATTATAAAGAGTCACAAAAGCCTTCTTTTGATTAAAATTTCATGGTGTATTTTTTCTATTCTTTTACTTTCAACCTATCTGTGAGTTTATATACAGATATATATATATATGCTGTGCTTCTTGTAATTAGCATACAGTTGTGTTCTCTTTTTAAAATCCTTTTAAGTATGATAATTATTTTCCTTTATTGGATCATGTAGTTCATTTATATTTAATGTAATTATTGGTATGTTTGTGTTTACATCCACCATTTTTCTGTTTGTTTTTCATTTTATGTGCTTTTTAAAAACTGTGTTTTCTCTTTTTTATTTTTTACTTTTTGGCTTAACATTTTTTTTTTTAAGATGAGGGAGCTATCCTTATCAAAATCCCAATGGCATTTTTTTTTATAGAAAAAGAAAAAAAAATCTTAAAATTCGTATAGAACCACAGAAGACCTCAAGTAGTCAAAGTAATCCTGAGAAAGAACAAACCTGCAGGCATCATACTTCCTGATTTCAAAATATATTCCAAAGCTACAGTATTAATAACACTATGGTATCTGCAGACATTTAGATCAATATAACACAATAGAGATCCCAGAAATAAAGCCACTCATAAACAGTCACCTAATCTTCAACAAGGGTGCCAAGAATATACAATGGGGAAATGATAGTGCCTTCAACAAATTGTATTGAGAAAGTTGCATACCTTCTTACAAAAGAAAGAAATGAGACCTTTATCTTACAACATACACAAAAATCAACTCAAGATATAAAACCTAAATGTAGGACTTGAAACTAAAATTCCTGGAAGAAAACAGGGAAAACTTCTTCATATTAGTATTGGCAATGATTTCTTGGACATGACATCAAAAGCACAGATAAGAAAAGCAAAAATACATTGGTGGGACTACCTGAAACTAAAAAGCTTCTGTACAGCAAAGGAAATAATCAGCAGAATGAAAGAAATAACCTATGGAATGAGAGAAAATATTTTCAAACCATATATCTGATAAGAGGTTACTATCCAAAATATATAAGAAACTCCTTTAACTTAATAGCAAAAAACACATAATCCAATAAAAATAAAGGGTGAAGGCCTTGAATAGATTTTTTTCAAAGAAGACATACGAATGGCCAACAGGTACCTGAAAAAGTGCTCAACATCACTAATCATCAGGAAAATATAAATCAAAACCACAGTGATATATTACTTCATGCCTGTTAGAAGACTATTACCAAAAAGACAAAAGATAGCAAGTGCTGTCAAGGATTGGAGGAAAAAATTTTTTTGTATACTGTTGGTGGGAATATAAACTGGTATAGCCACTATGGAAAACAGTATGGAGATTCCTTTAAAAATTAAAAATAGAACTACATATAATCCAACAACCCACTTCTGGATTCACAAGGAGGTGGGAAAATTTAACCTACTTTTTTTTTTTTTAATACCACTTGCTTCTTCCATTAAAATATTTTTGCTACGATTATCTTTACATACTTTTAGAGAGTTTGCTCTAAAGGTTGTGATATGCATCATTACATTTTCAACAAATCCTGTAAATTTGAAACCGCTACTTCATTTTTAGCCACATTCTCTCTCTTCTGTTTAAGATTCCTGATATATATTTACTATTGTACTAGAAACTTTCTCATAATTCCTGATATTTTCCTATAACTCACAAAATTTTTACCATTTTAACACTTGTTTTTCCCTTTGTGTTTTGGTTTGAATAGTTTCTAAATTGTTCATGCTAAATTGCTAAATTGTTCGTGTTCACTGACTTTTTTTTTCTTCTGTGTCCAATGTTCTAATAAACACATCAGATAAAATTTTCATTTCCTTTCCCTGTACTTTTGACTTACAGATTTTTCCATTTGGCTCTTTTTACCACTTTTATTTTCCCCCTATGAGTCCTCATCTTTACTTTTTAATATCATCTGTTACTATTAAGTCCTTAAATATATTTAGAATAGTTTTTCATGATTTTTGCTATTTCTACAATCAAATGCTGTACCTCTGAGCTGTAGCACTAAGCTCTTTGTTATTTCTCATACCTGGATTTGAACTATGCTGTCTTTCTTTAAAAAGTGTTTATTTTTGTTCTAAAAAGGAGTTAATCTATGACAGCTTTTTTTGACCATTTTGAGGCCTCAAATTAGTCTTTGTTTTGGGGGGGGTAGGAAGTTCTTACCATGGAATGTTGTTGTTGGTTTTAAGATGTGACCCATCTCTTGTCTCAAAAGAATATTTTGGTATTATCGAAGTTTCTCTTATATGGATCAGAATGTCAAAGTCTCCAGCCCCATGTGACCTCTATATTCCATGGCAGCTGCTTTGTTTGGCCTTGTGAAGTCCCATACAGTTCCCTCCTTCTGATGCACTATCCTGCAAGTGCCATCTGCAACAGTATCCTTGAACTCCACTGTCTGTCTTCAAGACCTTTACCCTGAGACGGATTTGAGAAATCATCTCTATGTAGAGAGATGGGTAAGTGTGGGGCTCATCTCACATGTTTCCTTCTTTCTTTTCTTTGCATTTCCAGAATGTCATTTCCCTCTATGATATGTCTGAATATTCACCCAAAATACAGGTGAGTATTCAAGTTTAAGGACAAAATTTCTAAAGGCATCCTTACTCAAGAAAAACTTTACTACAATAATTTCTCTAGCCATAATTATTTTGTTTATTTGATTTATGCAATTATATTATCATTATAATTTATATTATTAATAGTAATTCTTCAGATAAAAATGTGGTTTGGTGTTCATGATGTAATTTATTTTAAAATATATCTTCTAAACTTCAATTTCTTCTTTATTCTTTCCTTTGAATTTAACTTTCACGTTCTTAAAACAAATTTTTAGTTTTCTTTCTGTTATTATTATTCTGCAAATAATAATAACTATGGAAACTAATATGTATCAATTAATTATAACCCAGATATTAAGTTATTATTTTTATGTGTTTTTTAACATATACCTTGTATATTTAGGTTATTACTATATTTTGAAGATTAGGACTAAATAAAATAATATATGTAAATGTTGCTCTAATGTACTCAGGTCTTTGCCAAAATAAGTAATTTTAAATGAAAAATAAGTATTTATTGAATTGATACTTTTATTAAAGCTTCAAACGTATGTAACACTTTATCTTGGTATTTTAACCCCAAGTAGAAAATAAAAATATTCGAAGTGTTTTGGATGGGTACACAGAGTACAACAAGATAAAAATAACTGAGGAAATCAGAGGTTCAGAAAATTGGAATAGGAAAAGAAAGCTGAAACATGCTTCATTGATTTCTTTCTGGTTCTACTTATATTTTAAAGCAGTGCTTAAGGTTGATGTGATCTTTCTGTTCATTTGTGGCTTCGGTTTGGGGAAAAATGGGAAATTTTCTTAGAAAGAGATTTCATACATGTTTACTTTATAGGTAACTAAATGTAGATGATAGGTAACTAAATGTAGATGAACACTTATTTGCTGGTTTGCCTCACCTCAGTATGAAAATTCTCCCTAATTTGTAACATTGGTCACTTCCTTTGATTTAATCAGTCAAATAAACCAAGTATTGGATTTTCACTCCATTAAACTTTCCTTAGATCAGAATGACTTTTTAATGCTTAAGTTGCTTAGTAGTTATTCCTTTCAGTCATGCATAATTGATTATTTTTTTATAATGTTAGTCATTGTCTCAGAATACCCTGCACACATGCTGAGAAACATTCATTAAGCATTGAAGAATTTGTGGCTTCTGAAGAAATTTTGTCATAGAAATCTATTCATTAGAAAAAAAAAAAGAAAGAAAAGAAGACACTATTAGACTCCAATAAATTGATTCTGTTTTAAAGTTTCTGTTATTTTTCTTTGTGAAATTCATATATATTTTGTCATGGAGGAACTATTTTAATAGTAAAGGATATTGATCAACATATGTTTACTGCAATGTAGAAAGGCTACATATTAAGGATCAGTTACCCTTAAACAACGCTGTAAAATATTAAAGCCATTTTTTTTTCAATATGTGTGCACTTGAGAGAAAGTGGAAGACAGCAACATCATCACCAATACAGATGCAGCTGCACGTTGTACAGAAGATGGATAAGAGGACAACGTTTTCTGTTTGTATCTATCTACAATTCAGAGGCCAATTAATTATACTTACATGAATAAGCCCTCTTCCAACTCTAGCCAGGATAAGTCATCCAGGAAAAAAAATGTTTAATATGACATGATTTCAACCAAAATCTTGCAAATAATATGCATGGTTAAGTAGTAAGCTGCACTTTACCAAGTTACATCCTGTTTAAAGAATGCTATGTTGAAGTTTACAAAATGTAATTTCATTTCATAATAAATGCCTACTGACATGATATTTGGGAAGTAATAAACTATTTACAATATAATATACTCCATTAAGATTCATCAGAAAATCTAGATCTTTGCCAGTAAAATGGCTTGTTCTAAAGTGATGCAATGTGGAACATTATGGGATGTATGCAGGCATTTTATGCCATAGAAAAGAACTTTCACTGAAATACACAAATGGTTTATCAGAAATGTTCTATTGGAAATAAAATTCTTTAATTTATATGGTTCTCACATTTTTTTTATTCTACCATGAATCTAGTAATTAATTCCTTGCTGTGGTCAAAATGCTACATTCCGACACATATCAAGATCTTTGCAAATATGATCATATTATTTGGAATGCTTTGGCTTCTCCCTGCTCTAATATTCATACATTACTACAAAAGTGTGTACAAGCAACTCTTTCAGTCTTCAGGGATCCTCTCAGAGAAATCACCTCCTAATGCCACTGTTAAGTGTAGTCATTCTTTCTATGTGCTTCCATAATATCTTTTTCATACCTTGATCACAGTACTTTGGCATATTCAATTGTAATTCTCTCTCTCTTCCAAACTGAATTGTAATTCCTCTTCATATCCCAACGTCTACCTGCCTAGCAGAGTGCCTAGCACATAATAGGAACTCCCACACACATATATTGCAAAAAACTAGAAATTATAGATTAACTTCCATCTACAAGTACTTTACTTTTGTTTCTTTTCATCTGTGGCGCAGTAACAGTTTTACACATTGAAAGCATATCATCGTTGTACCCGTTTTGTATTCCACAACTATATATAATAATAATAGCTAACATTTATCAACTGCATGCACTGTGACAGGCACCGTGGTTAGCGCTTCACATGGATTAATCCATTTGATTATCACACACACAATTTGTGAAGTAGGAAAATGTATTATACCAATTTTGTAAAAGAAAATCAGAGTTTCAGAGTTTTCAATAACTTGACCAATATCAAAAGCTAAATGATGGAGGATTAAATTCCTAAGCTAAATCTTTCTGAATCTGGTGACCTGTTTCTTAACCACTGCAGCCCAGTAGTACTATTCTCTTCTCTCTCTCCCTCCTTCCTTTCTTATTTTTCTCTTAGTCCCTCTCTTTGTTTTTCTATGTTTTTCATCCCTGGCTTGTACTACACACCGAATAAATTAAATTATTGATCAAATAGATCTTAAGAATGAGTCTTTTCTTTGAGAATATGCAAAACTTTGAAGCAAAGAACAGCACACATGTTTAATTATAGCTGTTTGGGAACGAGAAAACTAAAATCATCAACTGTGGCTTCAATCTTGTGTGATAAAAGCAATGAATAATATTTCAGTAGTCTGGACTTCACTTACCTGCAAACTGCAAACACAGCTGGACACAGTTAATGAGTGGCAAATAATAAATTTTTAAAAATGTTCCTGTACACTTGTAAAGATACCATAAAATCCATGGACTAAAGTTCTTGTACTTTACTGATAAGATATTTCTTCAGCTTGGAAAGAAAAAGCATGCCAGGTAGCAGGTTTTATTCATTCCACAAACACACACAAAACTTACTTGAATAACTGGCAATGTCTGGTGACATCAGAGCTACTTATATATCTTACTTCCATCCTCTATGTCTTTGTTGTTGACTAGAAAAAATTTCTCCTTTCATATTAGGTTATGGTTAGTTATTAGATTTTGGTTGAATGAATCAAGTCAATAGTGATATTTGTGGAATCTTCACCAATGAAACATGCTTTGAATCATAAAACCTTACAACAGGTTTTAAAACCACTTTAGACACAAATTTACATAGGTCAAATTTTCAACAGAACAAGTAATCTAAAATGTTGAGGAGAAATTTATTGATATGATGACCTGAATTTATTGTTCTTATTTTCCATAAAATCCATATAAATGGTTATATTTTAATATTTCTATATCATATATCCTTATAAAACAAAATTATAATAATAAAATTATGTTTTAATAAAATGTTAAAACATGTCATTTGAAATGTAATTCAAGCAGAATTTGATAATATCAATTGTTGATTTGTCTTTGTAAGTAGAATTTAGTAAAATTTCCTGCTTCAGTTAACATGCTATCTGTCTGTAAATTTCAGAGCTCTGCAGATAGAAGATGGAAAGGTAAATGGAAGTAATACCTGGTTCTCAAAAAAAAACCAGTGTGAAAGTAGCACAGAAGTTAGTTATCTAGGAGGTTAGCATTTTTGAGTGATAGCAATGGCTCAATTTAATTAGTACTGTCACCAGACCGAGTCCAAAGAGCCCCATAGAGAATTTTTCTAAAAACTGCTTTTTGGTCTAGTATCTCCCCCACAGGTGTTCCTGCTCAGATAAGCTTGATGTCAGACCACAAGAAACCATAAGAAATTAGATCAAACCGAGCAGACCCAAGATGGATGACAAAATAGGCCAAAGGTGACATTATTCCTTCATTATACTATATTAACATACTAAAATCTCCTTCCTAAGGGTACCGTGGTAGGAACCGCCTGATAAGGGGAATAAAGAAAAAAAAAAGGAAGAAAATGGGAAGCAGCCTAAGTTCCTGGAAATTTTTGCCCTTTCCCCTGAGTCCTGCTGACATCAAGCATCTTGGGTTTGCCCCCAGTCATATCATCTATGCCCCCCCCCCACCTCTGGGGAGAAGGAGGTGCCTTTAGAGTACGAGCTCCCTTTCTCTATTGAATAAATTACCTGCTTCCGTCAAATACTGTTTTGTTATTTGGCTGTTTGGTGAACCATATTGAGTATGGAAAGAACCTATCACTTTGGTAACAGTATCTATGGGGAAATGCTTTGAACTATGTGAAAGTGTAGCCTTCTTAACTGGTGGTAAATATATTTAGAGTTGCTGCAAATGTGTTTCAGTGAAGGCAGAAAATGGGTGGAAGTGTGGTTTTGGAGGCATGTAATGGAGAGAGGGAGGCAGGTAATGGAGAGAGGAGGCAGGTGAAGGAAGGCAAATGTCTTTCTCTACCGTTGCTAACAAAATTTTCCCAATGAAACATTTTCAGTCTACATCTGTTTCCTCAACAGGGAATAGGGAATTAAAATAATGCAAATAATTATATTACTCAAAGCATACAATAGTTTGAAAAATGTAACCTCTATGTTTATAGAGACATAAACTACCTTTTTTCTTTTTCTTTTTTTTTTTTCTTAAGGGAAGTGATAAACAGTGGTGTGGCTTAACCAGCCCTTGTGGTTCTTAAGGATGTAAGATGACCTCAGAAATAACCGTCAGGGAACTTTGGGGGAAAAATGTTTACTATTTATGTCTTGGAAAGTGCATGGCACACCTGGGCCACACCATGAGGTTATGGAGAAGGGGGAGAGAGAGATTGAGAGAGAGAGAGAGAGAGAGGGAGAGGGAGACTGAGCACATGTGGACCTGGATTCTGCTTTTACTGGGCTCAAGGTGGGGGCAAGGGTTTCCCTGGGCTGAATCTTAGTTGATGAACTTAAAGCGTAAGAGTGGGAATTTAAAAACAGAAAGGAAAAAAAAAAGTGCTCAAATGGTTAGTTGTCTGAGGAGTCTGGGGGTGATTGGTAGGGGTTGGCTCTTCATCTAGTTGTGTGGTGGACAATGAGTTTATTCAAGACAACCATCTTTGAAGTCCAGGCTTCAGCAATCAATGCCTAGGTCAGGCACTGCATTACAACAACAACAACAACAACAACCACCAAACAAACAAAAAAACCCAAAAAACCAAAAAACCCAAGGGGTCAAGGCTTACACTACAGGGGACAACATTCCTGAACTACTTTTTATATTGAAGACAGTATTTCCAAACTGGCTTTTAACATTCTTTTTTAAAGTCTTGTCTTCCATAATATTACAAACTTGATTATAAGATTGGGTCATATTGCTATCTTTTTAAAAAAAGGCTTAAGATGATACATTATAGATAACCAACATATTTTTTATGATGAAGACATTTTTAACAATAAAGCAGATTTGTTAATATTAGTGAAGTAATGAGGTTTTTGTTGGTTTTGGTTTTTTTTTTTTAACTATCTTCTGATATACTGTGTGATAGTACATGGATATTTTCTTTTGATGTGTAAAAGGTCATTTTTCTCAGTGATAATTTTGTTGCATCTTGTATTTACACTTAACTTAAATCAAGACAAATTATGAAAAACAAACAACCAAAAAACACATAAATCTGTATCCAGATTTTGGGTTTTTGAAATGAGGAAAATATTGCAATGAGTTACATAATTAGTCAGTTACAAAACTTTTCTTGTGAGCAAATAGCAATCCATCTCAGTGAAATGTGCCAAGTGAGACCATTCCAGCAATAACCATTAAGACTCAGAACAGAGAAGCTAAAGTACACCAAACAGAAAGAGAGATTGACTCATTAAAACTAAATTCTCCTTCCCCCATAGGATACCCTTGAACACTCTCCTTAATATGGAGAATTTCAGCTGACATTTGCAAGAACCATTTATAACTCAGATCCTGGTTGAATTGCAGAAAATGATGGGTGCTACACACCCAAAAGGCTTTATTCTGATTTTTCAGGAAAGATGTTTTTCAAATAAACATCTTTAACAGAATTTGCTATTACATCTAAGAATGAATTGCTTCAGAATTTTGAAAACCATTATCATGTTTTTGTAAATTACTCCTAATTTGCATCTTTGACAGATACCATGATTAAAACAGATTTTAGGAGTTGCACCTGGTTAGCCAGTACTACAGATATTTTGTATTTTTAACATTGAAAATTCATAATAATGTTTTTTTTAAATGTATATTAAGACCAAAGGGGTATTTGACACATAAGAAATTGTAGTAGGTGAAGCCAGCTTATTCATTTAGGTCAATTCATTTAGGTCAATTACTTGGTGGTGTTCTTGCAGCCTACTTCACACAATTTGAATTATTTTTCTTGTAAATAAATCTAATTTATAAATCTCTTATCATATTATTTTTCTGTTACCTGATAATTAAAGGAATCACGGGGCTTTAATTAAAACTCTTATTATTATAATCTGATGGGAGGCATTTCTATTTTTCAAGGTTACTAAGCAATTCATTAATAAATACCAATAGAAGCTATTCAATTTGTCAACAAAAATCTTTATGCAAAGGTTATAGATCTGGTTTAAAGTATTTCAAAGTAAACTTTTTTTTTTTAAGATTTTATTTATTTATTTGACAGAGATAGAGACAGCCAGCGAGAGAGGGAACACAAGCAGGGGGAGTGGGAGAGGAAGAAGCAGGCTCACAGCAGAGGAGCCTGATGTGGGGCTCGAGCCTACAACGCCGGCATCACGCCCTGAGCCAAAGGCAGACGCTCAACCGCTATGCCACCCAGGCGCCCTTCAAAGTAAACTTTAAGAGATATTTGTTGACACTGTACATTAATACTTTTTTATATAAGTAGAAAGTATCTTCCAAAACTAGCATATATGATTATGGAGTCCATGCAAGTCATTATTTAATGAAGTACTATATACCAACTGAAATTGTAGACCTAATTATTTTTTTATTCTATGAGGATTATTAACATTGAATTCTTTATCCCATCCTTTATTCCTTTGTGTAATGTACTTCGTTCCATTTATAAACCATGATACAAGTTAACATTAGCTTAGCATGTTTATCCAATTTATTCCCAATAACATCCTTCCATTTTAGGCAGTGACTAATTTATAATCAAAACTGTTGCTCATATGAATGTGAAAGAGTAGTATGAATAAATCGTAAGTTATTATTTAAAAAAATAGAACCAATGGTGCACTGGAACTGCCTTTTATTGGCTTGGATCAGCTGATTATTGAAATGAAATTTTGTCAGCCAGATGATACCATTAGTTTGAAATTGGTTACTGGGGGGTAGCATTTTCAACATGAAACTCAGCTAATGTTATAAATTAAGACCTACCCCTCCTTGGAAGTTGTTGAACATTTACCAGCATATGAAAGTGTATACATTTAACAATTATGTCAAAACACAGGGTAAACCAAGACTGCTGTAGGTAACTGGGCCATATGGTAATCTCCATTGTAGGTCATATTTGAGGTTGGTATTATTAAGTTAATGCCTCAAGAAGCATCAACAAGGCATAGTGGGCTTACTAATACTTCCCTCAAATCCATGCTTTACAACACAGATAAAATATTTTAACGTGATTTAGACATTTTCCCTGCCTAATTTGAAGCCCTCTCATGCCCATTAGGATAAAGTCCAGCATGCTTAGTATGGGTTTCACTAAATACAACTGATCTGCTGCTGAATACATCCTTGGCCTATTCGTCATCACTTTCCCCAAATCATACTGAAAGCTGTAGGGTTTTTTTCCCCTCCATTTATTAATGTATTATGTACTCCTTTGCCCTCAGAAATTCGGACATGCTCATCCTTCTGTCTGGAATTGCCTTTCATTGATTTCAGTAACTAACTTCTACCCATTCTTTCATGCTAGAACTTTGTATCTAGAGTAATCCTGTTCTGAGCCTTGGTTGTCTGCTCCTCTCTGCATCAAATCTGGAATTTTCTTCTACTTCAAGTTTAGTCTTTAGCAATATCCTTTGTGTGTTCCATATCCCACCCAGTCTTAAAATACTGCAGCACTTAGGAGCAGTTCATAGGAATATATATTCCTCTAATATAAGTTAACTCGTATCCAAGTCTGCAACTTTAAATACAAAGTTTTTGTTGATTACTCCTAAATGCATATCTTTAGACTCAAAATCTCCCTTGAATTCAAAACTCATATATCTAAACTGTCAATTTAACATTTTAATTTTTATAAATAATAGATCTTTCCTGGAATGTTATAATTAAACTTGTGCCAGCTGAAACTGTTGCTTCTTGAGTGTCTCTGATATCAAGAACTGATACCAACAAATACCTAGGATCTCAAACCAAAAACCATGGAGTTTTCATTCTTTCTCCCTTTCATGCCACGCACGTTCTCTGTTAGTGATTCCTGTCAATGTATCACAAATCTTTCATTCTTCTCTATATCCAGATATATCTCTATACCTATATCTAATTATCAGCCCAACAAAAATAACCAAAATTGATGACTTAGACCACTGGATCACTGCACTACATGCCTACCTGCTCTGCCTCTCTCCTGTCCGCCCCCTCACCCCACTCTCCATTCTCCAGACTGTTTTTTTTGAAACACAAATTTCCTTTCTGATTACATCCAATTATTATTAAAATCTTCAAATAACTCTTCTCATTTACTTACAATAAAATATGAACTCCTTACCTGGAAAACATGATTTGTTGTTCACCTACCTATTCCATATCACCTCCTACAACTATACTTCTGCCTTATTATTTTCGCACGACAGCCATAAACACTTTCTGCTTTTGATGCATAACAATCTTCTTTGTGGTTGCAATATCTAAACCCTCTGCTCAGAAGTATCCTCCTTAATTCTTCATCCAGTTGACTCATGCCATAAATTAGGTCTTAACTTAGATACCAAGTGTATTAGTTCTATAGGACTGCCACGGCAAAACACCATAAACTGGGTGGCTTAAAATAACAGCAATTTATTGTCTCATGGTTGCAGAGTCTAGAAGTCCCAAATTAAGACATTGGAAGAATCAATTCCTCCTGTCGGCTCTGATGAAGAATTCATGCCATGCTTTTCTCTTAACTTCTGGAATGCCAGTGATCTGTGGCATTCCTCACTTTGTAGATGCATCATTATAATCTCTGCCTTTGTCTCCATATGGTATTTTCTTTGTGCCTGAAGGTTCTCAATTTTTTCTTACAATAAAATCAGCCTTATTGTGGTAGGGCCACCCTAATGAACTCATCTTAACTTGATTACATCTGGAGACCCTCTTTTTTAAAAAGGTGACATTCGTAGTGCAGGGGTCAGGGCTTTCTTTGGAGGACACAGTTCAAACACATAATGTCAACTCCTCTGAGTGTTCTTCATGTAAAACTTACTCTCATAATGCAGTATCTAATTTTTATCAAAGTACTTGCCATGAGTACTCGATATTTTTGTATTAATTTAATTAATGGCTTATTGTATGCCTTCCCTAAATAAAGAATAAATTCCATGAGGGAGTGACCTCATTTTTTCCTCTTGTTGATTTTCCTATATGTGCATCTAGACGAGTGTACAGAATACAGTAAGACCTTAATATAGATTTGGTGTATGTGTGTATTAATAATGAATTTATTATAATATCTGTTTATCACTAATATTACTGCCATTATATTTATTATAATATCTAAAATACGATGTGTACCATTTTAATTTGCCTTACCTTTATAAACGTGGTTTTCTATGTAATGGCTAGTCAAGGTTATAATGATTTTTTTTTTAAATACAAGAGAACATAAGTGCAATTCAAGAGTGAGTCTTACTCCATTACATTAATGTAGCACAAAATTCAATTTTTGGCAGTGTTCCCAGGCAATCAGGGTTGCAAAGTCATCTTGTCCTCCACATTTGCGTATAATGGAGAAACATATCATCATGATATATTGCAATGTTACTGAGAGGGGTTGACCTCATTCTGAAAGATATTTGATTATTTCCACTGACAAGTGCCATTTATAAATGATAATCATTATATTAATTTTAAAAAAGATAAATCATGGAATAAGAATTAAAGCTACTACAAATCTATCAGGTAAAGAATAAAAATATAATCAAGCAGGATGCTATTTTTGCAAGAATTTAATGTTATTGTATGTAGTATCACTGAGCTGAGTTATGGAATTAGATAATTTTTTAATTATATTATGATAATCTATATTTCTAAAAGAAAAGTAAAATCTAAATCCATTAGAAACTAGCCTATACATAGTGATTAGATTTTCAAAGTCTTCACATGTTTGCATATTCTAAAAATAGCAAGTTTATTCATGGTAATTAGAGGACATATTGGTCTTTCAGGTCAACACTATGCAAAATAGTGAATTATAACATAATTTATGAAAGGTGTCAATTCTACTCAATGTAATTTAGAAAAATGAATATTTTCTTAAGCATGGTTTAGTGAGAAAAAAGACCAATTAAACTTAGAAGAAACTTACTAGAAGAGGAAAAAAAAAATCTCATTAGTTTTTGAGAAAAGGGGACCATGATTTTTCCCTTACACAGCAGTGTATTTTCTGCAACAAAGTTTCATGAAGAAAGAGAAAACCTAAAAGAGTAAAAAAGGTTGTTTTTTGCTGTTCAGTAAAATAAAGCTTAGATTTTAATTGCAATATAAATTAATTGTATTAGTTTCTCTGCCTTGGCACTGTTGACATTTTGGCTGGAATATTTGTTGTGTGAGACTATCCCTTATATGATAGAATGTTTAACAGTACCCTGACCACCAGCTACTAGTTGCCAATAGTACAATTTCACCCCATTATCAGAAAAAATGAAACATGTCTCCAGATATTGACAAATGTCTATGTAGTAGAGTTAGGGAGGGAGAGAGATTTTTTCTAGCTGAGAACTATTGCACTAAAATAAAGTAATAAAATATTCCTGCCATACCAGATTTATGGTTTGTAGACTCATATCTGTCTTGGCATTTAAGTAGAGAAAAAAACAAAACAAAACAACTCTTTGAAGAATCAAAATCCAAGCCCATGCTAATCATAGGATAATGTAAGGAAGTCCAAGCAGACAATTTACAGGAAAAAAAATATTATATATATATTTGTATATATATATATAGAGAGAGAGAGAGAGAGTTGGGGACAGTGGAACCTCTCAGGAAACTAAGAGGGATATTTAAACCTTCCTTTGAGAATATATGCACAACCCAGAATACACAAAAACATAAAATTCCCCCTAAAATTGAGCTTACAAGTAAAAGTAAAATCAACAAAGGTAATAATTTATTATGACCAAATCTATCTGGAAAAACTAATACAATTAGTATTCTTAGAATTTAAGATAGAGCAAACCTAAAAAATAAAATATAAAATAAATGTGTTTTAAAGAATTAAATGATAAAATAATGAATGAGAAAAAATTAAAATCCAAGGGCATTATGAAACAAACATAGACTGATTTGAAAAAGGACCAAATGACCATACTAGAAATGAACTATTTTATAGTAATTAAAATTTTAATAGATTAATTAAATATCAGATTAGATATAGTTTGACAGAATGAACTGGCAGAAACATCTGGGGAAATTTTCTGGAAAGCATCATAATGATATAAAGCAATGAAAATATCAGAGAAGTTCTGAGAAAAAGAGGAAATAATACACATGTGCAATCTATAAGCAACAGAATGGACAATTAAGAAAAATTTTTAAAAAAGTGAATCTAAAGATTCTATATTTGAAGTGATTGTCTAAAAACTCATGAGACATAAAGAAAGAAATAAGTCCTAAAACTGAAAAATGTTGTGGTGAAAACAAATCAAAACTAATCTAATCTTAGGCATGTAGCTGACCCTCTAACACACCAAATAAAGAAAGACTCATAAAAAGAACTAATGATCATGTGCAGAGGGAAAACAATTAGAATTCTGGCTGCAGAATTATCATGTTTATTAATAAAGAACAGAAAACAAATAAGTCTAAATAAACTTATAAACTGTTCAAGTATTACCACAAAATTCCTTAAAGTTCTTAGTAGATGTAATACTAATGCTCCCCACCTATAGGATCCTATTTCAAAAAATAATTAACTATTATTTTAGTTCTAAGCTATCATTATTATTTTATTGTTAATAATCAAAGCTAATTTATATTTATTCTCATTTATCAATTTTCTAATCACAGCCAATTTACATTTCTCTACTAAACTATAATATCCAAGTTAAGGAAGAAAAATTTCAGAGGTCAAAATATCACCCCATCAAAAATCCACTACCAAAGTAATTATAAAACAAATTTCTTTGGGCACAAATTGTAGGTTGCAGGTTCCCTGTTGAGTCCCTTATGTAATTTTGAGAGACTAGAGAACTAATGCTCTTCAAACACTGTTAATGCAAGTATACAACTTAAAGCACATGAGTAAAATTGCTCAAAGATAAAAACCAGAGTATATGTTTTCTTAAAATATAAAGAGAAATATGGATTAAAATGGATAAATTTAAGGAGAAGAAATAAAATAAATAAATAAATAAATAAATAAATAAATAAAAATAAAATTCAGGAAGTAAAAGTTTGGAGAGAAATCTAAGATGGTGGAGTAGTAGGAGGACCCCCGGCTCATCTCATCCATTGAACACAGGTAAATAATTATCAAATCATTCTGAACATCCAAGAAATCGACCTGAGGACTGACAGAACAAACAGCACTACTAGAGGGAGAGAAGACACCACATGGAGGAAGGTAGGAAGTGCAGAGACGTGGTTTGGAGAAGAAAGTAAAAGCTTGATCAATGGAAAGAACAACAAAACACACACACACACAAAACCAACAACAACAACAAAACACACACACAAGCAACAACAAAAACACACACACACATAATAAATTTAAAAAAATGAAAAGAACAAAAAAAGCAGATACAGGTAAAGCCCATAAATAATGACAATCATATTAAATACAAAAATAAAATTTGCCTATTAACATATATATTTTCAGCTTAAATCAATAAAAAATTCTATTATTGGATAATTCTATTTTAGTATTTCTTTAGTGGTAACACTGAAATAAAAAAGAAACAGGAAAAATGAAAGTAATAGAGGGAAGGCATATAAGCCCTAAAACAAAACTGGTGCAAAGTATTAAAATCAGAGAAAAGGAATTTTAAGGGGAAAGGATTATTAAGGATAAATTGTAATGATAGGCTACAATGATAAGACCAAATAAATAGGAAATTATGAACTTGAAACTGCATATACCATATTAACAATATGGTTTCAAACTAATTGAATTAATAATACTAAGCAAATTTAAGGAGACACAAATAAATCCACAATCATAGTAGGAGATTTAAACTTTGTTTTCACCAAGACTGTTTGCGGTTGCTTCTAGTGGTTACCTCAATATAAATTTTTCACACATCATTTCAAAAAAAGTAACATAAAAAAAATCAACTAAAATGAAATAAAGATTTTTTTTAGGATTTTATTTATTTGAGAGAGGGAGCATGAGAGAGCATGATGGGGGAGGCAGAGGGAGAGGCAGAAGCAGACCCTCCACTGAGCAGGGAGCCCAATGGAGGGCTTGATCCCAGGACCCTGGGACCATGACCTGAGCTGAAGGCAGTCGTTTAACCAGCTGAGCCACCCAGGTGCCCCTGAATTAAAGATTTGAACTCAAGATCTGAAACCATAAAACTCCTGGAAGGAAACATGAGGGTAGGCTCTTTGACATTGGTCTTGGTGACGAATTTTTGTATTGGATACCCACAAGTGAAGGAAACAAATGCAAACATAAACAAGTGGGACTACATCAAACTTAAAAGCTTCTACACAGCAAAGAAAACCATCAACAAAATGAAAAAAATCAATTTACAGAATGAAAGAAAATATTTGCAAATCACATATTTGATAAGGGTTAGTATGCAAAATATAAAAGAATGCATAGAATCGTATAACTCAATAGAAAAAAAATCAATTAAAAATGGGCAGAGAAACTAAATCGACATTTTTCCAAGACATACAAATGGACAACAGGTCCATGAAAAGATGATTAACATCACTAATCATCAGAGAAATGCAAAAAGATATCTTCACACGCATTAGAATGGCTATTATCAAAAAGACAAGAGATAAACGTGCTGCCCAGGATGTGGAGAAAAGGGAACCCTTGTGCCCTGTTGATAGTAATGCAAATTTGTGTAGCTGCTATAGAAAACAGTATGGAGTTCCTCAAAAGCTTAAAAATAGAACTACCAGCGATTCCACTACTGGGTATATAGCCAAAGAAAACAAATCACTATCTTAAAAAGGTATCTGCACCCTATGTTCATTGAAGTATTATTTATTTACAATAGCCAAGACCGTGGAAACACCTAAGAGCTCCTTGGCAGATGAATAAAGAAAATATGATACATATATCACATCTATTTTAAATTATATATACATAATTGTCAAAGTGCTGATACTGCATATACTGGTATACTAAGAACATAGTGTTAAAACTAGTTAACCATAGTATGTAAATTTAAGGAGACAAATCCACAATCATAGTAGATTTCAGCTTTTTTTTTTACTAAGATCATTTGTGATTGCTCTAGGATATTAGTGTCTACCTGAATATAAATTTTCCATACATTTTTGCAAAAAAAGTTAAAGACATATATATTTGTGTATATGCACATATATATTTGTGACAACATAAATGAACTTTGAGGGCATTATGCTAAGTGAAATGAGTGACAGGGAAAGGCAAATATCATATAATTTCACTTATATGTGGAATCTAAAAAACAAAACAAGGAAACAAACCAAAAAGAGACTCTTAAATATAAAGTAGTGTCTTAGATTTTGGGCTTTATAATAGTCCTATCTATTTTAAACTGTTTCCATGGTTTAATTAAATTATTTATTTATTTTTAAGATTTTATTTATTTATTTGTCAGAGAGAGAGCACAAGCAGGGGGAGTGGGAGGGGAGAGGGAGAAGCAGGCTCCTTGATCAGCAAGGAGCCCAATGAGGGACTTGATCCTAGGACTCTGGGATCATGACATCAGCCAAAGGCAGACGCTTAATCCACTGAGCCACCCAGGTGTCCCTAATTAACTAATTTAGAAGAACACATTGAGCATGGGCAATTTTAGTATTTTGATATTGTTTCCTTTTGGAGAAATGAAGCATTTATTCTTCTCTTGGGGTGAAGGCTGTCATATTGAATGTAATGTATTTTTGGATATATGGATTTCACAAAAATATGATCATCTGATTGTTAATATGTTTTGGTAGGGGAAAATTCCATATAATCAAGTATTTTGAAGTTTTGAGAAGTTACAAAGAATTACAAAAGGTTATTTAAATAATACATTTCATAAGATAAACCATTCAACATATTGATGCTTAATTATACATGAAAAATAAATTATAAGGTATACGTTGCAATTCTTAAAAAAGGAAAAACAAAGTCAATTTATTGGTTAGAGTGCTGAGTTTGGCATCCACCCTGGATCGATACAGTGTCAGTGAAATGATCAATAATGTAACATTTAACATGACAAAATTTACTATTTTATGGTAAGAAAATAAAATCTAAAAATCATCTTGAAACCAGAAATCTATCACTAATGACATTAAACTAGCGTATTATACATGTTGTCTTCAGAAAATAATCTTGTTGAAAGGCCAAATATATTATAAAGTAGTGAACAAAAGAATAAGAGGAAACGAAATATTAAGAAGTGTGAAGAAGTTTCCTTAAATTAAAAAAAGAAAAAGATTTCCTCCATTGTAAAATTATATCTATCAGGTAATGCCATTGTGTGATGCTGAAAGACCATTATTTTCAAACTTAACATAATATCATTTGATAGCCCATATTTTAAAGTTAAAAGAAGACACATTTTTAAATAGCATGCTTGGGCTACATTATAAGCCTAAGTTAATGTCATTTACAGATCACTGGGGTTTTTGGCTTCACACTACAATGGCCTCATCCAGAGAAAAGAGGCTGACTAAATCTAATTAGGACTTGTAGATGTGATGAACCCTGGTTGCTAAAAGCTGAAATGGCATTGATTTAAACAGTAGCATGGTGCGGCGGAATGAGCAAGGGTTCAGAGTTACACAAAAAGGTTATGTTTAGAAATTTCATCATTACCAGTTTTGTCACCTGGGAAAGTTATTTGATGTCTCAGCACCCTATTATCTGCCTCTGCATAATCTGCAATGCTGTTGTGCATTTTACATGAGGTGCCAATAGTGTAGAAGAGTAGTTAACATGGTAAGTTCTGCAATCAGACAGACTTGGTTGAGGTAATGACACCTTAGAAGATCTGTCACAGTGGGCCAATCCTGTGGTTCCTGGTGCTGGAGGATAACAATATTTGTTTTCTTAAGGACATTTTAAGGAGTTCAGGAAACAATACATGCATCTCTTATCATATTGCCTGGTCCATAGTAATTACAATCAATTTTAGCTATTATCATAGGTAGAATGTTTATATGCTACACTGTTCCTGCCTCATAGCTATGCTCTAAAAGGGTCATCCCCCCTTTGCTCCACTTCATGGTTTATTGCTATTTTAATATATTTAAGGCAGCACATAGAGTGAAAAGTCTATGCTGTTTGGAGGCATGTGAATATTGGTTTCATCACCTACTAGATATTTGATTTTATGCAAGTATATGCTTGTTTGGAAACTTATGATTTGGTAAAAAGCTGCTTATGAAAATGAACGTGAAAGCTGGAGAAAGCAGAAGAGCGATGAGAGTCAAGAAGAGATAAGAGTTCACAACATCAGATATAGCTTAATTTTATTTAACTGTAATTTTATTTATTTTTTTAAAGATTTTATTTATTTATATGACAGAGAGAGAGAGACAGCCAGCGAGAGAGGGAACACAAGCAGGGGGAGTGGGAGAGGAAGAAGCAGGCTCCCAGCAGAGGACCCCGATGTGGGGCTCAATCCCAGGACTCTGGGATCACGCCCTGAGCCGAAGGCAGACGCTTAAGGACTGAGCCACCCAGGCGCCCCTTAACTGTAATTTTAAATATTCAGTTCTAGTTATTTGCATTTCTTTGGATTTTGTGATTATTGTAACTGTGGTTTTGTTTGTTCTTTATAGACACTAAAGGAAAGGGCTGACGACCACATCGGTGTTTTTTAAGCTCATTATGATCTGGAATCTGTGCAGAAATCGAAGACTGTTGGTGTGAGCCGTTCATTGACTAATGCAGCAGGAGGAGAAGCTCATTGCCAGATCTGAATTTTAAAACTAAGATTGCCTCAACTTATTGAACATGGCATTAGATTGCAGGAAATTTCACTTGAAGCTCAAAAGGAAATATATATCTGCTGACATCTGCTTACAAAAGTGTCCAAACCAATTGTAAAATACAGTTTCCCAGTGGGTAAAAGGGGAGTAAATGAGAGTTATCCTACCATTTTTTCTATAAAATGTAAATGCCGTGAAAGCTGGAATTTGCTGCATTTTGTTCTTCATTAGATGTCCAGGAATTAACCCGGAAGTGAAAGCAAATATTTATTCTGAAGTTCAAATCACATTACATAAAAAGAATCATATATAATACCAAGCACATAAAAATAAGTAGGCAGTGTTAGTTTAAATCTTTCATTTTGTAGTTCAACATTTTATGAGTAAATAGTATTAATGTACTGTAGAAAATGTATGTCCATTACTTATGTGGATGCCTGTAGTAGACGGGCACCATGCTTCACACTATAAACAGAAGAGGCACCAGACTGACTGTCTCATATAAGTGGTATTAATAGATGGTATTTAATATAATTTCAATTTCACAGGAGAAAAAAATAAATGAAAAAAAAATTGTTAAACTTTAGCTACTTACGTCACTACAAAAAGAAAATACATTTTAAACGGCCTTAAAGTTGTGAAATCATTATACAATTATTAAGAAGATTTAAACAAATATCTTTGACTCTTTTGTCTAATTTATAAGATAATGAGGAAATTAGGATTTCTATATTTATCATTTCTAATGATTCCAAATACAAATTCTTGTTTCTTACATTTATTTTTGTGACACCTCCTAGAAAATTAATCAAAATTATCTCAAAAATAATCTAAAATATGTAATTAGAAAATGTTAAATTAATATGAATATTGAAAATCAAAAATAAAACTAAATTCCTATTAAGGGTATAGAAGACAATGGAAACACATGTAAAATTTCAAATCCCATGAATAATAATTTTTGTGTTCTCATTAATCTTTTTTTTTAAATCAGAGATTATTATATCAAATCCTATCATTTTCCCCTTCAATTGTTATAGTTTTGATGTCCTGAATAAATCTGCTCGATCCTCTACTGAGAATTCTTCATGGATATTGCACAACATAGTGTGGAACTTCCTTTCTTATTCTCCCAAGTTGAGTCCACTCTCCTGATTGTAGGTATTCCTATTTTTCTGTTCCTTCCCTTGTGTATTTTTCCTGTTTGTTTACATAGATATCTAATATATTACACATATCATATAAAATATGTATAAGTGATCCTGATATAATGTATATATGATAAAATGGAATATATATCACATTTTATATAATATTTTGTATGTAATATATAATTAAATATACATTATACAGATTTTAAGTGATCCTCACATAATATCTTATGATATTGAAATAAACATATTTATAAGCAATCCAGCAACAACATGACTGAGCGTTGGCCTGGATATAGAATTTAACATTAAACTGAACTTTTTTTCCTCAGAAATTTGAAGTGAATATATCAT
Organism: Ursus maritimus; assembly: GCF_017311325.1. Lineage (NCBI taxonomy): Eukaryota > Metazoa > Chordata > Mammalia > Carnivora > Ursidae > Ursus > Ursus maritimus. The sequence goes on from NW_024423344.1 coordinate 53,724,472, forward strand.
ATTGTATTATCCCATGTTGCTCAAGAGTTGTTTGATAACATTATGATACTCTTTTGTCCTCTTTAGAGAACTTTACAGTTTTCTCTTATCCTTAGTGCTCTGAACTTTTGTGGTTTGTTGAGGTCTGGGTCTCATTGTCTTCCAGCTAGTAGTACATGATGAGCTCTGTCAATGTGGAAACATGCCCTAGAGGCATAAACATTTTCTCCTCTTGTGTGTCCTTTTCTCCCTTCATTTTGGATATATTTTTTTTTATTTTTTATTTTAGGATTTTGTGTGTCTTTGCTATTCACATTTGTTCTCTGTCCTTAGACTGATTAATTAATAATAATATTATTATTTTTGAATGGGTAGCACTGTTATTTTAATAGTTGTTTCCATACGTTAGTTTTTTATATTAAGTAGCTGTTCTTCCATGGTTGCACTATATTCTTGATTCTTTTTGGCATTAGTAGAGTTGTACATTTATGCACAAATGTCCATATGGTTATGCATGCACTTTTAAGCATCCTTTGTTCCTAGAATTATATAATTTTCCTTTGGATCAATTTTTCTATTACCTTACTATAATATCTATCATGTTATAAATAAGGCTATTACTGGTTTGCAATTAATTTCTTAAAAATAGTTTATTCATGAATTTTTTTAAATGAATGAATATAAAATCACTATGATTTTTATATTCTATTAAATATGTTAAAAGAAGGGAGGGGGACTTTTATTACAAAATGTCAGTAGTTTACAGTAAGTCTACTTAGAAATAATGATTTAATTAATTTGCAATTCCTTTTTAAGTGATATAGCAACAACAATGAACAGACATTTGAGTGTTCTGTGCCTATCAATGCAGCTTTTAAACGGACAAGCTTTACCTTCAATTCATCATGTAGGAGGGGGCTTCAATCTGGAAAAATATTAAACACAAGTGTTTTGACAAAAATTGCTCAGGGACTTGTAGTTTCTTCTGAAAAATCAATCTTTTATTTCTATACACCTGTCTATAGAGATTTTGAATAGAGAATGGGGTCGCCAGTCGACACAAGGCCTCTCTAGGAATCAATGACTGTTTTTTTCGGTCCTGCATCTAACTTTAGCCCTTAGCCCACCTAACACTGCAGTAATCTCAGCCTCTCAACGTGCTGGATAGAAAGACTCTTTTGGCTATATCTTCCTCTATGAATGTTATTAGCAGTTTTCTCTTCCCTTAATCCAGCAGTTAACACTGTTCCAAGTTCTTTCTTTACTTCTTCCTTGACAAATTTGATGTGCCTTTGGCACATTTTATATCTCTTTGTCATTGTGGATATATAAATCCAAAACGTTACTTTAAGTTTATGCCTTTAGAGGTTTGTGGACTACAAGAATTAGGTGAGATTATTTGGCCATAATCAAACTAAATGCCATATTATTAGAATTTTTCTTATCAAATTTAAATTATTTTCCCACAAACTATAGTTTATTAATAACCTTTCTCTCAGTATCACATTCAAGCAGACTAAAAGACAAATCATAATTAAGTTATAAATTATTCTCACTTAAAAACGTGATAGGCATTTGAAACATGAATGGCTGAGCACATTTGTGAGTAGAGGCAACAGAGGTTTATCTGAACTCTCTATAGTAAAGTTATCATGATGTCAAAAGGGAATTACATTTAAGTTACAGGAACTGAATGGCTTTTATTTTACTACGTTTATCTCTATTTTTTTTAATATATAACTGAAATTTTATAATTTACTACTGAATACACATGCAGGCAACTTGAGATTTCAGCTAGCAAAATAAATGATTTGTATTTGCATGAATCTAAAAAAATTCCAAGAAGTACAGGTATGTAAATTTTTTTCTGAATTGAAAAGAAATTAACTTATTTATTTATTTTTCTATAAATGAAGTCAAATGGAGTTGTGTTACTGGAAAACTAATATTTGTTCAGTGAATATATTCTAGGTGTTTCATTAACATCTGCCTGACATTTATTTTTTTCAAGTTTTAATTTCAATTCCAGTTGGTTAACTTACAGTGTAATATTAAAGCGTAGAATTTAGCGATTCATTACTTACATACAACACCCAGTGCTCATCACAAGGGCTCTTCTCAATCCCCATCACCTATTTAATCCATCCCCCCCACACCCTCTACTGCAACCCTCAGTTTGTTCCCTGTAGTTAAGAGTCTGTTTCCTGATTAGCTTCACTCTCTTTTTTCCCCCTTTATGTTCATTTGTTTTATCCACATGTGAGTGAAATCATATGGTATTTGTCTTTCTCTAGTCGACTTATTTTGCTTAGCATAATACTCTCTAACTCCATCCAATCCTTGCAAATGTCTGTCTGATATTTTAACATTAGATGGCATACAAATGATAATAATATTTTAAATAAATGAATTTATAAATCTCTTACAATCTTTCATTTTTAATTTAGATGAGAAAACTAAACTTCAGGGTGTGTAAGCAATTTATACCAAAAGCTGTATTATTCATAAGTGGTGGGAAAAATACGGAAGCTCAGACCTATTTATTTAGCAGCTGATACTTTCTCTGTCACCTCTTGTAGTATTTCACATAGTCACAAGTTATCAATCTAGAAAATAACAATTAGATTCAAGAGCAAAGATGAGCCTACCACTTTTAATTCATCAAAAATTTTAAATGTGATTTTGGTGGAGTCACATGCTTTAATACCTCTATAAGTAAATGAGAAACTCACTGTGTGCTCAGTCCAAATCTACCTTTTGAACATGAAAGAACTGTATTTTTGAAATAATAAGATACTTTCACCAAGGGACATGTCAGTTTTGCCACCAAAACTTATTATAATAACTTCTTATCCTTTTATTATTAGATTATTCATTCATTTGTTCATTTAATAAAATCTAGGTACTATTAATAAGTATATTAAAACATAATCTACATCAGGAGAAGCCATGGAAATTATAATTTCGTAGATTATCAAGCTTTTTCTTGTTAGGATGACAGGGGTGCTTTTACCTAGCTCTATATACAGAAATCAAAATTTGGAAGGGTGCAAAATCATGGGGCATCAACCCTTCTACATTAGACTCTTCTCCCTACTTCCTTACACTATTTTTTGCCTGGACCATAAGTGAGATTCCCTGAGGCATAGCAGCCATTTTTAAATCATGAAGATAAAAGCAAGTGGTAAGGTAAACAGAAAATGGAAATAAACAGATTCAGGGTTCTTTATGATGGTGCACCGGATTGCCTACTTCCATTTATCTTGATGTTTAAGGGATTTTTTTTTCTTACCTGTTTAAACCATTCTTAATGAAGCATCCTGTGGCTCCCCAAACAAAATCTTAATTGGTAAAGATTAGACCCCTAAATTTTCACATAATCCAAGCCAGAACTTATTGAAAAAAAGCTACAAAAAGACATCTTAACATATTGGACGTCACAGAAATTATATCATAGCAATACCTTTACTAAAGGAAATAAATACTAGTTCAGTTTACAAGTGAATAAGAGGTCAGCATTTATGAAATAAATTAATAGAATAGGATCAATGAAAATCACTAAAATTAGTTGCTGGAATATTTCTGTAAATAACCTTACAGGGCTTTGTAGGGCAAATCCAAATATTTAAGTGCTACTAATTTTTGAAATATTTCTTTCTAGGTTTATCTACTCATTCATCTATGGGAAGTGTATTAATATTTTTACTAGAATTGAGTTAAACTTTTAATTTACCAAATAAATGTACAAACAAAAAATCTGCACTAGTACTGAAAACACATAACATACTATAAATTTGTATAACTTTAAATCAATAAGATACTGAAGACCGACCCCTAAGCTTAAAAATGAGTAGCCGAGAGCCGTTTAGATTTCCCTGTCCTAAAACGCCCCAATTTTAGAGCGCGAGCAGATGGGGAAACACGCGAGAGTTAGAGGACCATTTCCACCAGGGATACTGCTAGCATATTTTAGCTGCTAAAGTTCATGGCTATTTCTGGTGATTCAAGGATATTTAAAGGTTAAAAAAAATGATGGTATGCTGGCAGTGTCCTTGCTTGACACAACAGAGCCAGTCTTTCCAAGTGGCAGGACTGAACCTGCATTTTAGAATCGTTTTGAAAGGGCCTACACAATACTTTTATAACTGGCCCACAGCCCAGCCCAGAGAAGATCCTCTAGATACCCAGTGGGTTGATGCTCCATCACGCTGTTCTCATTCCTCCTCAGGGACCTTTTAAACATTGATCAAAATAACCCAAACCCTCCCTGCTGGTCCCATTGGCTGCTACTCTGTAGTTTTTCAACTGGAAAAAAGTTCTCTGTATATACATACTAAAAGATATTTGCAGATGCATTTTTTTAACTGAGCTTATGCATTTCAAGTTAACAGAGACAAAAGCAAACATAACCAGGCATATACCAATAGAAAGAATGTAATGAGGACCAAACAAATCATTAAAAAAAGAAACAGGATGACTAACAAAAATAGCACCAAATGTATCATTTATATGTATCAGAGTGAAAGAAATATTCTCACTTAATTACAAACAATTGTATTCTGAGTAAACCTTATTAAAGTGATTGCATAATATTTCTCAAAATCTAGTATAAAAGCTAGCAGTTACTTATTACTAAGGATTTCAGTCATATAATAATAATGAAATCACAACATCCTACGAGTATGTTAAAAGGTTGGAAAGAATATACAAATAACAATAACCCTGTCATGTTTTGCTGTGTGAATTCATGGCTGGTATTTAATGGTGTAGGTGGAGAAGGGAGATTTTGGAATATAATTTTATTGCAATCTAAAATATACTCTTTTTAAAAAACCAAACCAGGTTTAAATAAAAGAATATAAGGAGCTTAGAAGTTGCCACTTCATCCTAACAACAAGTAAAATGCTGAAAAAAACTGAAAAATCAATAACTAGGGTTGGATCTGGCAGAGAAATGAACTCATAGGGCAAAACACTGCCCCTCAAAGTTGGATAGACAGGTGGACACAGAGAATCGCAACTTCCTAGAGCAGAAATATTCTTGGGAATCCGTGCAGAGGTAGGAAAACCTCACCTGCAGTTGGCAAACTGCTCCATGTGGACCAGCCCAAGAGATAAAAACTACAATGGGACTTTATCATGAGTGGCGAGTTTTACCTCAAGTGTCTTACCAGATCTTCCCAGTGAATATCAGAGGGAAAAAACAACAACAACAACAACACAAAAAATCTCTGGCATTTGGCAAGGGGAGGGAAAAAGGATAATTCTGGAATACATAATCTAGAGCATTCTGTTCTTCTTAACAAGGCCTGACCTCAGGAGAAAATATTTTATCAGAGCCTAACCTACCTTTGGGAAGACAAGTACCCAGCACCATCCCCCTTTAGGCATCCTGTCCCACCTAAGCTGGAAACACGGGAGAAGCCCTGGTGAAAATCCCAGTCTAGGGACAAAGGCCCACCAGAAGACAGAGACTAATCACAGGACCACAGAACACTTCCGATCTCCACACACATTACCCTCACATCACCAAAGACCTGTTTACTGCAGTTCCTTTTATGCAGTACTTCACGTCCACCTTGCAACAAAGTTTTAAGGATCCTAAAAGGCAAAGCACAGTTTGCAGAGACTTAACAAGCAGCAGAAGCAGAGTCAGATATGACAAGAATATAGGAATTTTTAAAAACCTATGATTTTTTTTTAAGATTTTATTTATTTATTTGACAGAGATAGAGACAGCCAGCGAGAGAGGGAACACAAGCAGGGGGAGTGGGAGAGGAAGAAGCAGGCTCATAGCGGAGGAGCCTGATATGGGGCTCGATCCCATAACGCCGGGATCACGCCCTGAGCTGAAGGCAGACGCTTAACCGCTGTGCCACCCAGGCGCCCCTAAAAACCTATGATTAATTTATTAAGGACTTGAATAGAAAACGTGGACAACATGCAAGAACAGACGGGTGTTGTAAGCACAGAAAAAGGAATTCTAAGGGGGACGGGAGATGAAAATAAATGCTTGAGGTATAAAACAAAGCAACAGAAAAGCAGAATGCTTATTGGTAGACTGGGCACAAGGGGAAGGAATCTGGAGCTTGAGGATATGACAATAGAAACCAAACTGAAGAGCAAATAGGAAAGACTGAAAAAATAAACAGAATAGAACAGTCCAAAACTGTGGGACAACTACCATGGTGTAACATGTGTGTAATGGGAATGCCAGGCGGAGAAGACAGAAAGAAAAGAACAGAAGCAATATCTGAAACAATAATGACTGAGAATTTCCCCAGTTAATGTTAAACACCAAACACAGATCCAGGAAGCTCAGAGAAGACCATGAAAGATGAACGCTAAGACATTAGGCCAATGTATCATACCATATTTCATAAAACACTACCTAGTTATTTCATATTCACATATCATAAAATAAAATAAATGGAAAAAAATCTTGAAAGAAGCCAGACAAAGAAAATAGCTTACCTACAGAGCAGGCTTTATTTGTATTTGCCAAATCTTGGAAGCACCAAGATGTCCTTCAATAGGTGAATGGATAAATAAATTTCATTGTATCTAGACAAAGGAATATTATTCAAAGCTAAAAATAAGTGAGCTATCAAGCCATCATGACATGGAAAAAACTGAAATGCATATTACTAAGAGAAAGAAACCAATGTGAAAAGGGCATATCCTGTTTAATGCCAACTATATGACATTCTGGAAAAGGCAAAACTATGGCAAATATAAAATGATCATTGGTGGCCAGAGGTTGAGGGGAGGGAGGGATGAATGTAGGCTGAGCACAGAGGGTTTTTTTAGACAGTGAAAATATTTGCACTATACTAAAATAGTAGATACATGTCATTATTCATTTGTTAAAACACATAGAATGCACAGCACCAAAAGTGAACCCTAATGTAAACTATGGCTTTTAGGTAATAATGATGTTTCAACTTTGGTTCAATTGTTACAAATGTACCATTATGATATGAAAAGTCAATAGTGGGGGTGTTGCGTGTGGGGGACAGGGAGTATATGGGAACTCTCTGTACCTTCTGCTCTATTTTGCTATGAAACTACAACTGTTTATTAAAATAAAGTTTATTAATTATAAAGAGCACTATCTACCATGCAGCTACCCTGAATCTTAGTAATTTTTAACGTACTGCATCAGTATGATCGTACATACAGCAGACTCCACTTTGGAAGCTTTTAGTCATTGTCGATAAGACCACATCTTTCCCATTACCAAGGGAGGCCTACCAAATGTTTGAGTGCTTTCATTTCTGAGTCAAGTATAGCTTTTATAAGTAATATGAATAAAAATATTAGCACTATGACAAAAAACCTACCAAATCCTCAGAGCATATTTACCTTTAGTTAGAGTCAGGATAGTATTAAAACTATGCATGATCTCGGTTTTTTTTGGAAAGATGATCATAAAGAAATGTATGTTTTTATCACTTTATCAAAACATTCCTCCAGAATGCTGAAACTCATTCCTTATCATGTTTATAGATATGCAAGTAATTTTTATATAAAGTTCAAATATATTGATGTTATACACAGTGTTTCCAGAAGTTTATGTTCACATAATTAGCCTATCTTTATGTAGAGTTGCAGTCATCATTTGCTTAGTAGGATACTCTTCTCACCACTCCATCTATAAACTTCACACCTGCCCTCCTTTTTCCTCCTTCCCCACAACTGGTACATACCTTTGAGCCTTTTATTGTATAGACTTTTTTGTCTCTTTCAAATTAAGAATATTTCTCTGGCTCCATTTGCAAAAAAACAGCATTTCCTGGTAATGTTCAGGGGGAAGCGGTTATTTGAAAATCTACGTAAACACACTATTATACTTCTAAATGTGAACAAAGCATTTTTTCTCTAATTCTAGTATTAATTCACTGTAGCACCTGAGGAATTAAATTCTGGTTCTTTTGAATTCTAACACTTTTGGGTTTATTTTGAATTGCTCTTCAATCAGTAACACATAAACCACTAAGCTGTAAAAATGAAATGAAAGACACCTTTAAAGGTAAGAAAGAAAAGGAAAATACTTCACTAGTTTTATTCCTTTGTGGTCGAGGTAATAGTAATAGCTAGTTTGTTCACTTCATATATAATGCATACAAACCCCAGGAGACTACAGTTAATAGGAAATCTGCATTAGACCTGACCTTCATGTTCAAAGAAGTTGGATTTTTTCCTTCTGAATACTAATTTTAGTAAAAAGAGTAAAAGAAGTTCAGTTTCTTTTTCTTTGAGTTTATCCCATGCATAGTGACTAGAATCCAATCTTTAAAATGTTTCAGGGGCAGTATCTAAATAATAAAAATTAATGAATTGTTCTAGTAGGATTTTTAAACACAGTATGTAAAAATTAAAGTTGAGTAATACATTGAAAAATCATGGCAAAGTGCTATTATTGAAATGCATAGATGTATCACAACCAAATTTCAATTTTTACTTTGCAGTCTTGTGTACTGGAAAAGCAGGGTCAGCTATATTACCTAACATTTAAATGAATTTACTGATACAATCTTCAAAAGCTGGGAGGTCTCTTACATGCTTTGGGAATTACAAAAAGCTTCAATATCACACATTACAAGTCAACATTGCTAGCACATATTTTTAAAATAATAAAAAAAAGAAATTGCTCACTGAAAAAGAACAAATATTACAAAGAACATATGTAAAGATAGATAAATAAGAAATAAGGATTTAATGAAAGAATATTATCTTTAGTTGAAACCCAAATGCATGGCTGGACCTACTTCTGCCCCCATCATTATGTGGAAGGAGATGATGCTTTTTTTTTTTAATTTTATTTATTTATTTTTGCTAGAGAGAGTGAGAAAGAGAGCAAGCACTAATGGGGGAGGGAGGGGAAGAGGGAGAAGCAGACTCTCTATTGAGCATGAGCCTCATGTGGAACTGGATCCTAGGACCCTGGGATCATGACCTGCGTTGAAGGCAGACACTTAACTGACTGAGCCACCCAGGAGATGATCCTTTTATAACTTACAAAAAATTCCATTTGGATCCCTATAAATGGAGGACTGAAGTCCAGTGTTTCTTCCACACCAAAAATTTAAAAAATTCAACTATGCTTTCTTCTAGTTTAGGGGAGGAGAAATTTGCAGGTCAATGTGAAGAAATACAATTCTTTTAGACTTGTATCTTGAAATTTGGTGAAATTTATTCAATATTATTCAATTTATTCAATATTAAAATATTATTAAATTATATTTATTTCTTCCCGACCTTGAATATTTGTGAGAGAGATGTTACAAAATAGAAATTTATATTGTCAACTTACTGGTAACTGCATTTGCAATATAACACAATTTAAGGAATTATTTTGTCCATGGCAACTACGATTTCATGACAATTTAAGGAAAACCCACTGGTATGTTCTTTTATTATTTCAAAGTAGTAAGAGTTAGATAAATATTGTTTCAGAGTGAGATAATTAGTAACTCATTTAACCACATTTTTATGAATTACAAATTATAATCTTTGCTTTAAAAGAATTCTCAATGTAAACTCTAATTGCAATTTATGGGTAAAAAAATGTTAGAAAATGAACAACAGTCAGGTCATATAAGTAGAGATATAATCCTAAAATATTTTACTGAAATCTAGGCAAAATGAAAATAAAAAATATTGTGTTGAGCCCTGATTCATTATATTGCTTTAATATTCTAGCTAGATTGCGTATCTGGAAATAACTCATGACATGGTTGGTGATTCTTATTTACTTTGTATTGTTAAATAGATTTATGTACTATGCATATCACCCATATTAATTTCTTTTTAGTGTATATGTAGATATGTAGACAGAAAGATAGATTTCTTTTTCATTATAGGTTTTATTTAATTTGAAAATACAGGCATGCATAGTAGAAAATATTTTATCAAGTGCATTAGGCATGTTACAGCCTAAGCTGCTATGACAAGTAGATCATCAAATATACTAACTTAAATATGGGTTTATTTTCACTCAGTAAAATACTAGAACAAGATTTTCAGCTTTGAGGGGATGATGGTGGTGCTGCTGTCCCCAAAACCAAACTCCCAAATTTGCTCTAATTATCACCATTTCCCAGACACTATGAAAGAAAAATGTAGAATCAAGAACAAGTGACTTTATCTGTAAGGAGATGACCCAGAAATAACCCACATCATTACCGTTTACATTTCATTGCGTAAAGTTAATTACTTGGCTTCACTGAACTGTTAGAGGATGAAGAATTATTATCTTTAGCTGTATGTTAACGTGGGAACATAAAATTTGGCACCTAAAAATAGGGTACGAATGGATGTGGGGTACAACTAGTACTTCCTGTTATATTTTGCTTCACTAGCCTTTCAGATATTTAAATGCCCCCTTTTTCCTCATGAAGGACAAAACCTATCCTATCACTAATCCTATTATATTATCAGATCCAGCTTTATGGGTTGGGTTATGTACAGTTTACCAGGCTTGATGTGGCAGGTTTTGTTTTTTGTTTTAACCTTACCTCCACCAGACTGAAATACTTAAGATGCATACAAGAACCAGTTCAAGTGGATTAATGGGAACTCACATACACTGCTGATGACATGAAAGTGACACAACACTGTGAGCAATTCAGTATTATTTAATAAAAAAAAGTCATGTGCCTATTCAACAATTTGGCAATTTTACTACTAGGTGTGTTTCTTTAAAAAAAAAAATGTCAGTGCATTTGCACCAAGGTAAATGTTCAGATATTTTCATATCAAACTTAATTTTAGTAAGAAGGAAAAGGAAGCCATCCAAATAGTTGGAATTTGGCTGCGATGCACTGATATGGCTGTTTCTTTTAAGTTATAATTTGTTCAGAGTGGTTACGATTCTATTTTGATTGTTCAGTTTTTGTGCACCACTTGTTATTAAATATTTTGAATATTTTCCCAGGAACTGTCCATCAACAGAGCAAAGGAGAAATAAATCATGTATATCCTTATAAAATAGTAAAAGACATCAACGAAAAGAAATGTACCATGACTACATATATCAATTTGGATAGGTCATAAATGTGTAATATTGGGCCAAATAAGTGAAACGCACTAAAGAGAGCACATAGTTTTATATGAATTGTATAAAGTTCAAGTGAAGAAAATGTTATATATATATATATATATATATCATGCAATAAAATATATATTATTGCAACAGACAAATGTCTAAATTGTAAAGGAAATCAAAGGGATGGTTAACATAAAAATCACAACTCTGGTTAGAGGATTTTCAAAGTACTATTTATGTTCAAATTGTCAAGCTGGGAAGTATGGCCATCAGTATTTATTTTAATATAAATTTTTATATTATAAATATATTCTAACTATAATATTTGTGTGTGATAAATTTTGTATAATATTTTTGAAAGTGAGAGGATTTCTTGATAAAAACTGATTATATCTCAACACAGCTTTATTACGTTTTGAGTTATCTTTGTATAGATTAAAAATGTGGTTGTTTTTTATTACATCTTATATGTGGATCCTGGTAGTTATCAAGAGATTGCTCTGCTCCTTTGTAAATATGTGACACACTCAACACAAAATCCAGGGAGACCATGCTGTTAGAATGGACTGCACTAATTTTACCCTATGCACCCTGTTTGCACCTCTGTTCACCCACTCCTGTGATTGCCACAGGGTGAAGAAGGGGAACGAATTATGGAGAGACACAAAGGTGATTGCTTTCTCATCTTAATTCCCTTCCTGTCAGTCCTGCTTCTGCTGATTTAAAGAGAGAAGGAGTTGGGATCAGAGCAAAGGTGAGAACCTTGACCACATCTAAATTAGAAATTAAATTTAAAATTATGGCCAAAGCTATAAAATGTAACTGCATTAAGAAGTTGTGACTGAGGGCGCCTGGGTGGCACAGTTGTTAAGCGTCTGCCTTCGGCTCAGGGCGTGATCCCAGCGTTCTGGGATCGAGCCCCACATCGGGCTTCTCGGCTAGGAGCCTGCTTCTTCCTCTCCCACTCCCCCTGCTTGTGTTCCCTCTCTCGCTGGCTGTCTCTCTCTGTCAAATAAATAAATAAAATCTTTTAAAAAAAAGAAGAAGTTGTGACTGAAGGAACACTGTGTGTCCCTTGGATAAGAATAAGAGGTTTTTAAAAAAATGAAAAGAATATAAGAGATAGATGACATTTAATATGTCCTGATTATTTGCTTCATAAAATATCCGAGAGGAAAACTAGAAAAAGAAAGTTGTAGTATTGTTTATAAATTTTCTGAATTTTAATGTCCTTTTATCAAGATTCCCAGACTCCCTGGAAATATGATTCCCTCTAGAAAATACAATGTGCACCACAATATTCTTCTTCGTAAATGTGCATTAGTGATACAAATATAACTTTGGTTAAAATGATACTTCCTTACTAAAAATAAGGTCTCTTGTTTCCTCCTCCTCCTCTTCTTTCATTATTACTATCATTGTTATTAATATTTGACAGTTATGCTTTATTTTAATACGAAGCAAAAGTGGAACCCTATAAAAATCAGTCTTTAGTGGTGACCAGCTACAAAAAGGTGTTCTGAGTCACTCATTGTATAAAACTATATGTATTAGGTATGTTAAAGAAGGGCCTTCTCTTCTTAGTAATGATGAAAGTGATTTGTTTTCCTCATGAATTTTAACACTATGAATTTTTTTATTTGGAAATTTTTAGTGCATAAGACTATCAACCTGCCTGACCTTGATGGTTTTTGTTTGTTTTAGTCTATATGTAAGAGCTCATATGTGTTTGTACAGAAAAACAATGCACAGCTATCCAGATACCAGCTCACCACTTCTTTGATAGCCATTTAACAAAATATTTTATGGAGAAGAGAGACTCCCTCACTTCTGAAATATAAAGAAAATATTAACTATGTGAAAGTAATTTATTAATGTTCTATATTCAAAGTTTGGTAGACAGAATAATAAAGAAACCAGAGAAAAACGTACTTGGCATGAGCAAAAAAAAAAAAAAAAAAATGGCTTGTAGTACAAGCCATTAGCTTCTACCCCTCAATTACTACGAGCTCTTTCAAACTGGTCTCTCTCCATCCTTGGGCCCCTCTGAATAATTCTATTTAATTATCAGTGATAATCATTTATAGACATACATCTGATCACACATATTGCTCTGCTTAACAACTTCCCACAGGTTTCAGATTATCCTTAATGTAGAAACTCCTTAATATGGCACACTGGTCAACTCTGCATGTTTCCCTCAAGTAGCATCTCTCACTATACACCTTCTACATGTTCATCCCTCTGTGCTCCTTCTCCCCATTGCCTTCTCTTCTTTCATCTGCTTAACTCCTGTTTCTTCTTCACACATCAGCTTAGATGCTACCTCTTCCAAAGAGCCTCCCCTAAATTATTAGGGCACTAACTGTCCCTGATAGATATTAACATGCTAACTAGGTATAGTTATATTATAACATACTATATATAAATATAAATATATAAATATTTATTTGATTAGGTTTTCCCTAATTAAATATTAGGTGTTTGGGCGTAAGAATTATGGCTTTCACCTTATACCCTTGGAAGCTAGAGCAGTGTACGAATGATTCATGTAAGCTACTGGTTAAATTGAATTGATGTAAATTGAAATTTAACTTAAAGATAATGGCCCTTGACTTTCCTTTCTGTGAAAGAATCCTCTAATATTTAAACTGAAGAATATATGGACATTGAAGGAAGTTAATGGAAGAAAGTATTTTAGAAAGAAAAGCAACATAAGAAAGATTACAAACCGACAGTATATCTAAGTATTGGGAATAAGCTTAGAATGGCTGGAACAGAAGAAAGAGTGAATGGTGTAGAAGCTTCAAAAAGTTGCATATAGTTTTGTGGATACCAAAATTTAAGATACAAAAGATGGATATTTGAAAGGTAAGATTGAGTAGGTAAGCAGAATCCAGGTGATAATGTTGGGGGGTTCATTTTATGCTAATGGAAGTATTTTGTATTCTATTTTCGAGACAGACAGAGAGGTTTTTAAAGATGTTCATACAGTGCTAGCAGCCCTGTGGGAGATTTGGAGAAGTTTGAGTGCTGGCATGAAGAGTAGTTAGAACTCCAAAGCCTCCTAACCTGCACGATGAAAGTCATTATTCCTGAAGGTATTTCTTCATCATAGAAATGTTACTTTTTGAAAAGCTTTATCAAGATTAACAACTATGATAAAAACTTAAATAGATTATCACCGTATTTTTTCAGATGGCTTTGACACAATTTGTTTGCCTTAGTTATTACTAACACTAAAAATAATTTGACAATTATAGGTCACTTACTTTAGTATGGAAAATACCCTATTTTTTCCCCTGAACTAGCATAGATCTTTGTATTACCATGCAATCTATATTTGTTGAGTTGCTGATTATGTTAGAAGTTTCAAAATTTTATTAACTTTGATTTGCTTTCTAATGATTATTATTTAATAATTCTTTTTCCTGCTATATAAGGGAAAATAAACCAAAGAAAAGTTTTAAAATTGATTTCTCTAACTCATAAACTCCCCCCACTGGTTTCTAGTAATGACTTAAGGTCACAAGGATAATTTGCATGTTCCTGGGAGGCATAGAACACTAATCTCAAGGCTAAATGGTATTACCTAACATTTTACAAAAATTTGATTATTATTAATGTTGAATTTATGTGAGGTCTATAGATCTTTATGCTGCCATTTTATAAATGAGTAACCTGGAGCTTCCTTCCATGATATTCCAAAGGCCACACATGTCAGTGGAATGGAGCCAAGAGGGAATGTTAGACAATTTTGATGACAATCAAAATGCATAGGGCACTATGTCCTAACTGAATCCATTAGCAACATTGCCTCAGATCTAACAAATTAACTCTCATTTAAAAAGTGAAACTTTTGTAAAAGGATCTCTCCTTGTACTGAGTGGAATGATTTTTCGTTTAAGTTCACTGTCCATTGACAAATTGACCTTAATGAGAGCATCCTGAATAGTATTACATATGTAGAGGTCAAACATAACATTAAAGAAGAAAATAGCACTATAATAGCTGATAGCTCACTGAGCTGTGTGCTCGGCACTAAATACATATAGCGGGAAAGGAGGAGGTGATATGTGTTCAATTGGCCATCTATTTAACAGTGGAATAAATAATCCATTCTTGATTATTCGAAGGGCAGTGAAGAATTGTGCCTCTCTTGTTAAGGCGGTCAATTATATTTTGGATTTGTTCTTAAGGGAAAAGTAGTTCCTATCTTTTGAAGTTACAATATAGAGATAATTGCTGCATGTGATTATACCCTCAGTAAATATTTGTTGAGTAAATTAATGGAAAAAGAAAACTAATTTAAGAATAGAGTATAAATAGCAATATTTAAATCTTTGCTTGTCCTTACCAACCAAAAACAAAGCAGAACAAAACAAAATAACACAAGGCTTTAATTCAGCTTACCTAAGCTATAACAATATTATTGACAACTTTCACAAATTTGTAAAAATTATAAAATAAACTTCATGATGAAATCAAACTGGCCAGTTTGATAAAACAGTACGTTTGGAGTTTAACCACATTCATTTGAAAATATTGGTTACCAAGATATATAATTAAATTTTATAAAGTCAAAATGAAATATTTAAACACAGTCTTGGAAAAGAAGCTAAAAGAATATAAAGAATAAAAGTAAGCATTCTTCCCATGTAGCAGTTCTGTATCAATAATCTCATTTAACTATCTAAATGATGCTGAAAGAAGAATATTATTACTCCTTTCTGCAAAGAAGGAGTCCTCAGGTGAAAGCTTTGAAGTGAGTATCTCAATATCACATACCTTCTTGTCTACATTTCATGGTCTTCAAGCCAGCCTCACTGAATGCATTTTGTTCTCTCTAAAACTTAATGGTTCATTTTTGTTGTAGATTTTTAAATAGCAAATCTTTCATTCTTTTTCTTTTTTTAAGATTTGCTTACTTATTTATTTGTCAAAGAGAAGAGAGAGAGCACAAGCAGGGGGAGCAGCCAGCAGAGAGAGAAGCAGGCTCCTTGTTGAGCAAGAAGCCCGATGTGGGACTCGATCCGAGGACCCTGGGATCACGACCTGAGCTGAAGGCAGACACTTAACTGACTGAGAGCCACCCAGATGTCCCACAAATCATTCATTCTAAAACAATAATTTCCTATTTCTCCCACCTCTCTTCACTTAGTCAATAATTAATTTTTAAGTCCCCATTCTATACTAGAAATTGTAATTCTCTCTCACCCAGCATGTCTTAGTTTAGTATTTCTTAAATTCAAAAGCATTCCCTGATGTTCCAAATATAAAATGATACCCTGTCGATACCACGGATTGCCAAAATACAGACTGCAATATCTAGCCCGCTGCCTGTTTGCACAAGCCCTGAGCTAAAAATATTTCTTTCAAATTTTTAACTGGATGAAAAAGTCAAAAGAAGAATCATTCTTTTTATGCAAAGTGAACATTATATGAAATTCAAATTTCAGTGTCCACATGTACTGGAACACAACCATACTAACTGTTTATTAATAAACTTTTAATAAACATTGGAATATTCCTAGCTGCTCATATATAGCCATCAAAGACATATCTAATTTCCTGCCTGACACTAGTGGTATCAGTTTCATGATCAAGAAGCAGTGAAGAAAAGCCTGAGTAATTTCAGGGATTTAAAAAACTATCAATGAAGATCATCATTATAAATGAGGTAGATGAAAAATGTGGTAAATAAAAAAAATGAGTCTATGATGAAAACAGGGAATTATTAAAGAGTCCAGGTTCATTAAAACAAAGAAAAGTACATAAACAATATGTAAACTTTTAGGAGATAAAGGGGATATTGCAAGGAAGGATATAGTGTGTGTGTGTGTGTGTGTGTGTGTGTGTGTGTGTGTGTTGTTGCAAATATATCATTTACTTTTTGTCTTGCAACCTCATGATTATACCAATAATGGAATCTACTTGATAAACAAAATTTAACTTAATCATTTTCTTGTATAAATTTTTACATTTAAATTTTGCTGTTTGATATTAGACTTTATTCTCTTGAACATAGATCATTAATTTGAATCATTGTATATTCTAAAATACATAAGCAAAAAACATAACTTAAACAAACATTAAGGTACAATGCTTAGTGAAATAAGTCAATAAGAGAAAGACAAATGCCATATGAATTCACTTTTATGTGGAATTTAAAAAACAAACCAAATGAACAAAGAGAAAAAAGAGATAAGGAAAAAACTCTTAAGATCTTCAGTACAGGGACCAAACTGACTGTTGCCAGATGGGAGGTGGGTGGAAGGACAGGTGAAATGTCTGGGGGGGTTAAGAGTACATTTATCATGATGAGCACTGAGTAATGTATAGAATTGTTGAATCATTATATCGTACACCTAAAACTAATATAACACTGTATGTTAATTATACTTGAATTAAAAAAAACAAGCATTAGGAATACTTTCAATTTAATTCCAAAATACTAGACTTATCAAAACACTGGACTTACAGATTTTTTATTTCATCAATTTAAATATATTATTTTAATTTTCTGGTTCAGTGTTTTTATAATCATTTTTATATGGTGGAGGTTTCATATATGATAGCTTTTCTATAGGGACATTTAATGATGAAGAGTAGTGAATCCAAATTTTAGTCTGTGACTAGCAGCAGAATTTTAACTACTTCAATTTCCAATATCCAGTAGCTTATGTGTAATCCCTGATTATATCTCCAGGTTTTTAATATTCCTCACTCCAAAAGACCTTGATCATAGTAATTTCCAAGTTCTGCTTACAAGGTGAGATTTCTTATTTTAATTTAATACTTTAGAACTCATCTATAATTCAGAATAATGCATGACTGATTAAATAAATAAATCTAAATAACTTATTGTCATATTAGAAGGTAGAAATCAAAATGTATTCAACTGGCTCAATTATATTATTAAATGTGGCAGCCTATTGTTAGATTCGAATCTATGAAACAGAATGGTTTTGAAGCTTAAATAAGGTCAAATATCCTAAGTTTTGAATAATTTTAAAATTAATATATTTTTCTGATTAGGAGTTTTTTGGAAAAGAGGACCAAAAAATGTGCCCTCAGCTGAAAAACAGGTCATTGGATAGTATCCACATTTTTACTTTATGTTGATTACATTATACCTTCCTTTCAAAATATCTTCCTGCTGTTTCTATGGAGATGGTTTAATCTGTATTGAACTGAATAGAGGATGATTAGTGTGCCCAGCATGATAAAAGCAGACACTATCTTCTTGCTTAGCCCTAATTGATTAGATTGGGTCTGGTTAGAAATTTCCCTTAGTGTTAGGATATTTTCTGATTTTAGAGCATGGCCCTTACTACTGAAACAGAATCTCTGGAGTCACAAATGAATGTCTAAGGTGCTCAGTGATGTTTCCTCTCAGGATAGACAGAACTCCAGCATGCTGAAGGAATGGGTAACTACTGATACCTCCGTTTTGCTGTAAACATCACAGTGGTGTAACCACTTCAAGACCTTAAAACTTCTCATCCTTCACCTGCCCAGACCAACTCTTGGTCAAAAACATACAGGAAATCCTCATGAAGACTTTTGGGGCCAAATTTTGGGATAGCCTCCTGTTTCCAGTAATATATCTGGCAAATTTCAACTGCTTTTGAGAACTGAACTGCAATTGTTGTGTCCTCAGCTCAGAAGAACCACCTCTATCTCTGCTTGACTTATACTCTTTGGCCAGAATTCTGAGTGCATTAATGTTGAAAGCCAGACTGAAGGTAAGGCTCTCCTTAACTGTCTCCCTTCTACCAAGTTTCAGAGTTATACACTACCTGTTTTCCTATGCCTAAAAGAGATTTGCCTTACACTTTTCTTCCAGTTTTATCGCTGTTAGAGTAAGTCCAGCACCAGTGCCTCCAAAATGTTCTTAACCAAAGTTGTCATTAACTAAAATGTTATCTTACTTTTTATAACCTAGTTTTAAGCCTAACAATTCCACTGTGTAGTCTTCATTTTAATATTTCGATCCCAAAATTGGTATCAAAGAAGTTTTGATTTCATCTTATCCTAAAATGATGAAGAAATAGATCTATCTATTCATGAGTGTATAAGAAATATATATTCAAATATAGTTATATCTACTCATTTCCAAGTAATCAGGTCTATTTTATTCAAAATTTTGTTTTTCATTTCTACTTTTAGTGTCCTTTTATGAGAATGTGGAACTTGATATTTTGGTTTCTAAAACTTATGGGTATTTTTATAATGGTTTGACGTTTGGTAGCTTTTGTATATATTTTTCTGACAGCTTGAAAATAATTGTTTTTATTGTTTTAGGGCAAAAACTTACATATAATTATTTCGTACTCTAGTTTATCTTTCACAATGGAAATACCTGTGCTAAAGTTTACTTTTGGATTTCTGCAAATGTACACTTATCTATCTATCTATCATCTATCTATCATCTATCTATCTATTTATCTATCTATCTATCTATCTATCTATAATTTATTTCTTTATTGGTTTTGTACCTTTAACAGGTGCTATGTGCATTTTCCTTTAATTCTATTTTTTCTACTAGTAATTTAAGAAATTCTATTTCTTATGAAATATCAATACCTAAAAGCAAACACTTCATCATTACTTCTACATTTGCTTTTTTGAATGAAACTAATTGACAATGACATTACATGGGAAGTCCCCACTCATAGGAACCTGTTCCTACCCCCTATTGCCAATTTCTAGGAAGGTTTGAAATAAAGCATTTCATTTAAACCAGTAATATTCACTTTGCACCTTTTTGAGAATTAATCTTGTTCATAGAACTACTAATAATGATTTAACTATTTAAAGCATGTGTCTAAGTATGCATCCTAACCTTTCCTGTCACATTGCTTGTTTGTTTTGGATTCTTCATCAGTAACCAAAATGAAGAAAGATGGCAGAGATTAGATAGTTGTAATAGTTTCTCCCCAATTTATAAAGATCATTTTGAACCCAAAAAACACAAGTCATAAAACCTATGTGGCTTTTCCGATTTAGCTTAAAATGAAATAACAACATGCAGAGTGATATGCAATTTAATAAAATCTTGTACTCCCCTTCTCTCTTTCTCTCCCTCCCCATTCCCCACATATAGACTCACACAGTATAGCTATTAATAAATAATTGTAAAATTATTCATAGCTTGAAAACTAGAGTGGAATTGTATTCTTTTTTAAGAGTTCATATTAAATATATAAAATACAATAAGATATCACAAAATGTATTATATATCTTAGAAAGATTATAAGAGATTGTTCTTTCTATGTAAATTTATGTGTGATAATGCAAAAAAGTTTTTAATGACAATTTCAATTGTTCACATTCTGCAAATTTTCATAGGGTGCTTTGTGTTCCCTAGTAATAAATTTCTTCTCAAGTAATTTCATAAGCAGTGACTTCATTATTCTTGATTCATTTGGGAAGATGAGAAATGTGCATTATGATGATAGGTAGAAACAAAATAATTAAGGCTAAAATGAATTATGTCAAACATCAACCTCATATTAGCATGTTTTATCTATACTCCAACTTAATCAAATTACTATTGTAAATAATTTACAGTGTAGTAATGTAACAGCTTATAAATCTTTTTAAAAAAATATGACATTTAAGCTTTTTGTGCATCTGTAAAACAACTTGTTAGACTATTACAAATCTTTTTTTTTTTTTTAAAGATTTTATTTATTTATTTGACAGAGATAGAGACAGCCAGCGAGAGAGGGAACACAAGCAGGGGGAGTGGGAAAGGAAGAAGCAGGCTCATAGCGGAGAAGCCTGATGTGGGGCTCGATCCCAGAACGCCGGGATCACGCCCTGAGCCGAAGGCAGACGCTTAACCGCTGTGCCACCCAGGCGCCCCTAGACTATTACAAATCTAAGTGACAACACATAATTTAGAATTCCAATCACAACATACATGTTTGGGTATTGTTTTCCAAATAAAGTTGAGATAAAATTGAATAAAACCTCATATTCATTATCAATGTGAAAGACCCCACAAATCAAATTCTTTCAAAACATGTTTTCCATGGTTGGTTGACTATTTTCTTCCTGTCACAGAACAAATGGAAATAGATTCATTTTGTTACACTGGATGCTGGAGGTAAATACATGTCTATGACATTTTAGAAGTGGCTTTCTTTTCTGTAAGTGTGAAATTCCCAGTGATATATAAGATAAAAATATAATCTTATTATTTTCGATTATCTATTTCCCTTAAAGTTGATTTAACCTCATATTTTAAAATACATTTTATTGCAAATTTTGTACCAATAGATAAGGATTTGAATTATATATTACTTAAAAATAAAAGTTAAATTTTGGCTGCTAAAGAAGACTATTAAGGGGCAGCTGGGTGGCTCTGATGGTTAAGTGTCCAACTCTTGATTTCTGCTCAGGTCATGATCTCAGGGACTGAGATGGAGCAGCAGGACAGGCTAC